>NC_087204.1:21517623-21520133 GCF_015104395.2 Macrobrachium nipponense | reverse complement strand
GAATTCCTCAGACGCATTCACATTTTCTAAACCTGTCAGTCAGCGTGTCTGCGTCGCAACAGATTGAAACTTCAGTGCCAGACCGAAAGGAGGAAATAAAAATGTCACCTGCGAACAAGAGGAACTATGTGACTTTTTACGCGTCGAAATCCGCGCGGGAACTGACAAAGGGACCCTCGAGAAAAATTAGGGGGAAAAATCCTTTCGCACATACCCCGGGTAAATTGGGTACGAAGAGGTCCTGCGGTGCTTAACCCGGACAAAAATAGTCGCAGGCCAATACAGCTTTCCAGGATTTCCTGGAAGGTCTCGGGAAGGCGGGCGGGGGGTGGGGGGTGGTCGTAGCCGAATGCCTGATATTGAAGAAGGAATAGTAGCGGAAGGCAAAGTCGAGGAGTTTATGAATATTCGCAAAGGAAAAATGTAAGGCTAATAACCTTCAAGATATTCCAAATAACGTCAGAAATTGTCCACGGAGGATTACATACATGCATACATAAACACACACACACACACACACACACACACACACACATATATATATATATATAATATATATATTATATATATATATATATATATATATATAATATATATATATATGTGTGTGTGTGTGTGTGTGTGTGGTTTGTGTGTGTATACATACATATATGCTGTAAGAAATGCTGGGTTTATCTCTCAGTTTCCTGATAAAATACATAGGAATCTTAGAAATATATAGTAAACAATTCAGATTGTTTAAGAAACACTGGACGGTAACAATATTATCATGAGGTTCTGCAGTGATTCTAGATTGTTTTTCGAACTCTGATTTTGATTGTGACACATTTAATTTTGATAGAAAATGTATCTAGCTTAGCATTTGCTGAAAGAGAATTAAAGTCCGAAATATTTGAAATATCTTAGATTGAAGGGGATCTATGTAATAAAAAAAATTCAGTGTCCATGGCTGCATTTTGGGTAGGTATTTCACTAAATTTATTGAGGTCCTTGCCTGGTACAAAACCAATGAATGGGAGGAAATAGAGTTAAAACCTTTACGAAAGTCATATCCACTCTGAGTAATCCACTTTTCTTGATTGGATTATTATTTTGTTTTGTTTTGTTTTTTTACTGACCCTCGCTTTGCCCGACAACGACAAGGGACTTTGTTTAATTTCGTTGTATTTCAGTAGAGACGCAAATGTTTTTAGAAAAAATAACTGAATCACATCGCCTAACGACAACTTGTTAATAATCCCTGCTTATATATATAACTCTACATTTATGTCTAATAGCCACGCATGGTATAATACGAAAGACTGTGCGAGTACATTTGATAAATCATATTACCACTAACGAGACATATTCGTGGTGCGTGCTAAAATCTTCGGTCAAATAGATCCTTGCTTCACCAACGAAAATTAAAATAAATTCGCTATATTTTTATAAGAAATGATTGTTCTGTACTGTTTAACATGCACATTATTAAATTTTGACATTTTCATTCTAATGAATAAATCATAAATATCATATCCTAAAAACACATTTTTCAGACTTTTTTTTAGGCTCTTCCATAGACCTTTCCTACCACCCCCAACAACAACAAAGTAGTTTATAGGCTTACTTCCAGAGTAAGCGATAAAAATCAAAATTTAATAGTAGTTAATACTGCTTCGGCATTCCTTAATAAATTTTACTCGCCTAATTAAACTGTTTTCTACTGACATTCTTGACGTACACTTACTAAATTATATTACTAAAATCCAGTTGAAATATATTTTACTACTTTTCGAAGTTTAGAAGATCCCTTAAACTTAAAAAAAAATAATGATAGAAAATAAGTGACAGAGAAGGAACAATATAAAGATATGTAAAAAAAATAAAAGGGGTTTTGTTTTTTTCGCTTAGCCAAGGAGTAAGCCTACGAACTACTTGTTGTTGTTGTCCTTGTTGTTCTTGCTGTTGTTGTTCTTGTTGGGGGGGTGGGGGGGAGGGTTAGGAAAGGTCTATGGAAAAGCCTAAAAAGGTCTGAAAAAGGTGTTCCGCGTTGAGTTAAAGATGCAGGAATTTTACGATAGGATATTAATGATTTATTTATTAGAATGAAGATGTAAAAAAATAAATAATGTGCATGTTCAACAGTACAGGATAATTATTCCCAATGAAATATATCATATATATTCTAATTTTCGTTGGTGAAACAATGGGCTAATTTTCCATATATTATTTAGAGGCTCCATTTCTGTCCAATTATTTTGTGTTTCTGCTTATGACTGGGAATATATGAATGTGTTTAATTTATGTTTTTTTTATTTAATCATAGTTTTTAGTATGAGCAGTAGTAATTGTGATTAATAATGACGAAGACCGCTTCACGTTAAGTTAGGAATGTAACGTTTACAACTTATGCATGAGGGGAAAATCTTGCACGCGTCCCGAGTAAGCTGAAGGTCGGATCATGCCTTGTTTCAGTATTACGATATATGTAGTTCTAGTAGGCCTACTAGAATTACACGCCATCAAACGAA
>NC_087204.1:21500123-21512623 GCF_015104395.2 Macrobrachium nipponense | reverse complement strand
AAATTGGGGAGGGACACGGTGTTTGGAAGGTAGCGTAAATATTTAAGTATCACACACACTTATGTTTCCTTCGCACGAATGGAAACGCGCAAGGAAAGATATCGGAAAGGGAAGTGTGGGTGGTGGTTAAATTTGGAGTAATGTGTTCTTTGGATTATGAAATTGTTACGAAGCAATAGAGGCTGCAAGTCAAGAGTAAATGGGGAATGTCTCCTCGGTACTACGTGTAATTGTCTCGAGAAGTGACAGGTAGTTTATTGGAAAGCTCAAAGGAATTAAGATGCAGAAGTTATTTCATTTAGAGCAGTGGTTCCCAGCCAGCTTGGGGCATATGGGTATAATTTGATTTTTAACAGGGGCCATTCGAGAATGCTTAAACCAAATTAATGGCATTTTAGGCTTCCTCCACGTGAAGATAAGAATTATAGTATATCACCACAGGGAGCATCAGGATTTTGGAGGAGATTAGGTGGGCTATGGCCAAATAAATAAATTTAAAAAAGGAGGTTGGTAACCGCTGGTCTAGACTAAGCACTGGAGATATGAGGTGATTTTGTTTATTCTAAAAATCTGGCTGTGTAGTATACTTATGGACGAGCAGGAGAAATAAAGATATTTATGGACGAACAAAGAGAGAGAAAGAGAGAGAGAGAGAGAGAGTCCAGACCTGTTTTGTTAGGAGTAAAAGAAAGTCAAATGGATGGGGGTCTGCAATTCGTTGCGTTGGTAGTTCGTGTAAAGTCAGACATAAATTGGTGATTTAGCTGAACAGTTACGTTTAAATGAACGTTAAGAGATGATAAACCACAATGATAAATGTGAGTGAGGATTAAAATGAAAACTTAACGAAAACAGATTCACTTAAAGTTTAAACCAGTGGTTCTTCTTAACCTTTCCCATCCTATGACTCCCCGAGGTTCTTCAGGACATTACCGTAACTCCTACAATCAATTTTGAAATGACGAACCTTGTGAAAAGGTCATATAAAACATATTTATTTTTTCTAATATCGGACATTTATTCGTGGGTGAAGTTGCTTTCCACACACCAAATTCTGAACATTTTCGTGACACTTCTATGAATGTTTGAAATGATTTTTGATCCCGCAACTGCAGTTCAATCCTGGGATTCCATCGCCGCGAGAGACGGAGAGTATGATATATTTCTGCATTAATGTTGAGGGTTGCAAATGCAAGGGATATTTTATTGTACGATCCACAGACACAGATCACCCACCGGTGACAGATCGTAACCGTGGGACCTGGGGCTTATTCATCAACGTCTTCACTTATCTCTTCACTTCTCTGCATACAAATTTTTTGGTATCAGTTTCATCATTTTTTTCATCATGCAGCTTCATCTTCACATCATTGAGGTCATTTTTCTGCGTCAACTTGAATTTAGGTTCGAGGCTTTTATTTTTTTTTATTTGTTTATTTGACTATTAGTAATTTAAGGTTTTAGGACAACTAAGCTTTATTACACTTAACTTTATATTTCAAGAAAAAACAAAATTAACGAATAAACGGTCAATCTTCATCGTAACTTTTTTGATAATTTTAAGAATCAGTCTCTATATAAGTATATTTCCCATGATTTATTGTAGCTCTTCAGAGAACAAATTCATTTATCATTAACTAAAGACATACAAATATAGTTTATTACGGCATATACATGTATCGTGTGGTTTTTTTTCCGCCTATCTGTTTGTATAAGTGTGTGTATGTGTGTGTGTGTGTGTTTACCTCATTTATAAAAGCGTTATCATTTCTGTACCGTCCGTCAAAATATTTTAGCAACAAATTTGAACTATTAGTTACTACACGATATCACATAACGCAGGGAGCGCTGCCCCACCAATTAATTTAATGGCAGTTATGTAGGCGCTTGCGTTGCCTTGCATTTACATGAACAGAACATGGTATGTCAACTTGTCATTCGATGTGTTTACCGTAAGCGGAAAGATAATTTTGGTCTAATTTTATAATAAAACTATCTACGGTCATATTTGCATTTTGTCGTAATTCATATATATTTGTCAAAAGTTTTTATTTGCGTCCCTTTTATAACAACAGAAACTTTTCGAGGAAGAATTAGTTAGATGTCTAATACGAATGGTCGCTGCTCAATTTGAGGTTATATGTGGAGACTGCCGAATATGCTTTCTGTGACAGCCTCTGTTACTGAGGATGAAAGGAACACGAAAAAAGGATAATTATGGTTCCTGCACCCGGGGCTGTTCCAGTCAGCGTCAATTCCGTTCCGTGACGCCATCTAAAAGTTACGTAATTCCAGTAATTAAGCGTAACCGTTTCTGCCCGCTGGGTCTAAATGCCTGATCGACCACTAATCTACGTTTTATTCCAAATTATATAATCATGATATGAGATTGCTTGTAAGATTCTGGCCACGTTTTTATTATTTACATTACATTTCAAGGTCATAGGATATATCTTATTGTATTGTTTATATGATTTTATTCTTAAGTCTACCTCTGTGTTGCGGCATTAACTTTTACCATAGAGTCTGTCTCGTATCGTAAATATAGGTAGCTTATGTTTTTAGCCATTGCCATCTTTTTTGAATATCTTATTATTTATTGTTTTTAGGGTTTCAGCGAAATCTTACGGATTACACAGCGAAAATGTTTCTTGTAGCTGAAGTTTCTTTTACTTCTGTTTCCTGTTTATTTTTTTTTTTATTTCTTTAATTAATTATAAAGAGGAGAAATTGGAGCCAGTGGTCAACCTTATAAATTTGTTGCAAACAAGAGTATTTTTCTTGTGCCT
This sequence comes from Macrobrachium nipponense, assembly GCF_015104395.2. Classification (NCBI taxonomy): domain Eukaryota; kingdom Metazoa; phylum Arthropoda; class Malacostraca; order Decapoda; family Palaemonidae; genus Macrobrachium; species Macrobrachium nipponense. The sequence continues at coordinate 21,509,834 of NC_087204.1, read as the reverse complement.
GGTTAGGGGTACATCGGTAACCCGACAACTTATGTGTGTACGCAGTCTTTCCTCTTACATCTGAGAGTGCAACATGAATTGCAATTCATGCCGACTCTCATTGCACACACACGTATAAAATTATTCCCCCCCCCCCCCAACCCCCCTCCGGCCCCCCTAAAAAAGAGGGTACGTAGAAAACCGGTGCTCATGTTTCTGCCTCGATAGTAAAACTTATCGGCGAAACAAATCAATATCCAGAGCGCAAAAATAAAAATAGAAAAAAATTAAAAATAAACAAAGACGGACCTCCAAAAAACTGCAAAAACAAACTGTCCCTCCCGCCAAAAAAACTGCCCCCTAAAAAAAAAAAAAAAAAAAAAAAAATCCCCCCACCCCCCCCAAAAAAACTGTCCCTAAAATAAAGGACAACAACGAGTGTGCAATTTAATCCGCTTTCATGTCATATAATCCCATAATATTGCTCGAAATAGCTCCTATTTATCACCTAAAAATAGAACGATTTGATGGGTTGTACGCGCTCGGGGTAATTCGGGGGTCCATAATGGCGTTTGTTGTGAACAAATAGATTTCTATCAGTACAACACAGGAAAAACTTTCCTTTCAAATGACAATGTATTACAATTTGCCTGTAATGGTTGCGTGAATGTATGAATGTATAAGTGGGGTGTATGCATACAAACATACATTATATATATCTTATATGTGTGTGTGTGTGTGTCTGAGTGTTTAAAATCATACCTATTATTTCTTCCTTCTTCATCGACCATCATCTCTCTGCTGCGGTTATTAAAACCTTTAATATTAATTTTAAAAAATAAAGATTGCCTTTATGTATAGTAATACATTGTACGTTTACATCAAAACTCTAAAAAAAAAAAAAGAGGAGAAAAAAAAAAAAACATAGATTCAGGTTTTCATTCAGTGGTACTCGTTGCGTTCTGCCAACTAAGATTGTTCGTGAATTTTTACCAGACTTCATTAATTATTACAAGATTCATTAATTTTTACAAGTTTCATTAATTTTGACAAGACTTCGTGGCCAAGTGAGAAGAAGTCTGGTTAGGGATCTTTTTCTCACCTTTAATATGCCCTTTTCCTCCTTAGAGGATTTGGGAAAAGATCTAGTATTTTATGATAAGTGTGATTCTCTCTCTCTCTCTCTGTCTCTCTCTGTCTCTCTCTCTCTCTCTCGGTTGATATATGTCGCCCTCTGTAACTGTCATCGATAGCTAAATGACAAAATTGGCTTGTAGAAGATTTATCAGTCACTTATGTCTGGGTTTTTACGAAAATATTTTTTTAAATAGTTATTACCTTTTGCTTTGCCATAAATATTCTTTATTGGGCACCAGTTTAAAGCACTGTTCCAACTTCTAGATGTCATACATTGGCATTCTGGAAATGAATCTTGTAGCTGAATAGAATATTACCTAACACAAGATATCCTCATTCTTAAAGGCACTATAATTGCTTTTCACCTGCACACAAAAATGATCAATAGAATTGTGAAATTGATTATTATCAGAGTTTTGGGATGATTTGATAATCTGTTAACTATAAAAATAATTTTCCAGTAATTATTACATTTTGCAATTATTGTTCGTTTTATAGCGGCCCTACTTTGATGAAAACAGCTTTAACCGTTGATTTGGAAGATCTTGAGCAGTGGTTCCTAACTTTTTTTTTTTTTTGGTCACGCCCCACCTAATCACCTGTAAAATCCTGATGCCCCCTTTGGTGATATAGTACTACAGTTATTATATATATTCACGTGGAGGAAGCCTAACAGGCCATTAATTTGGTTTAAGCATTCTCGAATTGGCCCCATTAAAAATCAAATTATCCCCCGTGTTAGGAACCACTGCTCTTGGAGTTGTGTAGGACGAGCGGCTAATGCCCCAGGTGGTAATGGTAATGCTATCCTTAATTGTGACATTCGGTACTTCACCAATGCAAGGAAGGCTGCTTGCATATATCGTTTAACAGGCTAGGCTTGTGCAGATCTATCTCTTGAATCTTCCTGGAGATAATCTCATTATGTTTCCTACACCCAAATTACTCATGAATTTCTTCTCTTTCATCTCTCTTAACCTAGGGGCATGGGGAAAAAAACCGGGGCTGGTGAATACCAGTACACATCTTGGAAATTTGGTTACGTGGCGATGAGGAATAAAATAAGTGAGATTTGAAAGAGAGAGAGAGAGAGAGAGAGAGAGAGAGAGAGAGACGAGAGAAGAAGAGAGAGAGAGAGAGAGAGAGAGAGAGGAAAATAAATATGTGAATGAGTCGAAGATTCCCTGAATGTTTCATATTCATGCGGTAAAACGCAGCACGTGATCAAGCTTTCAAATATCTCTTCGACACCTTCCTTCCAGAATTTCAATATAGACAAAATCAGTACAAATGTGAAACCGACATAATTATGTTCGTGCTCGCCCAACATTAATTCATTTTCTTTAAGGTCCACAATATTATACTGATGGAAGCAGTTGTAAAATTGCATATAAAACTACGTAAAAGCTTTCGAACCTTACCCTTGGTTCATCTTCAGTCGACTGACAAATGAACCCAGGGTAGGGTTCGAAAGCTTTTACGTAGTCTTATATAAAATTGTACTACTGCCTCCATCAGTATGTTATTGTGGACTTTAAAGACCGTTACTTGTGCTTTCGTAATTGATATTTCTACCATTGCCTTAGTTGAACACGCTTGAATCAATTTTGCTGCGATATGTGGAAAATATATATTTTTAGATATTTGGTTTGACGCTTTTAACTTTGAGCAATACGCAAAGCGATGTCAGGAAACAAAGTTTATCTCGGTTCCTGGAGCGAGGATTTATTACGTCTTTTATTTCCATATATTTCCGTTTTTCGAAAAAGCGTCTATTTCGTATATCGAATAGACTACCTGCGTTGAGTGAGACCCGAACTGAAAGTTAATTTAGATTAAACAGATTGGACGAAAATATAAAATAAAATATTTGGATGGCGCTAAAGTTCCCATTATATTGAGGACGGAATTGACGGTTCGTTTTGGTTCAAACTTATTTAGACAATTTCTGTTAGAAAATCATAGCGCTTTGGTAAATGTAGCACAGTATCCCGTCAGTTTGTAATTTAGTGAAATAATTAAAGACGATACTTTGAGCATCATTACGTCACAGTTTAAAACCTGTCATGGATAAAGTAGGTCGAAGTAAGAGAAAAGGACAACCGTCCTCCTGCCTAATCGATTAACTCGTTAATTCCCACAATCCGAGAGCCACCTTATATCATTAGGAAGCCTCCGCTGAATACCAAATAGATCGCTTCCTTTTGAATTATAAATGAATTCTTGATATGTGCGACAAACTTCCAAACGAAAGCTCATTAGCTTCAAGCTTCCATTTTCTTTCTGAGTCGAAAATTGCCGCTTTACAGAGTCACGTAATTGGCGGAGCTTTGAAACGGCACAATGAAGTATTGTAATACATGAACGGTTTCTGGTGTACTACATATATATATATATATATATATATATATATATATATATATATATATATATATTATATATAGATATATATATATATATATATATTATATATGTATATATATATATATATATATATATATATATATATATATATATATATATATATATTAGCAACGTCATATCCTACATTTTTACCTTTGTTAATGGTCGAATACTTCAGGCAAGCCCTCTGGGAGCCTTGAAATGTCAGCAGTGATTAATAATAATAATAATAATAATAATAAGAATAATAATAATAATAATAATAAACCTACCGGAGAAGTGCTCTGACCGTACTGGAGAGCTCGCAACACCATGATAAAAGGAGAAGGACTCGCCACTGGAATTCAGTCCCTCAGCAGTTATCGCTTGATAATGTCCTGTCGATCAGGAGGAAACGTCGCGTTAGAGAGAGGAGAGAGAGAGAGAGAGAGAGAGAGAGAGAGAGAGAGAGAGAGAGAATTGTATAACAATAATAATAATAATAATAATAATAATAATAATAATAATAATAATAATAATAATAAAATTTTGTTAAAGAGGATGGCAGCATCAGCGGAATTGATTTTATATATGGTCTTTTCAATTCTTTTAATTATTTCCTACCCATCAGGGCTGAAATTTGCTAATAGCTGGCCGATGCTCATATTCTGGTTAAGGAAATGTCTACTAAAAGGATTAATTAATTGATATGATAACTAAAAGTGGCGTATGGTGGCCGTAGAGTGTACAAGTCTGGAAATCAAGATTTGTTCCTACTTTCAAATAATAATAATAATAATAATAATAATAATAATAATAATAATAATAATAATAATGAATAATAATAATAATAATAATAATAATAATAATATATCGGAAAGGAGGTTAGGAAAGATATTAACACGTACAGGCCTCTGAAGTCAATAGGATTGTCAAAATACTTCATTTTTCTCTGTCTTTTTTTTTCTTTTTTTACCTTTTCTCTTCTTTCAAAGGAAAATGTGATTTAAATAAATCTCTATCGAGACGTAGACGCAATTGCAAATAATTACACGTATTGTCCAAAAACCTACCTGAGAAAACTATTTCACAGGAGAAGCCACAAACATGACTAAAGTCAAATGTAATAGGAAGTTATTTACTACTGATTACTAAAAAAAATAAAATAAAAATAAAAACTCAAAACGCGCACGAGATGTTGAAATACGAACTAGTAGCAACGGGAAATCAACAAGGTATAAACAGAGCATTTTACCCATTGAAAAAAAACAATGATCCACTTAGGTAACAGACCATTTATATTTTATTTTTTCGTGAGAAACAAATACTCATTTTGGTGCTCGACTGTTAGGAGTAGTCCACTAATATATTGGAAGCATTACAAACAAGTAAAAAATGCCCAGAAGTTTCTTTGGCGCAGTCGAGTTTTCTGTCCAGCGCATGATCAAGGCCACCGAAAATAGACCTATCCGTCGGTAGTCTCGGTATAATGCTGCACGAGCCAAGGCCCATGGAACTTTAACCACGGCCCTGTGGTGACTTGTCCTATAGCTTTGTCAGACGCACGATTATGGTTAAATTTAACATTGGATAAAAACAGAAGCTACTGAGGTTAGACGGCTGCAATTTGATATGTTTGGTGATTGGAGGGTGGTTGATCACCATACCAATGTGCAGCCTTCTAGCCTCAGTAGTTCTTAAGATCTGAGGGCGGACAGAGAAAGTGCGGACGGACAGAAAAAGCCGGCACAATAGTTTTTTTTTGTTTTACAGAAAACTAAATTTAACGAACGATCTCATTACCGATCGCTTCAGTAGTAATTATTGTTTCCACAGAGCGCGGGAAGACTTGCAAATGCAATTATTAATGTCTGACGTCAAGAAGAGAATAACATTAGCTCCTGGGATTTCGACACGAGAGTACTTGAAATGGCAACCAATTAAGGTTATTAAGACCTATATCGAATTATCTCGCTTTGAATATATTTCCGGGAGGTCTTTGAGGATGACTTCGCTTTATACGGCTGGAAATTTATCATTAAAGATAATAATAATAATAATAATAATAATAATAATAATAATAATAATAATAATAATAATAATAATCTAAGGGGAACACAATCATAAAAATGTCAAGTGTTCGTGTATAATTTATAAACACTTCATAAAAGCTTTCGAACCCTTCTCTGGACCCCTCAGAACATTGTCTAAACTATCGTGATAGAGATTCCCCCCCTCCCTCTCCCTCCCAATAATAATAATTAGTTAAACGATACCAATTCCATAGTGGTGGCAGATGATTTTGTACTTGATAGAGAGATGAAAATCGAGACCATTTTTTTCTTTAGTAGTAAAATAAAAAAAAAAAATAAAAAAACTGGACAACTAGACGGAGTGACTGGTAGGATAATTTACGAAAGTTCGACTTTTATTTTTTTTAGATAAAATGTCAGGTGTGAACATATTCCAGATGCGGGGAGAGAGTCTCTCTCTCTCTCTCTCTCTCTCTCTCTCTCTCTCTCTCTCTCTCACCATGCCTTTTCTCTGAACGACAAACGAACGTAACTCGCTGCATACACCTTGTGAAACCCACGCCATGCTAATTCACTTCATCGGGAAATGAAAATCGTCCTTGGGTGTTGCAATAATCGAGCAATCAAGAGAGGAGGAACATTCCAAATCTAAGAATTTAGTTCACTGAAATATCTTACTAGAGGAAAAAAAAGAAAATAGTAAGGACGGACAAACGAATAACGATTCCCCCTGCTTGGCAGAGTTTTGCCCGTTCAAACCGAGAAGCTGGAGTTGAAATTCCTCACGAGAGAGCCTCTCTCTCACTGAGGAGAGTCAATCGAGCACGTGGAAACTTCTCCCATAAACGTCGTCGCCAATTGGGGCTAACTCAAGTGGATGAATTACAGCTACGGGAAAAAGGACATCCCTTTGCATTGACTGTGTAGAAGGACGTAGTGTCGATGTGGCTATTATGGCATAGCTCACAAATTCAAGCATGCTTGTGTGTGTGTGTGTGTGTGTTTTATTTGTATGTGTCTACGCACACACATTCGTTTCTGAACTATACTACAGACGCTTCACCAACGCTACATCTCCACAATCTAATTAAAGGGATCAGTTTTCCCTCGGGCTATAAGTCATCCACTGCGTTAGCCCCAATTGGCGATGATGCTTATGGGGGAGAAGTTCCTATCGCTCCATTTATTTCCTCAGTGAGAGATTCTCTCTCTCTCGTGAGGAATTCATTCTCCAGTTGTTCAGGTGTAGCAGGGAAGGGCTTCATCGCTGCAGGAACCATTTGACTTTTGTAGTACATCCTTTACAAAAATTGGCTTTATTTCTGTAACAAGATTATCTGAGTCTTTGGATATGGATCAGTCCTTTGAATGGCATTACTTAAATTAAGAAATAAATCAATAGATGTACACATACACACATAGGTATATATATATGTATATATATATATATATATATATATATATTATATATATATATATATATATATATCTACACACACACACACACACACACACACACATATATATTATATATATATATATATATATATATATATATATATATATATATATATATATATATATATATATATATATATATATATATATATATATATATATATATATATATATATATTTGACAGGTGAAGTATTTATGACATGTGCAATTGTTTGGCATTTGCAGGTGCAAAATTGTCACTATTCAAAAGGACGATAATATTATATGTTCTGTTACAACAGAATTCCTTTTAATAAAAAGAGCCCATAAAAAAAGCCAAAATACAGAGAGAAAATACTATTTTTCAGAGACTACTGTCTCTCTCTACCTGAAGAGAGAGACAGCAGTCTCTGAAGTATAGTATTTTCTCTCTATATTTTTGCGTTTTTATGGGCTCCTTTTATTAAAAGGAATTCTGTTGTAACAGAAGTTTTTTACCAGTTATATATATATATATATATATATATATATATATTATATATATATATATATATATATACATAAAGTATTTATGTATGTGTATTTTCGTAAGTACGCGTAAGACAAACACCAAATACTTCACAGCTCAATAAAGTTTGTCATAATATCCGTGGAATTTGCAAAAATCATCTCAGGGAAGCTGTTTTGTGCTAATTTGGATTCAACTTCATCCGGGGGATTAGCAGCAGCCGCTAACACCTGCTAGCTCATTAGTCTGAACTGAGCCTGGGTCTGGGAAAAGCCTCTGGAATTGCAGGAACGTCTCGGTAATGAGGAGAGAAAAGTTATTAAGTACTGGAATGTTGCACCACAGGTCTGGAAATGTTTTCGTGTATCAAGGAAAAAAAAAACGATGCTCCCAAGTTTTTTCGACGCAATCGAGTACTCTGTGCAGCGTATAATCCTTTATGAAACTCTCAGTCAAGACCCACTGAACTCTCAGCCACGGCCCGGTGGTGGCCTCTGCCGTTGGCGCCTACAGCGGCGCCAAACGCATGATCATGGCTAACTTTAATCTTAAATAAAACAAAAACTACCGAGGCTAGATGGCTGCCTTTTGGTATGTTCGATGATTGGAGGGTGGATGGTCAACATACCGATTTGCAGCCCTCTAGCATAAAAAGTTTTGAAGATCTAAGGGCGGACAGAAAAGTGCGGACGGACAGACAAATAGTCATAGTAAAAGTTTTCTTTTACAGAAAACTTAAAAATATATATGCTTGTATGGAAACTGTATTGCAGTATATGCTAGTCATTTTTTATAAACAGACATAAATATCCTGGAGGGAAATAATGTTCGCCCTCCATAATACAATTAACAGAGACCAAAGTATAAATGATAATATCATTATTAAATAAAAAAAAAAAATTGTGCATAAAACCCGGAATATATTTTCACGGTCCATTTTCATGAGCGTCATTATGCGTAAAATTTTTAATGTGCCATTAGTGTACTCATTTAAAAAGGAATATTAAAATTTCGTCCCATTTATTTACAAGTAAATCGCATTTTTCCATTAAAAAAATGGGCGAATACTGTTCCACTGGAATTCATAGTTGAATGCTATTTTCTGTATAGAAAACGTGTTAGCAATAAAAACGTAAAATTATGTTTTGCCAGACTTTCGTTTATTTTAGGAAGTGACTAATTTCATCGGTGTATTTTGAGAACGATTCCAGTATATGCTGATTATATCCTAAACAATTGTCCTCGCGTCAATTTCACTAACATCAATTATTATGAGGACTTCATTATTTATAAATGTCCATTAAAGGTGTTTGGATATTTCCGTAATAAAAGATTAGTGTTGCAGGCGCTGGATACTACTCGAAGGATTTTCCCCTGACGCAGAAGTTGTCAACATTATATTCCTAACTCAACTTAATGAAAACGTGTCAAAATCTACAGTTGAATCAAGCGTTGTTTCAGCAATGAAAATAAATGTAAATACGCTATATTTTATTAGAAATAAATTTTCTGTACTGTTTAACATGAACGTTATCCATTTTTTACATTTTCATTCTAATAAATAATTCATAAATATCCTATCCTAAAATTCCTGTACCTCTAACTCAGACTTTTTTAGGCTTTTCCATAGACGTTTCCTACCCCCCAACAAGGATAACAACAACAACAAAGTAGGTTGTAAGCTTACTCCCCGAGTAAGCGAAAAAAGGCACAGGTCATTAGTTACCTGAAGCTATCAATTAACATTTGAATAATGAAGACCACTCGTCTGTCGCATTCGTATCTTTTCTTCCCGGGGATGCGCACGTCTTCCTTCTCTTGTCTTGTAACTCAATTTGTGAAGCTAACATCTTAATGGCAGCGTCGCGTCGTCCTCCTCTGTCTTTGGTCACAAAATTCGCTTTGTCTGATAGTGGCTGGGTTCGTAAAGAGCGAGGTATACTTTAGGGCTAATATTGTACCAGTCTCTCTCTCTCTCTCTCTCTCTCTCTCTCTCTCTCCCAGATGCATATATACATCCACACGCGTTAGCAAAAGTCTCATAGTTTTTTCCAAATGCAGAGTTTAACAGCTTCATTTGGTGCATCTTGACCTGCGAATTGAAAAAGTTCCTGTCGCATTTCTCAGCATCTCTGGAACACCTTGTTGTTGCTTATGCGTCCCTGATATGTATATATATATATATATATATATATATATATATATATATATATATATATATATATATGTATATA
>NC_087204.1:21475394-21494623 GCF_015104395.2 Macrobrachium nipponense | reverse complement strand
AATTTGTCTCTGAATGAAAGATGTTTTTTTTTTTATTATTTATTTTTTTTCACTTTTATCTCTCACGTATTTGTGAGCGCCGGAAAATGCACATAATGTCATTACTTGGGCTTTACGTAGCCTATTTATATTTTATCCTCTAGAATAATCTACATATATGAATATGAATATATACGCGCACTCGTACAAAGCACGTGTATATAATAATATATATATATATATATATATATATCTATATATTATATATATACGTGTATGTATCTGTCTGTATGCTTCGTATTTTATATACTTTTCAAAGGAAGAGCACTCTTTGTAAAAAAAAAAAAAAAAAAAAAAACACACACACCGTGACAGTTTTGTCGTCCAATAGTTTGTGATCTGAAACCACGAATCAGGCAACCAAATAATAAACGGTAGGTGTCGCTCTCTCGAGGACTCGATTGGGCGTAGTAATTCGATCTGAGACGCAAGTGACCCCGGGAAGACTCACTCCCCCTCCCCACCCACCCACGCACACATAAACCTGGAATCAGATGAAGGCTTGTCACATTCCAATAGCAGAAATTCCGACACTCCCTGACTGCTGTGCGGTTGCCATGCGAATTGTAGCGTTCGTAATAGATTTACTTATTTGTAATGAATTAGCTAAGCTATAGTAGATTCATATCAACCGTGCATTTGATGTCTAGGCCAGCCTCTTACGACACTCCTAATTGGCTGTGGTGACAAGCCAGTCACAGGGCTGGAAACTCTCAGTCTCACGAGAGAGTTCACATGGGCAGGATGTATGTTCCATCTCTCCTGAGGGATACGTCTTTCAAAAGTATCCTTCAGGAGATCTGGAACGTACATCCCGCCTATATGAACTCTCGAGAGAGACTGAGAGTTTGCAGCCCTGTGATTGGCTTAACAACAGCCAATCAGGAGCATCGTAAGGGACTGGCCTAGACATCAGATGCACGGTTAATGTGAATCTACTGTAGTTATGTCTGCCGTCTGTAAAGTTATAATATTCAGAGAGTGAAATGGTTTTTAGTGAATGGATTCAAGAGTAAACTTTGAATGTTCTATATGAGAGAGCAATTGAACCCACTGTTTATACAGATGATCATAATTTTCAGGATGGTATTCACAATTCTTGCCAGTCGTAATATTTTTTCCACATAAAATGAATCAAATTGAATTTTTAAATGTTATTTAACAGATAAATATCACCACACTTTGAAATGGAGATCATTCATCATCTGGATATCAGAAAGAATTAAGAAGCTCAGACTGATCGTATAAGTAGATTATTCAACGACTTTCCGATGATGTTTATTAGCTCCTGAATACTGATTATCATAATCTACTTTCTCTGCTGGGCTCATCAGAAGGCTTAGATTTGATCCGGAGAGAGAGAGAGAGAGAGAGAGAGAGAGAGAGAGAGAGAGAGAGAGAGAGAGAGAGAGAGGCTATTAAAATGATCGCTTCCTATACTGAATCACACTTTCGAAAAAATTGAAAGCGAGAGGATCTCTGTCTTCATCTGGAGGCCTCGAAAAAAAAAAATCATAGCTATCCTTTCTCTTCATTAACTCGAGTTCATATGTTATTCAACTTCCACGATGAAGTTCATCTTTTGCCTTCAAACCTGGTTGGAAGTTCAGCTGTCTAGTGAGCTACATAGGTCGTTATGTTTGTTTGTTTGTTTCTTTCTTTGTATGGTGTTTTTACGTTGCATGGAACCAGTGGTTATTCAGCAACGGGACCAACGGCTTTACGTGACTTCCGAATAACGTCGAGAGTGAACTTCTATCACCAGAAATCAGTCGATAGCAAGAAAACAGAGTGCATCCAGTTATGCGCTGTGCTTTTTTTTTCTTTGTGTTCCAGTTTGCAATATAATGATATTTTGAGTAACGTCGCAATTCTTCATTATATCCACGTAATATCAGACAACCACACGAACCAACTAACTCACGCATCAGTGACATATTTACCTTTCAGTAATTACACTTCATAGAAACCTTCAAATAAGGATCTCCGTTTTAATTAGCACTTTTCATCAGCTGTGTGCGCTTTATTTAATTGCCCACAAAGAAGTACAGTGGAAGATGAAAAGCAACTCCCCAAAACCCACCCACCCAAAAATGCCGAAATCTAATTAGCTCTTACATGAACAACAACCTTTGAATTTGGACGTCATTGGAAGGCAAACATAATAGACTCCAGTTAAACAGGTTTTATAGCCGATTAGTGTTTGTTCATTTAGCGGATTCAGTGTTTGTGCATCTAATGGATTCACTGTTTGTTCATTTAGCGGATTCAGTGTTTGTTCATCTAGCGGGTTAATTGTTTGGTCAACTAACAGGTCACGAAACTTGAAACGCACATTTCTTTATCTAATTAAAAAAATTATTTACTTATCTATTTATTTATCTATTTATTGATAACATTACGTTACGTTCATACAACGAACTGTAAAGCAATTCAGGCTACTTTTCGTATTAGCTAATCCGCGTATCTCCTTTATTCATATAATATATAAGTTGTATTCCTTTAATAATTTTATTTCACCTTTTCTCCGAAGCCTACGTCCATTTTCGTTTCGTATTCGTCGCCGAATAAATTGCTACTGACAATCCTTACGAAATCTAATCCTTCGTAGTCAGCAATAACGAACGACAGACAGCTGACGCGAAAGAGCGAATTATTTTTCGCGGTTCAGACTCCCTATTGCGTTTGAATGACGCTTTGGTGTCGATGAATGCGTCGGTTGAACGTAATAAAATCATCACCGTATTTGCATGATAGATTGGTCGGAAACCGTTGTCAGTGTCGGCATTTTATACATAAATATAATCCAGTAAAAGGCTCGTGAAATCAAACTTTGATTATATAAATCAAATTATATTCATGTTCGTGTCGTTCCCGAAATAGAATTTCAAATGTATTGAATGATATATTTCGTCCATGTGTTAACAAATGAATCGGCATAGCGGTAGGCAAAATTTAAACAGCACTGGACGGAAGTTGAATAAGTGAATGAATTTTGCATTTTGCGCTACCTTGCTACGTTGATGGTGAGTTTAGTGAAAAATCCTTCAAATATGTCTCTGCGGTTACGCCACGGGTTACGTTGAACGCATTTCACAATGTGAATGACAGACTCTTCAAGACAAGGTTGTGTATCTCTCTCTATCCACAAGGACATCGGCATTTCTCTTGGCTTCCCTTTTTAGGGAAATTTTTACACTCGTTTCATACAGGTATCTTGTGTAAAGGCCCGTCCACACGGCCGAGCTTTGCTCGACGAACTTTGTCCGATGTGACGTCAGAAGCGGAGTTCTGACTTTTCCCGCTGTTTCTCCGCTTTTGACGTCACATCGGACAAAGTTCGTCGACCAAAGCTCGACCGTGTGGACGGGGCCTTAGAGTAATATAAAAAGATAGTTAAGTATATCTTAGTTTTACCGGACCACTGAGCTGATTAACAGCTCTCCTAGGGCTGGCCCGAAGGATTAGATATTTTTTTTTACGTAGCTAGGAGCCTTCTTGCCGTTGCATAATTCATGGCCATTATTCAAGGACAGAGAGAGAGAGAGAGAGAGAGAGAGAGAGAGAGAGAGAGAGTTATTTCCAGAATTAGAAAAACAACATAATTCTGCAAATCTTGGGCAGAAGCCTTCCCCCTTTTTCCTCTGCAGTTTTCTTGAGGCGTCTTTTACTAATTTGTTTTTTAAGGGGGCGGAGGGGAGGGGGTGAGGGGAAAACAGTTTTGCCTTCTAGTTTAAATATCAGCTTTCTTCCATCTTGCTGTCCAATCGTTTCATTGTGCAACTACTTTGAGGTTTTTGTCCTGTTTCAACCTTTCAAACCTACTTACTGTCAATTTCCAGCGCTGAATGACTTCATTGGTCCCAGCGCTTGGCGTTTGGCCTAAATTCTACATTCCAATCCAATATTCCATATTGAAATATTCTGATTGACGAAACACGGCACTGTCCAGTTTTTTAAGTCAATGAAAGCAAACAAAACGGGTTTGAGGACAAGTCTTGGATGGTTTTCCGTTTTCATTTCCCAAATCAGAAATGTGGAAACTCTAACAAAGGAACTAAGCTCTAAAAAGGCTGTTCATACACAACGCAAAGGCCCGTTTACCTCTTGCCCGCCCTATTAGTGTCACTGTTTATGGGGTCCAGCTGCTTAAAGAAAATTAAGAGGGTTTATAGTTTCGGATACCTATTTTGGGTTTGTTTGCCGATCGTCCGTGGTCTCTTTTTCTGTGGTCTTTAGATTTCTCACCTCTTCTCCTTCTTCTTCTTCTTCTTCTTCACAACTTTATCCCTATTCAGGGTCGCCGTTTTGAATGAGTCTCTTCCATCTATACCTCTGTTCTGTGTCATTTCCTTTTGTTCTGTGTCATTTCCTTTATATTTCCTACCACATAATCTTTTTGCTAATGTGTTGATATTTAGTGGGAATTCAGGTCGTTGTACCGGAATCTCGAGGGAGGAAGTAGGCCCATAGTCCTAGACCCATGTCACAGTTTCACATCGGTTCCAACGATCAACTGACGACAAGCACACTGCGTATCAAAGGAAAGGTGTTTCAATGCAACATCTGCATATAACCGGGATCCCGTAAATGCTGTTGGAATCTGTAAGCATTCCAAGACTTTATCCAATCAGGCTCTTTCTTTGGAATGGAAGAATTCGTTGCGAATTTTGTTGTAGTTGGAATATATTTGGGCGAGTAGGTCTAGTAAGTTGTTTTGGTTATTTTGAATTTCGATTTTTCGGTAGGAATGTCGCTGAAATCTTCAACAATCATGATTTTATTATAATTATTGAATGTTTGGAATTTGCAGATGGAAAGATTTGTAGCAGATGAAACGTGGGAATTAAAATAAAGTTTTTTTCTCATTGAGCATTATAGTACTAGTAAACAGGGAGCTAGGACAATTCGCCGTAAACAAATTTGCCGTAGGACAATTGATTGTAAGACTTTTCGCCGTAAGAAAACTTGCCGTACGGATAATGTATATTTTAGTTTTTAGCTTATTTCTTTTAGAGATCATTGTTACTATATTCATATAGTTATCTTCAAGTATATTTATCACTTTTCATTGATTTTCATGTATTCATTTAATTATAATTATATATAAGAAAAGGATAAAAAAAAATGAAGACCACACACTTTATTTAAAAAGCTTTCTAAAAAAAATTAAAAGCTAAAAATCATGTAAGTTCATAGCAATTGCTCGTAAATAATGTTTTTTTGCATTTTGATCATAACCTCTGACAATAATTAGTATGCGCTTATAAACATTTTTGTATTGTTTCTTGACTGCTGTTTCACCTCTTTCTGCATCGATTATCTTCTTTTTAGAAAGATATTCTTCATTTTTCAATACATTGATTAGTTTCCATAAATTTGGATGCGTATTGGTCACAGATGCTTGAAGCGCATTATGGAACCCTTCTACTCCATTGTTGGTATTAGCCAGCTGATCTAGGGTTCTTTGATAAACATTCCAAAGTTCGATAGGAAAAGTTGGAGAAACTCTACGACGACGAGGTCCCCTCCCTCTCTCTCCCCCAATGTAATGAGTTTCAAAATATGCAACTAGTTCTTGTAGTAAGTCATCGTCATCAACCAACTCTATAAATGCATCAATGATATCTGAAATGAAAATAACAGCCTGTTACATTTGCAGAAGGGAAAATGTCAGAAAAACTTAAAAAACTAGCTGGTTCGAAATCAATCATTAGATTTTCAGGTTCTAGGGACTCGAGTAAATCTTTAACCTTTTGAAAAAACGTATTGTAAGATTCCTTAGTGTTATTCGGAAGGAGACCGTAAACTCGTGGGATGCATGCATGTCCTATGTTGACATGTAGAGTATATAACTGATAGAAGAATTCAGGACAAACCTTAAGTGTTCCATCGCATGCCCAATTTGTATGTCTTTCTAGATCGTGTAATCCTGCAATCGTTCCAAAGATCAACAATGTTTTAATCTTCCATTCCACTATCATAAAGTAAAAATCTTTCTCCGTTCTGTAAACACGCGAATTCTTCGGGAATTACATAACCGATTCTTGTTCTTGGAATAGGAGAGGATTTTTCTTCTTCTTGTCTCCATCTTCTTATGTTTCTTGACAAATTTGATGCTTTGCAGTTATTTTCAACACACTTCCAATAAACCTTGCCTCCATATTCTCTTTCTTGCCTGTCAATGAAGTTGGAATCATCTACGAGCTTATCACAACCTCTGGTGCTTTTGATAGTGTGCGGCATCGTAGGGGTTTAAGTTTCAACTGATAAAAATAGATAATACAAAGGTTTAAGATAAAAAACAAAATAAAAAATATGGTAAACTACCGAATTTGTAATGACCTCATTTAAACATTTAACGACGGGTGTCAAAATTTATAACGACTTCTCTCTCTCTCTCTCTCTCTCTCTCTCTCTCTCTCTCTCTCTCTTCATTCTTTTTTTAATCTATACATGACATATACATTTTACGGCGAAATGTCCTTGCGGCAAAATATTCGTACGGCAATTTTTCTTACGGCAAAATGTCTTCCAATCAATTGTCCTACGGCAAATTTGTTTACGGCAAATTGTCCGGTCTCCGGTAAACAGTGACTAAGAGGAATCCAGTGGTACTATATGAGAAAGTTTGTTCCCTTGGGTTTCTTGCTCTTTGAAGGGTATACCGTAAGCATACAGTTCTATACATACGAAGATTAGTTATCTGGAAGAAAAATTGCATAGACTCGGAAGGCTATAGCGGTGGCATTTGTTAATTATATATGTCTCTTACATAAAATGCTCCTCATCTTGTCCCCTAAAATCATCGAAATCAAATTATTTGAATAAAACTTTTAATGTGATTTACAACTCAATATAACGTTTCTTTTCCCAGGCAAAAGCCTCCTAGCTAAGCCATATCTAGAATAGGAATATAATTCAGTTCGCTGAAAAAACCTGGAATTTGCCGTTGGAAAATTCATCAGCCTCTGTGATTATATTCGGTTGTGGCTTTTTGCATCAAGTCAATCCGATATAATCCTTCATTGATAATGATCTCCTGATACTCGTACACGTTCATACGTT
Source organism: Macrobrachium nipponense (assembly GCF_015104395.2). Lineage (NCBI taxonomy): Eukaryota > Metazoa > Arthropoda > Malacostraca > Decapoda > Palaemonidae > Macrobrachium > Macrobrachium nipponense. Next base: position 21,487,516 of record NC_087204.1, on the reverse strand, counting down.
CTTATGTACTTAACAGTTGTAATGAGTATGAGTGGAAAAGGAACATTGACATCATAGAAAACAGGTTATAGGATTTGATGGGCGACTCTTACATACTCAACGAACCCTCTATGAGTACACCAAGTCAAAGGAAACCACGAATGTTTAGTTTGTAAAGCTAAGTATGATCAACTTATTTTCTATAATTGTTCATTCGAATGCCGCCAACGCTTTATTTACGCCAGGAACTATTGTTTTAAGTGAAAGTGAAATCCAACTAAAATAAAAAAAAATACATACAAATAAAAATCTTGCAACATTGAAGGATGCCTATGTATTCATGATAATTATTTTCACATGTAAACATATTCGTGTCATGTTTTTCTATAGTTATCTACTTTAGAAACCAGCTAGGTCTCAGAGTAGTATGTGTTATTATAATCAATAAACTTAGGTCACAATTACAGCCAGTCAGTCGACCCGTAACACAGAGTTGCTCTATTAATCATTCAATAAATATATAAAATATATAAAAACAGAAACAAAGCAACACATTTCTTTAATGCAACATTCTGTGAAATTATCTGAATCCACTGGGAAAGTTAAAAATGAAAAGACAGAGTGCCTAGTACTTTGTGTCCCGATGTGTTGAATACACGAAAGTACTTGGGACTCGTAGTCTTTTCATTCTGAACTTTCCCAGTGGCTTTAGCTAATAAACTGAATCACGCGCTTACTTTTGTGGTTTCTTAATATTCTGTGGAATCCGTAGCAGAAATCATATGTTCAAGCGTGATCTGCTGCCAGGCAGAAAGCTGAGTTTGTTTGTTTGTTTGTTTGTATGGCGTTTTTACGTTGGATGGAACCAGTGGTTATTCAGCAACGGGACCAACGGCTTTACGTGACTTCCTTACCACGTCGAGAGTGAACTTCTATCACCGGAAATACACATTTCTTACTCCTCAATGGAATGCTCGAGAATTGAACTCACGGCCACCGAGGTGGCAGGTCAAGACCATACCGATCACGACACTGAGGCGCTTTCAGTGTTCTGTGGTATCCATAGCAGAAATCATCAGTTGAAGCATGACCTGCTTCCAGGCAGAAAACTGGGTGTGATTGCGTGTGTAGTCAGGGATTGCTTTTGTTTACTGTTCATGCACTGAGAAGGAGAAAAGTGAGGCGTGATTTGTGGTAGTCGTGCCTGATATTATTACCAACTTTGGAAGTGTTTCTGAAAACAATAGTGTCGGGTATATTTCTTCGTCATATGTTTTAGTTTGTAGTTTTCCTTATACATATCTCTCTCTCTCTCTCTCTCTCTCTCCACACACACACACACACACACACATACAGAGAGAGAGAGAGAGAGAGAGAGAGAGAGAGAGAGATGGTGCTCGCTGAGATCTTATAAGGATTAAAAAAAAACACACACACACATCTGGTTCCGTATGCAGTAACATCTCGTGAGCAGTGAAATGGTATAATTCCTTTTACGACGTGGTTAGGCACCATACTTTACTACTATAGCAACATTACCTAAATTGGGAAGGGACACGGTGTTTGGAGGGTGGCGTAAATATTTAAGTATCACACGAACTTAAGTTTCCTTAGCACGAGTGGAAATGCGCGAGGAAAGATACCGGATAGGGAAAAGTGGGTGATGGGTGAATGTGGAGTAATTTCATGTTAGGGATGTGTTCTTTGGATCATGAAACTGTTACGAAGCAGCAGAGGTCAACAGTAAATGGGAGTGTCTTCTTGGAACGTGTAATAGTTTAATTTACTTAGAGATTTACTTGGTACAGATGGCCATCTTTATATCAATACTTAGTCCTTGTCCCTCCCCGTCTAACCACCAGCATCTATTGTTTCCTGTGAACCATTCTCGTCGAGGCTCCACTATCTATAATGTGGTCCCATCATCAGTTTCCACATCAGAGCTTAGCTATTTTCTTGCTCTGTTTCAAGGGAGATACAGGATGATGTGGTTACGTACGTAGAGAGCTGATACTCTTAATTCTATTTTGCAGCAGGTATACTTCAGAGTGATAACAAGATTCTAGGATTGCTGACATTTCGCAGCTGATAATCTTTAGATTTTATTGTATTTAATTCCGTAAAGCTCAGTAGGTCTCCTTTTTTCTAAGATCTGACATCTATTCGTGGGTGAAGTTGCTTTCCACACACGAAATTCTGAACATTTTCATGACACTTCTATGAATGTTTGATATGATTTTTGATTCCCCAACTGCACTTCAATCCTGGGATTCCATCGCTGCGAGAGACGGAGAGTATGATATATTGCTGCATTAACGTTGATGGTTGTCAATGCAAGGGGTATTTTATTGCACAATCCGCAGACAGATCAGCCACCGGTGACAGATCGTAACCTTGAGACCTAGGGCTCATTCATCAACGTCTTCACTTATCTCTTCGCTCATCTGCATGAAAATCCTTCGGTATCAGTTTCATAAATTTTTTTCCTGCTTCTCCATCTTCCATGCCATAATCGGCATATCATCGTTGAAAGTATTTCCCCAATACGTTATTGAAGACATTTTTCTACGTAACTTATGACGTCTTTTTTTTTTCTTTCTTTTTTTATATAAGACGCCAATAATGACCCGTTAATTCGACCAGTAGTAGTTCAGGGTTTTAGGACAACTAAGCTTAAATTACACTTAACTTTATATTTCAAGCAAAAATTTAACAAATAAACGTTGAATCTTCATCGTAACTGTTTTGATAGTTTTAACTATCCGTTTCTATAAAAGTACATGTCCCATGATTTATTGTAGCTCTTCAGAGAACAAATTCAGTTAATCATTAACTAAAGACATACAAATATAATTTATATAACGTGTGTGAGTGTGTGTTTCCTTGTTTTTTTGTCTGCCTGTCTGTATTAAGTGTTTGCGTGTTTGTGTTTACCTCATTTATGAAAGCTTTAACATTTCTGTATCGTCCGTCAAAATATGTTCGCAACAAATTTCGCTATCAGTTACTACACGATATCACATAACGCAGGGAGCGCTGCCTCCAATTAATTTAATGGCAGTTATGTATGCGTTTGCGTTGCCTTGCATTTGCATGAACAGAGCATGATATCTCAACTTGTGATTCAATGTTTTTAACGTGAGTGGAAAGATAGTTTTGGTTTAATTCTATAATAAGACTATCTATGGATCTCATTTGAATTTTGTCGTAATTCGTATATATTTGCTAAACGTTTTTATGTGAGTCCCTTTTATAGCAACATAAACTTTTCGAGGAAGAATTAGTAGACGTTTAATACGAATGATCCCTGCTTAATTTGAGGTTATATTTGAAGTTTGTGGAGACTGCCGGATATGCTTTCTGTGACAGCCTCTGTTACTGAGGACGAAGGGAACACGAGAAAGGATAATCATGGTTCCTGCACCCGTGGCTGTTCCAGTCAGCGTCAATTCCCTTCCGTGACGCCATCTAAAAGTTAAGTAATTCCAGTAAGTAAGCGTAACCGTTGCTGCCCGCTCTGTCTAAATGCCTGATTAACCGCTTATCTACGTTTCATTCCAAATTATATAATCATGATATCAAATTGCTCGTAAGATCCTGGCTATGTTTTTATTATTCGCATTACATTTCAAGGTCATAGGATACATGTTGTTGTATTATTTGTATGATTTTATCCTTAAGTCTACCTCAGTGTTGCTACACTAACGTTTGCCATAGAGTCTGTCTCGTATCGTCAATATCGGCAGCTTATAGTTTTAGTAATTTCTTTTTTTTTTTATATATATCTTATTATTTATTGTTTTTAGGGTTTCAGCGAAATCTTAGGTATTAGACAGCGAAAATGTTTCTTGTAGCTGAAGTTTCTTTTACTTCTGTTTTCTGTTTATTTATTTATCTAATTATAGACAGGAGAAATAGGAGCAAGCGATCGACCTTATAAATTTGCTGCTGTTAGTACAAAAAAGATGTTTTTCTTGTACTTGATAATGGGTACATCGGTAACCCAACAACTTCAGTGTGTACACGGTCTTTCCTCTTACATCTGAGAGTGCAACATGAATTGCAATTCATGCCCCACTCTTTTTGCACACACACGCGTATAAAATTATTCCCCCCCCACCCCACCCCACCCCCGCAAAAAAAAAAAAAAAAAAAAAAAAAAACACGGATAGCAAACCAGCGCTCACGTTTCTGCCTCGAAGGTAAATCTTATTGGCGAACCAATTTCCACAGTGGCAAAAAAATAAAACAATGAAAACTACCCCCAGAAAAACTTTAAACAAAAATGCCCCCTCCCCCCAAAAAAAAAAAAAACAACGAGTGTGCAATTTAATCCGCTTTCATATCATAATTCGCGCAATGCGCGTTTGATTTGAATCCCAAATATTGTTCGAAATGGCTCCTCTTTATCTCCTAAAAATAGAACGATATGATGGGTTTTACGCGCGCGGGGTAATTCGGGGGTTACATAATGGCGTTTGTTGTGAACAAATAGATTTTTGTGTCAGTACAACACAGAAAAACTTTCCTTTTGAATGACAATGTTATAATTTTCCTGTGATGGCTGCATGACTGTACGAATGCACATGTGGGGTGTATACATACAAACATACATTATATATATCTTATATATGTGTGTGTCTGAGTGTGTTTAAAATCATACCTATTATTTCCTTCTTCATCGACCATCATCTCTCTGCTGTGTTTATTAACACCTTTAATATTAACTTTGAAAAATAAAGATTGCCTTTTTGCACGTTTACATCAAAACTTTAAGATAAAAAAAAAAAAAACATACGCTCAGGTGGTTTTCATTCAGTGGAACTCGTTGCGTCCTGTCAACTAAGATTGTTCAGGAATTTTTGCCACACTTCATGAATTATTACAAGATTCATTAATTTTTCAAAGACTTCATGGCCAAGTGAGGAGAAAATAGGTTAGGGACCTTTCTCTCTCCTTAAATATGCCCTTTTCCTCCTTAGAGGACTTGGGAAAAGATCTGGTATTTTATTATAAGTTTCATTCTCTCTCTCTCTCTCTCTCTCTCTCTCTCTCTCTCTCTCTCTCTCTCTCTCTCTCTCTCTCTCTCTCTCTCTCTCTTAAAAGCAAATCTTTTTTTGCCACAGCAATAGCACCATGGTTCCCAAGGTGGTGAGTCCAAGGGGGTTAACGTGATTTTAAATAAAGTTTGTTCTTCAGCTGAACCCACGGCTTTGCAATACGACCCCCAAGCTTCAACCTCGCCCAAAGCTGTATCCAAATCGACTCTCATTTGAATAAGAAGCGTAACAAGGGAGTTCGCAGCATCCACGGCTGGCTATGATGATGAAGCCGCGCGTGCGCTGTTGATATACTGAATAACATTGCAATTTCCACGACCATTGATAATGAGGTCGTTAAATTCACAGCAAAAACAATGAGGCGTTACGCTTCCGAGGCTTCGTTCGAATTAGCGCAGTTCCTCTCCTTCCTTCTGCAAGCGATTCGACTGTGATTTCTTTCTCTCTCTCTCTCTCTCTCTCTCTCTCTCTCTCTCTCTCTCTCTCTCTCTCTCTCTCTGTTGATATATGTTGCCCTCTATAACGGTCATCGATTACTAAATGAAAAAATTGGCTTGTAGAAGATTATCGGTCATTTACCTCTGGGTATTTACAAAAATATTTATTTTATGTAGTTATTACCTTTTGCTTTACCATAAATATTCTTTATTGGGCAGCAATTAAAAGCAATATTCCAACTTCTAGATGCCATACGTTGGCATTCGAATAATGAATCTAGTAGCTGAATAGAATATAACAAGATATGTTCATTCTTAAAGGTACGATAATTGTTTTTCACCTTCACTTAAAAGCGGTCAATAGAATCATCATCAAATTGATTATTATCAGTGTTTTGGGATAATTTGGATGAAAATTATCCAAATAACCGTCTGTCAACTATAAAAAAAAAATTTCCATCAATTATTACATTTTGCAATTATTGTTCCTTTTAAAGTGGTCCTACTGTGATGGAAACTACTTTCATACGTTGATCTGGAATATCTTGAGCAGTGGTTCCTGACTTTTTTTTTTCTTTTTTTTTTTTTGAGGGGGCCATGCCCCACCTAACCACCTCTTAAAATCCTGATGCTCTCTGTGGTGATATACTATAACTATAATTCTTATATATATTCTCGTGGAGGAAGCCTAAAAGACCATTAATTTGGTTTAAACATTCTCGAATTGGTACCCCTTAAAAATCAAATTACCCCCGTGTTGGGAACCACTGCTCTAGACACTAATCCATGAACATCATAGATAAAATGGTTCTGGGAAGACGATTGTGGTAAAAAATTGTTCTGAGAGAGAGAGAGAGAGAGAGAGAGAGAGAGAGAGAGAGAGAGGGTGGGGGAGGGGGGAGTTGTGAAGGACGGGCGGCTAATTCTCCAGCTGGTGATGTTATCCTTTGATTGTGACATTCGCTACTTCACCAATGCAATGTAAGGAAAGCTGCTTGCATATATCTTCTCTTTAACCTTGCTTAACCTAGGGGCACGGGGGAAAAAAGGCCGGGGCTGGTGCAATACCAGTATACATCTCGGGAATTTACCAGTGAGGTCTGAAAGAGAGAGAGAGAGAGAGAGAGAGAGAGAGAGGAAAATAACTATGTTTGATATGTATGCGGCTAAACGCAGCACTTGATCAAGCTCTCAAATCTCTTTGACACCTTCCCTACAGAATTTGCATATAGACAAAATCATTACAAATGTGAAACCACATAATTATCTTCGTGCTCGCCCATCATTAATTTATTTTCTTTAATGTTCACAATATTATGCTGATGGAAGCAGTAGTAGAATTTTACAAAACTATGTAAAAGCTTTAGAACCCTACCCTGGGTTCATCTTCAGTCGACTGACAGATGAACCCAGGGTAGGGTTCGAAAGCTTTTACGTAGTTTTATATAAAATTTTACTACTGCTTCCATCAGTATATTATTGTGGACCTTAAAGACCATCACTTGTGCTCTCGTAATTGATATTGCCCTCCCATTACCTTAATTACACGTGCTTGAATCCAATTTTGCTGCCATATGTGGAAAATATTTGTTAGAATATTTGATTTGACGCTTTTAACTTTGGGCAATACGCAAAGCGATGTCAGGAAACACCAGGTTTATCTCGATTCCTTGACTGGGGATTTATTTCGTCTTTTGTTTACATACATTTCCCTGTTTTTCGAAAAAGCGTCCATTTCGTATATCGAATAGACTATCTGCGTTGAGTGTGACCCGAACTGAAAGTTAATTTAGATTAAAGTGATTGGACGAAAAATAAAAAATAAAATTTCGATGGCTTTAGAATTTCCATTATATTGAGGACGGAATTGACGGTTCGTTTTGGTTCAAATATATTTAGACAATTTCTGTTAGAAAATCAAAGCGCTTTGGTAAATATAGCACATTATCCCATCAGCGATGTTTCTGAGTAACTGGTCAATATTCATATTGGGAATTTTCAAAAATTGTAAATGCTGAAGGAATCTTTTATTAGAACAGGATATCAGGTCCAGGTCAAGCAGGGGTCGTCGTCAGTGCCGGTATTATTCCGTAGGCGTAGTTCAGTTCGGGCCGGGGTCGTCTTTGGTTTAAGGGCTGGTATTGGTGCTGGTATAGCTGGTATCACGTGACGTTTCGACCTTCTCGTAGGTCATCTTCGGACGAGTAGGTTGAAGAGATTGTAGCAAGAAAGTTTGCGGAACGGTATTTATAGCGGCTGGGAACTTTCTTGCTACAGTCTCTTCAACCGACTCGTCCGAAGATGACCTACGAGAAGGTCGAAACGTCACGTGATACCAGCTATACCAGCACCAATACCAGCCCTTAAACCAAAGACGACCCCGGCCCGAACTGAACTACGCCTACGGAATAATACCGGCACTGACGACGACCCCTGCTTGACCTGGACCTGATATCCTGTTCTAATAAAAGATTCCTTCAGCATTTACAATTTTTGAAAATTCCCAATATGAATATTGAACCAGTTACTCAGAAACATCACTGAGCCTGAGAAGCGAATTGTAAGGAAAATAGAAAAAACAATATGTAAAATCAACTCGCTTAATTCTGCCATCCTTTTTAACAGCATTTGCCTAAAAGAGGGTCTTCTACCAAAATAATGATAATAATAATAATAACAACCTAAAGGGTCCACCATAATAAAAATGTCAAATGTTCGTGTGTAATTTATAAACACTTCATAAAAGCTTTCGAACCCTTCTCTGGGCTCCTCAGAACATTGTCTAAACTCCCGTGATAGAGATCCCCCCACCTCCCCTCCAATAATAATAATTAGTTTAACGATACCAATTCCATAGCAGTGGCAGGTGATTTTGTACTTAATGGAGGGATGAAAATCGAGACTGTTTTTTCTTAAGTAGTAAAAGAAAATAAAAAAAAATAAAAAACTGGACAACTAGACGGAGAGACTGCTAGGATAATTTACGAAAGCTCGACGTCCTTTTTTTTTTTAGATAAAATAATCAGTTGTGGACATATTCCAGATGCGGGGACAGAACGACAAACGAACGTAATTCGCTCCATACATCTCGTGAAACCCACGCCATGCTAATCCACTTCATTAGGAAATGAAAATCGTCCTTGGCTGTTGGAATAATGGAGGAAACAAGAGAGGAACATTGCAAATCTAAGAATTTACTTCACTGAAATATCTTATTAAGAGAAAAAGAAAGAAAATAGTAAGGACGGACAAACGGCTAACGATTCCCTCTGCTTGGCAGGGATTTTTCCTTTCCAAACAGAAAAGATGGAATAGAAATTCCTCACGAGAGAGCCTCTCTCCCTCACTGAGGAGAGTAAATGGAGGAGATGGAAACTTCTCCCATAAACGTCGTCGCCAATTGGGGCTAAGTCAAGTGGATGAATTACAGTCAGGGGAAAAAGGGCATCTCTTTTCGTTGACTGTGAAGATGGACGTACAGTCGATATGGCTTTTATGACATAGCTCACAAACTCAAGCACGCTTGTGTGTGTGTGTGTGTGTCTACGCACACACATTCGTTTCTGAACTATACTACAGACGATACACCAACGCTGCATCTTCACAATCTAATTAAAGGGATCTGATTTCCCTCGGGCTATAAGTCATCCACTGAGTTAGCCCCAGTTGGCGATGATGCTTATGGGGGTGAAGTTCCTATCGCTCCATTTATTTCCTCAGTGAGAGACTCTCTCTCTCTCTCTCTCTCTCTCTCTCTCTCTCTCTCTCTCTCTCTCTCTCTCTCATGAGGAATTCATTCTCCAGTTGTTCGGGTGTAGCAGGGAAAGGCTTCAGGAACCATTTGACATTCGTAACACATCCTTTACAAAAATTGTCTTGCTTTTTCTGTAACAAGATCTGGGGCCGCATTCTCAAAACTTCCAAAGGCGCCTTTTGTGGCAAAGGCGCCGTTCCTGTCGGCTTACTCGAAAGGCTCATACTCAAAACACCGAGTGCGCCCCGCCATCTTGGAAATATGGCGCCGTGAGAGCCTTTGCGCTAGGGCTGGTTAGAGCAGCCTTTGAGGTGGGAAAGGCAACTTTGGGATTGACAACAAGTAAGAAGAGGAGGTCTCCTACCTCTTGTATACGTGAATGAACGCCATTATACATAGTTTTATTTTGCAAGTTACTCTAATTGCTTTGCAATAGTGTGATTTTCCTCTGCAGACGTTAGATTTAAAGTTATTGGATGTGTATTATTTAAAATGATTTCATATATACAATCTAAAATTCCTATATTATAATCTGATTGTTTTGACCTTTAGTTATCGTATATCTTATAAAATGTTCATATATAAGCAATGCTAGAAATTTTTTTTATTTTTTTATCTTGTTTAATAAGTCTCAATACAGAAAATATATCTTTATACTATGTACTATATGCAAAGGCGAAAATATGCTTCCTCTGAAGGTTCTAGAGCTAAACTTTCATGAGGACCACCACCTCAAAAGATTATAATACAGAAATTAGCTACTGCAATAACTCTGGAAAAGAAACATCAATGTAATTGTGTAATTATTGACAGTAATTGTGATCAATGACTTCCCACATCTCTACCTCATCAAAGGAAAAAAAAAGTGACAGATACCACAGATAGAGTACATAACAATTACTTGAGTCACAACTAGGCATGGCTAGGTTAGGTTAAGGTTAGGCTAGATTAAGAATTGGTCTTGTAGAGAAGACCCTTTTAAAAATACGGACCCCAGTTTTATCCTTTTGAACAGGTCCCATGTTCGTGTGGGACTGCTATTCTTCAAAAGCTCCCTAACATTTTACCCTAACCTAACCTAAGTTTAAATGGTTAACATTCATTTGCGGCAGAAATGCCATACACGGAAAATAACTTAGAATTGTGTAAAATATATAAAAATAAAATGATCTCGTTAGGCAAAGCATAGGTATTGGCAACTTATGCAATAATACCCACAGGTCTAGGCATATCATCACAGCTTAGGCTAAAACATTCATTTCCAAGCAATATCATAGGATACTTTTGCATAGCCTAACATATAGCCTATTAGGAATATATCATAATTAGCTTGAAGTTAACAGTACAACATAAGCCAAGGCCTAGCCAAAACTCGCTTCAATCTAGGTATGTATGGCAATTAGTCTATGCTAAATTAGGGAGGTTGCTTCCTTTTCTTAGCCACAGGGTCCATCGTGCCGCTCTTTAATCGCTTTGCCATCAACAATCAGCTGATATGCTGTTGTATCGTGATTGGTTCTCATTCTCTAGGCACGCTATGATACGGGCGATGTGATTGGCTGGACTATCCAAAGGCGCCTTTGACAAAAAGGCAGCCTTTTCGTGCAAAGGCACGTCAAAGGCGCCTTTGAAAATCTTTGTGTATACGACTCCACCTTCGTCAAAAGGCGCCTTCGGCGAGCCGTTGGGAAAGGCGCCTTTTGTCAAAAGGCACCTTTGCGTAAGGCTTGTTTTGAGTATCCGGCCCCTGATTGTTAGGATATGGATCAGTCTTTTGAATAGCATTACTTAAGTTAAGAAATAAATCAATAAATGTTTACACATATTATATATATATATATATATATATATATATATATATATATATATATATATATATATATATATATATATATAGTATAATCTACAGGCCTACTTTTTACCTTCTCGTGGTCAGGTCAGCAAAGTGAAACCTCGTTGAAGATTTAGGGACCTGGGTTCGTCTCCCCGCTAACCAGACGTCCATAATTTTCTTCGTACGTCTTGCACTTGGATTGTCCCAAAGGCTTTATTTGCAGCGACAAGCAAATCCCCCCCCAAAAAGTGCGAAGAAATCGAGAAGTTACGGAGATTGTGGGTTATTACAAATTAATATTATATATATATATATATATATATATATATATATATTTCCCTATATATATATAAGATATATATATATATATATATATTTCTCCATTTGACTCTAGGTTACGGAATCGGACGAGTTTCACTTTATATGTTTATACCTCTCAGCTTTTTTTCGCTTGCTCGGGGAGTAAGCCTACAAACTACTTTGCTGTTGTTGTGGGGGGGGGGGGGGTAGGAAACCTAAACCAAAAACTCGTCTTGAAAAGGGTGTCTCGCGTTGATTTAAAAAGATACAGGAATGTTAGGATAGGATATTTATGATTTTTTTTATCAGGATAAAAATGTAAAAAAATGAATAATGTGCATGTTCAGCATTTACAGAAACATTTTTTCTAATAAAATATAGCATATTTATTTCAATTTTCGTTGATGAAACAACTCTCTATTTGACCTTACAATTTAGCATGTGCCCGAGGTCGGATCACGCCTTGTTTTTATTGAATGGGCAAAGAACGAAGGAAGTATCTTAAGAGATATGAGCAAAAAATCAACAACAAATTTACTGACCCTTCGACGATAATTTCCGAAGCATTGAAAAACTAAGTATGTACAAATTCGCTTTCATCCTAATCTGTATGATTTTTTTTTTTTTTTTATTACTTACAGTCATGTCCTATGAGGACCAGAGCAACGGACTAATTTGGCGAAGAGTCACGTCAGCCAGCATTTCGACATTTATCTGTCTTGATTCGAGAAATTCATCTGACAGGTAAATGCATTTAT
>NC_087204.1:21465394-21467894 GCF_015104395.2 Macrobrachium nipponense | reverse complement strand
AGGCTCGGTTAATCTACAGCAAGCACGCAAGCAAACAAGCATTCCAGAGGCCATGCCATAGTTTTCCGTAAACTTTTATATCGACTCGTGGATTTCCATGACACTAAAGCACTGGAGTGTTTCAAACTTCGTCCTAACCTTCGGGAGGACTGTGCATTGACATATGTTTTTCAATAACTTTATTTTTACTTAAGAAAATGAGGCTACAGCTACGTTTAGCCACACAACCATCCGCTGAAGTGGTGACGTTTATCAGTGACGTCGGTATAGCGTATCCTCAACTATAACTTTTCAAATGGTTGTTAGACATATGGTTAAATGTCATTTTACCTATCGTGGGGCATACGAAATTTATTAAAGCAAATTAATATATTGTTTGATGAAATATAATTTTATTTCTTTAAATAACTAGGTAAGGGAGATGGCTCTGCGTCTCAGATACGTCATGAAGCACCACTTGTTCGCAACGGTACGAGGAAAGACAAGAAGAGGTTGGCTTCCTTCTTTTTTTTTTTTTTTTTATTAAGAGCAAGCGGCTTAATTAAGCACATCTGTCAATGCAGTGTACTACCATAAATTAGGACAATGTTAGAAACATTGAAAGTTGTTTACGAAAACCGTTATTTCATGGCCTCTGAAAGCATAGTAGTAATACATCTTGCAACTAGAAGCAATAACAGATTTACTCTAAATGAGGATCATGTAAATATGTCACATAACAGATTACAATCGCATGAAAACTAAGAACATGGTGTAATGAAATATTCAATGAAGACTGAGAATAAGTTATGCAATAAATGTGTTATAAAAAAAAATGATTGAAAATAAGAAACAACTTGACTGCAAAGTCTGCGTTCAAGGCAAAGAAATAAAAAATGAGACGACCGTGAATACTTGAGGAACATGAAACAATGCATTCCATCAATCAAGATAGACAACAACGCACAGAATGAAGGAAAGACCCATCTGTCTTTCAGTGATCGATCTGATGATTCATTTTCCTTGAAGGAACCCATCAGTCAGGCAGTCAGCTCAAAGCAGAAACCTTCCGTCCATCATTTAGAGTCACCCCCCTGCCCCCTACCCCCGCCATCATTTTCGCTCACTCGGGGAGTAAGCCTCCAAACTACTTTGTTGTTGTTGTTGCTGTTCTTGTTGGGGGGGTAAGAAAGGTCTATGGAAGAGCCTATAAAGGTTTTTCGCGTTGAGTTAAAGATACAGGAATTTCTGGATACAATATTTATGATTTATTTATTGGAATGAAAATTGTAAAAAATAAATAATGTGCATGTTAAACAGTACCGAACAATTATTTTTAATAAAATATAGCGTATTCATTTTAATTTCCGATGGTGAAACAATGCGTTATCTGCCCATAGAGTATAGCGCGCGCCACGAGTAAACTGGAGGTCGGATCGCGCCTTGTTACTTCCCTCGCTGTGCTACTATGATCCCTTTCTATTGGCCAACACAAATATTCCCATTCAGTCGACAAACACCGGAATCTAACACCTTTCACAAACAACAACTTTTACCTCTCTCTCTCTCTCTCTCTCTCTCTCTCTCTCTCTCTCTCTCTCTCTCTCAACCAGCATCATTACCATTTCGTTTTCACCCCGGCTACAGCCTCGCTTTTTCTTTAGAAGCTCGAAATAACCGTTTCTTGACCCATTTTCTGTCTAATTAGACGAACTTTTACACCTCACCTGATGCTATGCAGTTTTTTTGCTTCAAGTTTTTATACTGTCCCACTTATTCGGGTTCTTATTTTCAAATCTCATTATCATTCATTTTTTCATGAATTTTATTTGGTTGGTTTTCTCTTTCATAAGTATTATTTTTCTCATTCCAGGAGCTGTTTTTACCAATATTTATACTTTCAGAAGTCTAATGTAAATATGCATAAATGCAAAAGATATAATCTATAAAAAGTTCTGTTATGCAGGCAAACCTGAACAACGATGTCTGTATACGCCGCTGCATGTGGAAATAGAATAAATATTCCTTTTGAAAAGTGGCAGTTAAAAAAAAAATATATATAACTGATCAGAAAATTGAGTACGTTACCAAAATAAAAGTTATTCTTTAAAAATCTGCAATGATAATGAAAGCGTGCTTCAGGTATTCATTGAGGGGCGAGCATTTAATTTTAGGTTCATCTCTAAGAAGAGATTCTGGACGAATCTCTTCCCGAACTGTAATCTATAGCAGATTCACATCAACCGTGCATCTGATGTCTAGGCCAGTCCCTTACGACGCTCCTGATTGGCTGTTGATAAACCATTCACGGGTCTTGAAATTCTCAGTTTCTCGAGAGAGTTCATGTGGTTAGGATCTATGTTCCACCTCTCCTGAGGGAAGACGTATCCCTCAGGAGAGGTGGAACATACATCCTGCCTATGTTATCTTGAGAGACCGAGAGTTTCCAGCCTTGCGATTGGCTTATCAAAAGCCAATCAGGAGCGTCGTAAGGGACTGGCCTACACATCAGATGCACGGG
>NC_087204.1:21457894-21462894 GCF_015104395.2 Macrobrachium nipponense | reverse complement strand
CGGAAGTCACGACATGGGAATGGTGCGAATAAAGATTGAATAAGATAATGTGAAATGAAGTATGAACAAGGCGTGATCCGACCTCCAGCTTGCTCGGTCCGTGTGCAAGATTTTCCCCTCAAGCGCATAAGTTGCAAACATTATATTCCTAATTTTCAACGTGAATAAAAACGTGCCTTTTAATGGAAATGGCTTAGAACTAAAAAGAAATTATTATTATTATTATTATTATTATTATTATTATTATTATTATTATTATTATTATTATTATTCAACATAACACTAGTGATAGAAATTAAAGTGCGCATTTTCTCCTGAACATAAAAGGAAGCCTTCTTCTCGAGAGCATATTTCCTAATCAGTAAAATTATTCGTAGAGTTTAAAAGAAAGCCAGGATATTGTGAATGCACAGTAAAACCTGCTCCTACAGATAAGTGAGCACACGATATCTCCTCTTAGGATGCACTAACAAGTCTTTGAGACATCCTAATCTTTGTAACTCTCTCTCTCTCTCTCTCTCTCATTAGACCCTCTTGGAACAAACGTGTCCCGTGGGTAGCATTACATCTCTGTCATGAACACAAAATATTTTTCGAGTCGGGAATCAGCAGTTAAAAGACACAGCAGCAAAGAAGCCACTTGAACACGTCCTCGTTTTTTCCCACGCGGCTGATAAGCAAATGAAAACTTACAGCGAGTTACAGGACTTAATTACAGTCGTGTCTGAAGCGCAGTTTTACAGCCAAAGAGTGAAATGAAGTGTGCCTCCTCATTCCAAAGGACAACTTTTGCCTGTCTCAGTGTTTCACTCTACTGACTACTCACAATGGCAACCTCCTAACTGTCGGGGGTTTGTGTATTTCTCTAAATCATTTATTGGAAATTTATTCTTTTTTACGATTTTCAAATAAACCAACAAGAGATTACGTTCATATACAATGACAACACATTTCGATTTTCTTGGCTTAATGCTTGCCAAGCATTGACACAGTTATGTTTGCATTTTTGAAGGATAAACCTTTTTATTTGATCAAATATTTAAGTGAATTTCATTTGTTATTAGCCTAATCGATTCTAATGACGGAACGCTGTGGAATTCAATCTAATGTGAACCCCAAGGTCATCATCATATCATATGAGCAACCAGAACTTTAAATCACACATTTAACTGAGTTCAAAATACAAACCGGGTTTTAATAATGAAAAATTCAATTCGTAAATACCATGGAACATCACTCATCCTTATTGCTCGCTCATATTCTACATTTACATGTAAATGCGATTATATATGGACAATAATTTTTCATTTCTATAATAATGTGATATGTGGTAATAATGGTACTACATTAAAACACACTGTTCAAAGAGTTATGATTCCAGGACTCTGGGAATATCACTGGGTTTAATATTTGTTTATTTTTAGGTAGCAATATCATCCGTATGTTGACCAGGGCACTATATTATTATTATTATTATTATGAATTATTATTATTATTACTTCAGTAGACGAAACCTATTCACATATAAAAAGCACATAAGACCCATTAACTTGAAATTCAAACTTCCAAAGAACGTTGGTTCCAACCTCCAACAGCAGACCACACACTGCAACAGTAACCGGCACGCGCTCCCCCCCCCTCCCCCCCCCCCTCCCCCCCCCCCCGCAATGTTTTTTTTTTTTTTCTTTTTGATGACATGTGAGACGATCATGTATTCCACAAGTCGGACATTTTTTTTTTTTTTCTAAAATATTTCTTCGTTCTAAGTAAGCTCTTTCATCAAAAAAATTTTTTAATACGAACGAAATCTGGTATTTCAACAAAACTTATGGTTATTTAAGCAACAAATCTATTGAACGTCATTTTTGAAGATTTGTCAATCATGTTAGTGATTGCATTTTGCCAAAGGAGTGATATTTTAATCCTGTATAACTACTAAATGAGGAATTATATGAAATGACCGCCTTTTTGGCTCGGCAATAATTCAGTTGTGTACATGTAAAATTATTATGTTTAAATGACAGATTACATTGAATTCGCCCTGTAGTGGGGTAGTGCCGTCATTGCATCTCATGCGCTGCACTGTAGGCATTACCTAGTCTTTGCAGCCTACCGTCATTCTGGAAATTTATACTTTTGACAAGGCAATTTCATATACCCGAATCTGTAATTTAGTCATCTGATTTCGTAAAGAACGGAAGTAATTAAGTCTCCCTGGTGGGCGCAACTTTATGAAGGAGAAATATACAATTTCATAAACGATTTTACGAACCTCCAGATGCCCTGTGTCGTCCAATACTCCTTTACAGATTTCTCTGAAATCTGTCGTAAAAAATTTTTAACGGTAATGGAGAACATTCAACTGCTCCATTACATCTGGAATGACTTTGCTCGATTGTCTTGTTACCGCCTTTTACAACCAGGAACTCGAGTTATCTCTCCAAAGTAAATATTTTTATTTATTTTTATTTTTTTTTTTTTTGCTGTCTGCTTTGCTGCCTCCCTCTACGTATATGGTACGCTAGAAACTGAGCTTGCTTTGAAACTTTTACCAGTAGTGTAAGAAAACGGCTGCATTTTGGGAAAAGTATTTTCTGAGTAACTAACAAATATATCAATCGTCTTGTGGTTGACCGTAACCCGTTCAACACATCGGCGAACTTGTTATATGACGCAGATGTGAATATAAATGTATCAAAATCGCTTAATTGCATAAACCCCCCCACCCCCACCCCATCACCCCCATCCCTTACCCCTCTCTCTCCCTCGTTTTTTTCTTTTTTCTTTGACCAAATGCTTTTATGTATACAACCCCTACTCCCAACATCCCCCACCCCCACCCTCAACCCCACTACCCCCAAAACCCCCACCCCTTACCCCTCTCTCGCTTTCTCTCTGGTTTTTTTATTATTTTTTTCTTTTGACCAACTGCTTTAAATCACCTATTTTTCGTGACTGGTTATATTTTGATAATTATCTTCATCACTAAGATAAGAGAATTACTGAATTGTATACAACTACAAGAGGTTCTCCATACAAAAAATTTCGTTATTTTTAAAGGTCTTTAGCTTGTGATCTTAATGAAGGAACTCATTATTTTTGTTATTTTTACTTTTATTATTTTATTTTTATTTTTTATTTTTATTTTATTTTTATTTTGTTATTATTACTATTTTATCAGCTTTACTTAATTTTTATTTTACTCTTTAGGACTTTTTTTTAAAATTTTAATTTTAATTTTAATTTTTATTACTATTTTATCAGCTTAATTTATTTTTTATTCTAAATTTTATTATTATTTCTATTTTATCAGCTTTATTTAATTTTATTTTACTCTATTACTTTAATTTTAATTTTTTATTCTTATTTTCATTATTATTTTTTTCATTTCAAAGTAAGCGGGAGGAACCGAGAACTTTCCCCTGGGTTAGTAATAGATGTTTTAATTAAAAAAAGAATGTAAATTAGTGTCCCAAGCGTCTTACTTTCCTCTTTTACCTGGGCAATGAAGGCAATCATGTTATCTCGTTATAATTCTCAAGCTAATACCAAGAGAGGCTTGTTTTTTCGAATTTCTTACAGGAATTCATTACACTTTTTTTATGTTGGTGTTCTTGGTGAATTTTCTGCAATTGCCTTTCTTTCCGTCAGGTAAAATACTCCACAGTATACAGGCACAGGTGTATTATTATTATTATTATTATTATTATTATTATTATTATTTTATTATTATTATTATTATTATTATTTCAATAGATGAAACCTATTCACACGGAACAAGCAAACCAAAGGGGCCCCACTGACTAAAAATTCTTTAAGATTCCAGAGATTGTTGGTTTCAACCTCCCACAGCCGACCCCACACTGCAGCAGTAACTGATCATGATAGCGAGCCAGTGATTTTACGTCGCTTTAGGAGACGCTTAAACACCTCCCCCCACCCCCCACCCACCGCCCCGCCAGACCCGGCGACGTCTGAGAGCATACCACGACGCTAGCCACCATACCACCATATCAATTCACTCAACATTGGCAGTTGTGTTACAGATATATCCGGGATAAACAGAGGTTTTAAGAATGATAAAAAATATAAGGGCAAGATCACATCCTTATAGCCGTGAGCAACGCAGATTCCCCCGAGTCTATCACGTTTTAAGGACCAATTTCTTTCCCGGAGAGTGGAGTTCAGTCGCCTCTCAGGAATTCCTATCTCATATCCTGCAGGAGTAGCAGCAGCCACGGATCCTACGTAAGTGATTCCTTTGCGGTTATGTAATATTTTGTTTCACCGTTTACGAAGGGATCATTGCCTTTTTTATGTTTTTTTTTTCTTATTTGATTTTAAAGAAAAAGTGAATATATATATAAACTTATATAGGTCTCTGCACTGAACCGCCAACCGGACAAGTTATGCTTTCTAGCTAATGTTTTCCCATTACCATCTAATGGGCATAATGTGTTATGAGCTGAATTTAAGTTAGCAGTAATATGAACCTCGTAACTGTATTTTTAAATTTTTTAATTTTTTTTAACGCTCTTAACCACCCTTCGCCTCTGCTTGGTGCCTTATTGAGGTCCCCTTTATCTTCCCTGAGTATATTTGAACGAATTTATCTTTTGGGGTAGTCTATATTTGAACGATTTTTTTCGCGTATATCTGAACGAATTTTTCTTTTGGCGTAGCCTATATTTGAACGAATTTATCTTTTCGAATATATTCGAACGAATTTACCTTTTCTCGTATATTCTAACGAATTTATCTTTTCGAGTATATTCAAACGAATGTATCTTTTCGAATATATTCGAACGAATTTATCTCTTCGAGTATATTTGAACGAATTTATCTTTTCGAGTTTATTTGATCGAATTTATCTTTTCGAGTATATTTGAACGAATTTTCCGCACGCCCATTATTCACTCCCTTCACAGATGTCGTCTGATATACTATGCAAGAGGTAATATGGGCCACATAAAGGCTGTCATAATGTGACCGAATAGTTC
>NC_087204.1:21415254-21457394 GCF_015104395.2 Macrobrachium nipponense | reverse complement strand
GTTGGTTCGTGGGTGGTTGTCTTGATATTACGTGGATATAATGAAGTATTGTGACGTTACTCAAAATATCGTTACAATGCAAACTGGAGTGAAAAAAGCACAGCTCATAAGTGGATGCGCTCTGTTTTCTTGCTATCGACTGACTTCTTGTGATAAAAGTTCACTCTCGAGGTGGTTCGGAAGTCACGTAAAGCCGTTGGTCCCGTTGCTGAATAACCGCTGGTCCCATGCAACGTAAAAACATCATACAAAAAAACAAACAAACATAACGACTGACGTAGCTCACTGGACAGCTGTACTTCAGCGTGGAAGTTGAATAATATATGAACTCGAGTCAATTTTAAGGTAAGGATAGTTTTTATTTATTTTTTTTTTCGAGGCCTCCAGATGAAGAAAGATCCTGTCGCTGTCAACTTTTCGAAAGTGTGATTCAGTATAGGAAGCGATCATTTTAATAGCCTTACTCTCTCTCTCTCTCTCTCTCTCTCTCTCTCTCTCTCTCTCTCCGGATCAATTCTAAGCCTTCTGATGAGCTCAGCAGAGAAAGTAGATTATGATGATCAGTATTCAGGAGCTAATAAACATTGCCGTCGGAAAGTTCTCGAATAATCTACTTAGACGTTCAATCTAAGCTGCTTCATTCTTTCTGAAATGCGAATAAATCTCATTTGCAGAGTTTGGCTAAAAAATATAACGACTGACAAGAATTGAAATACCATCCTGAAAATTATGATCGTCTATATAAACAGTGGGTTCAATTACTCTCTCATTTAGAGCATTCATAGTTCACGCTTGAATCCAAGCACTAAAAACCATTCCACTCTCTGAATATTATAACTTTACCAATACACAGTCGGCAGGACATAACTATAATAGAGTTCACATAACCGTGCATCTAATGTCTAGGCCAGTCCCTTACGACGCTCCTGATTGAGTGTTTGATAAAGCCAGTCACAGGGCTGGAAAACTCTCGGTTCTCTCGAGAGAGTTCACATAGGACAGGATGTATGTTCAGCTCTTCCTGACTGATACTTTTTTGTTGAAAGACCGTATCCCATGAGGAGAGGTGGAACATACAATCGTACCCATGTGAACTCTCTAGAGAGACTGAGAGTTTCCAGCCCTGTGATTGGCTTATCAACAGCCGATCAGGAGCGTCGTAAGGGACTGGCCTAGACATCAGATGCACGGTTGATGTGAATCTACTATAGCTTAGCTATTACATTACAAATAAGCAAACCTATTATCACCAACGCTACAATTCGCGTGGAAAAACCTCACAGCAGTCAGGGGACTGTCGGAACTTTCTGCTATTGGAATGTGAATAGCCTCATCTCATTCCAGGTCTATGTGTGTATGTGTGTGTGTTTGGTTTCATATTACAAACTATTGGACGACAAAACTGTCACGGTATTTTGTAAAAAAAATTTATCTTTACAAAGAATGCTCTTTGAAAAGTATATAAATTACGAAGCGACCAGATAGACACGCACATATATATGTGAGCGTTTGTGCGCCTCTCTGATTCATATATATATATATATTGTTACGAAAGTGCCAAAGTATCTGGTTACCATGCATCAAACATTACCTCACAAAAAGCCAGACACCTGAACCCTCATAACACGTTTAAACGACTGAATACTCTAAAGCAACAGTGATCCCTTAACAACTTACCGTTATTGCAGAAAGTCAGACTAAGTACATCAAAACAGGTGTGAGGTAATCTTGTAAGTAATTTAATTAATCAAAGGGCATCACTCCATCAACAACTTTAAAAGTCTAAGTATTTCCCTGATTTCAAAAGTCTAAGTACTTCCCTGGTTCTAAGTCACTTCAAGTTACTTGAAGGAAAGCAAATCAATTACCACTCTATGTCTCTTACCTATCATCAATATAGTCATAATCAAATATAATATACTGGTGTAAGATAAAGAAAACACTTCTAAAAATTTTAAATACAAAAATTTATTATTAAATTCAAAATTTATAAGTGAAATCACAATATCAGGGAAAAATTACTGTTACTTGAAAACAAAATGAAGTTTAATTAATTCTTGAATCAAATTAAGTAAAATTAAATCAAAATTAATTTATCACAAAATTCAAGAAAATTAATTCAATCAAAATTCAAAAGTGTTAGGCAATAATTGAAATCAGAAATTAATTCACAAGTACTAAACAAAAATAAAATTTGAAAAGAATTCTAAGTAAATGCAAATCAATTCACAAGTGTTAAATTTAATTAAATGTGCAATGATAAAGCAATGAAAATAATAACTAAGTCAATTAAATTGTGAATGCAAACGAAAATATAAAATAAAAAGACACACTTCAATAAGAAAATGAATAAGTGCACAAACAATGGAACAGACACAAACATAAAATACGCAATGTGTAAAAGTGTAAATGTTTTCACTCAAAAACACTGTAACCAACAGTTTTTACCAAACACAATTCCTATCTATTATTAGTTAAACACACTCCCTATCCATTATTAGTTAACCACACTCCCTATCCATTATTAGTTGCAACTAATAAAAACATAACACACTTTACCTTGGTATACCAATTTCTTTCTTTGCTTTGCTGCAGGCTTGATTTACACTTCCACAAAAAAAAAAAAAAAACCAGGCGCCGTTACGAAATGTTTGTTCAGATTCCACAAAATGAAACTAAATAATAATAAATAAACTCTAAGAAATATCAAATATTAAATTCTCACAAGTTACGAGTGACCAAATTTACGTTACGTTAATATAATCTCGATGTCGAGTGAGAGAGAGAGAGAGAGAGAGAGAGAGAGAGAGAGAGAGAACTGACTGCCTTAAGGTCTCAAGATAGAATGAAAATCTCTTCCTTTATGGAAATTCGACTAGGCAGATGATACAAAAACGTTCTTGGCACAAAAGCTTCTCGAAAGTTCTGAAATCTGACGCAATCTTACATACAAAATGTGCAACACCCACGTGGGACTTGACAAAGATATACACGTACAAGACGAGTCTGTTAAAAAAAAGAAAGACGTACCCGACTCGATCGAGACGAAGAAGTCTTATCACGTACGATGACAGATTCTCCAAAACACAAGTGAAGATTTGAGATCGCTTATCAAGACGCGTTGACAGATTAGGGAAGCAAACGGAGATCTCTCTCTTTTTACGTTATATATATATTCTTTTACAATAAGTAATGCGAAATCTGAACACACATCTTAAAACATCCTATTCTAAGCTATCTAGGAATCTGAAAAAATGTTACACAATCTACATGACATTTCAAAGAGGGGAAACATGCATTTTGAAAGTAGCAATATATAAATATATATATATATATATATATATATATATATATATATATATATATATGTGTGTGTGTGTGTGTGTGTGTGTGTGTGTGTGTGTGTGTGCGTGTGCGTGTGCGTGTGCGTGTGTGTGTTTGTGTATATGCACGTGTTTTGTACGAGTGCGCGTATATATTCGAATATGTAGATTATTCTAGAGGATGATAAAAATATGAAAAGGCTACGTAAAGCCAAGTAATGACATTGTGTACATTTTCCGGCGCTCACAAATGCATGAGAGGTAAAAGTGAAAAAAGTAAATAAAACAAATAAAAAACATCTTTTATTCAGAGACATATTCCCCTCGTTCCCCGATGTATTTCAGACGCTTACCAATTCGCCCGGTTTACTCCGCTTCAATGGATGACACTAACAGCAACGAAACGGGAATGCGCTCAAATATCGTTGGAGCAGCATCCGGTCAGTTTATAGCCTTTACGAATCATTAGATTATGTTAATTGCCGTAATTGCGCGACCGTATATACTAAGTATTGGCAGGGAGCGGAGCTGGGAGTCTGGACGCTTAATAATCTTATTCTCACTGTTTTTGACTGGGATTGTTTGCCCTATATTATGGCTTTCCTTTAATTTTGTTTGTTTGCCGTTTCCCCTTCGTTTGATGACGCGCAATTCTAGTAGGCCTACTTCCTTTCCTATATCGTTAGAACGAAACAAGGAGTGATCCGACTTCCAGCTTAACCGGGACGAGTGCAAGATTTTTTCCCCTCACGCTGAAGTTGTAAACGTTACATTCCTAACTTAACGTGAAGCGGTCTTACTCATTAATAATCACAATTACTAATGCTCATACTAAAAACAAGGATCCAATAAAAAAAAGACATAAATTATACACGTTCATATATTCCCAGTCATGAGCAGAAACACAAAATAATTGGACAGAAATGTAGCCTCTAAATAATCTATCGAAAATTAGCTTTCACCAACGAAAATGAAAATAATACGCTATATTTCATAAAAATTAATTTTTCTGTACTGTTGAACATGCGCATTATTTATTTTTTACATTTTCATTCTAATAACTAAATCATTAATATCCTATCCTAAAATTCCTGTATCTTTAATTCAATACGAAACACCTTTGCCAGACCTTTTTAGGCTTTTCCAAGGGCTTTCATAACCCTCCCCCCACCACCCCAACAAGAACAACAGCAACAAGAACAACAACAGTAATAACAACAAGAAGTAGTTCGTAGGCTTACTTCTTGAGTAAGCGAAAATAACAAAACACCATCTTAGCGAAATGAGTTTTTTTTTTTACATATCTTTATATTGTTCCTTCTCTGTCGCTTATTTTTTTAAGGAGTTTAAGGGATCTTCTAAACTTCGAAAAGTAGGAAAATATATTTCAGCCGGATTTAAGAATTATAATTTAGTAAGTGTACGTCAAGAATGTCAGTAGAAAAAGTTTAATTAGGCGAGTAAAATTTATTAAGGAATGCCGAAGCAGTATTAACTACTATTATATTTTGATTTTTATCGCTTACTCTGGAGTAAGCCTATAAACTACTTTGTTGTTCTTGTTGTTGTTGTTGGGGGTGGTAGGAAAGGTCTAAGGAAAAGCCTAAAAAGGTCTAAAAAGGTGTTTCAATTTGAGTTAAAGATACAGGAATTTTAGAATGCGATATTTATGATTTATTTATTAGAATAAAAATGTAGAAAAATAATGTGCATGCAAATTACAGTACAGAAAAATGATTTCTAATGATAATATAGCGTCTTTATTTTAATTTTCGTCAGTGAAACTAGGATCTAATTGACCGTGAGATAGATTTTTCAACACACGCCCCGAGTAAGCTGGAGGTCGGATCATGCCTTGTATTCTTTTATCAACTGACTTGAATACGTCTTGTTAGTGGTACGTATGATTTATCAACTGCGTTCGCACAGTCTTTTGTACTATACCATGCATGAATACTGGAGATAAATGTAGAGTTATATGAAAAAGCAGGGATCATTAACACGTCGTAAGACGATATGATTCCGTTAATTTTCTAAAAAACATTTGCGTCTCTACTGAAATAAAACGAAATTAAACAAAGTCCTTTGTCGTTGTCGGGCAAGGCGAGGGTCAGTAAAAAAAAAAAAAAAAAAAAAAATTATCCAATCAAGAAAAGTGGATTACTCAGAGTGGATTTGATTTTCGTAAAGGTTTTAACTCTATTTCCTCCCATTCATTAGTTTTGTACCAGGCAAGGACGCCAATAAATTTAGTGAAATACCTACCCAAAATGCAGCCATGGACAATGAAAAAAAAAATTTTTTTTTACATAGATCCCCTTCAATTTAAAATATTTCATACGTTTCGGATTTTAATTCTCTTTCAGCAAATGCTAAGCAAGATACATTTTCCTTTGCGAATATTCATAAACTCCTCGACTTCGCCTTCCGCTCCTATTCCTTCTTCAATATCAGGCATTCGGGTACGAAACCCCCACCCCTCCCCCACCCCCGAGACCTTCCAGGATATCCTGGAAATAAAGCTGTATTGGCTTCCGACTATTTTTGTCCGGGTTAAGCACCACAGGACCTCTTCGTACCCTTTTTACCCGGGGTGTGTGCGAAAGGATTTTTCCCCCTCATTTTTCTCGAGGGTCCCTTTGTCAGTTCCCGCGCGGATTTCGATGCGTAAAAAGTCACATAGTTCCTCTTGTTCGCAGGTGACATTTTTATTTCCTCCTTTCGGTCTGGCATTGAAGTTTCAATCTGTTGCGACGCAGACACGCTGACTGACAGGTTTAGAAAAGGTGAAAGCGTCTGAGGAATTCGATCAGGATTCCTTTCGGATATGGGGACGCCTTTTCTTACAGAAAAAGAAAGAAAGAAAAAAAAACAAGAATCGAGGTTTCTGACGCATGATCATAGCTAACTTTAACCTTCAATAAAATAAAAACTACTGAGGCTAGAGGGCTGCAATTTGGTACGTTTGATGGTTTCGGGTGGGTGATCGGCATACCAATGCTTTATGAACCACGGCCCACGAAACTTTAAACACGACCTGGTGATAACATTTCCTTTATCGTTGCCAAACGTATGATCATGGCTAACTTTAACCTTAATAAATAAAAACTACTGAGGGTGAGGGCTACAATTTGGTACGTTTTATGGTGGGGGTAGATGATCGGCACACCAATTTGCAAGCCTCTAGCCCCCGTAGTTTTTAAGATCTGAGGGCGGACAGAAAAAGAGCGGACGGGCAGACAAATAGCTATATCAATAGTTTTCTTTCACAGAAGACTTAGAAACTGCGATACAAAACGAAGAACGTCCAGGAAGATGAAGAAAGTAATATCAAATTTATTTTACCGATAAATCCTTCTCTCTCTCTCTCTCTCTCTCTCTCTCTCTCTCTCTCTCTCTCTCTCTCTATGAGACGTTACATCTGTACTATCGACTGTTTGCAGTTCTTAAGCCATCAAAAGGTAATTTATTTATATATATAAATGGTCACTGTATGTATACGTATATTTATATCCATATCATAAACGACCACAAAATCAACAGGGAAAATCCTGCAAAGTCACTTGATAGCGATTACCATTTAATAATGGATGTCACTCGCAAACAAACAAACAAACAACAAGCGGATTTGGGATCCAATTAGTACAAAAGATTCAGCGAGATTAAACCTGGTCTTTGCACACTGGGTCCAATTAGATTTTTTTTTTTATTATTATTACTAGCACGAAAGTGATTCACCGTGATTCGCGTTTATTGTTTGCTCGTCAGGGAGGTCAAATGCACTTCTTTATTGTTCAGCTGCGAGTAATAAAATAATAATAATAATAATAATAATAATAATAATAATAATAATAATAATAATAAGAAACATCAGCTACCTTGCAGTAATAAGTGGTACGAGCACCAGCCAGAGGGAGTGATAGAAAACGATCGGGCAAAGATCCTCTGACTATGGTATCAGGAACGGATAGGGTGATACGTGCAAATAGACTAGACGTGACGTTGATTGACAAAGTCAAGAAGAAAGTATCACTCATTGATGTCGCAATACCATGGGACCAGAGTTGAAGAGAAAGAGAGGGAAAAAAATGGATAAGTATAAGATCTGAAAATAGAAATAAGAAGAATATCGGATATGCCAGTGGAAATCGTACCCATAATCATAGGAGCACTAGGCACGATCCCAAGATCCCTGAAAAGGAATCTAGAAAAACTAGAGGCTGAATAATAATAATAATAATAAGGGAATAATAATAATAATTATTATTATTATTATTATTATTATTATTATTATTATATTATTATTATTTTGGTGTAAAGGGTCCACAATAATACAAAGTGTAAGAGTCCGTGTATAATTTTTAAGACTTTACAGAAAGCTTCGAACCCTTCCCTGGTTCATTTTCAGTCCAAATGAACAATTAGTTACAATATATACAGAGGTAAAATTTAAAAACAAGAGTCGTTGAAGATCGTTGACAACGGTCGTTAGCTAACGACCGTTATCAACGATCTTCAACGACTTGTTTTTTAAATTTACCTCTGTACATGTTGTAACTAATTGTTCATTTGGACTGAAGATGAACCCAGGGAAGGGTTCGAAAGCTTTCTGTAAAGTCTTAAAATTATACACGACTCAACACTTTGTATTATTGTGGACCCTTTACAACATTATATATACTCTCGCGATAGAGAGTTTTTCCCTGACTACTACTACTATTATTATTATTATTATTATTATTATTATTATTATTATTATTATTTTATTATTATTACATACTTAAATGTAGAAAAATCCACTGTGATATACATGAACATATATTTAAAGATAAACCTGTACAGAGAGCTCTCTGTAAAGCTCTCTGTACATGTTTACCTTTACAAAAATAACCATAATAATGATAGATCGAGTAAATAAGTGAATTAACCACACGCCCCAATATCGTCGGTTGTGTGAAGAATCCTTAATTAGACAACAAGAGAAATGGTTGAAAGGACCTGAAACTGAGGAAACGTGACGATGATACAAGATAATCAAAGAGCCATTTTAATTTTTATTTTTAAATAATGATGCGAAAATAAGATAATGGAATCCCACAGAATGGGAATTGTACTAATTTTTCAGAATACATTAAGTCTAATGAGTCTTTTAATTTTTTTTGAAAGTGCCATTTTATTTGTTTATTTTTTTTTAAATAATGATGAGAAAATAAGATACAGGAACCCCATAGAATGGGAAATGTACCAATTTTTCAGAATACATTAATTCTAATGAGTTTTTTGTAAGTGCCATATTTTTTTTTAAATAATGATGCAAAAATAAGATACGTGAATCCAATACAATGGTAATTGTACTGATTTTTCAGAATACTTTTATTCTAACGAGTCTGTATTTATTTTTCTTTTTAATGTGTCATTTCATTTTATTTTTTCAATGAAAATAATAATGCGAAAGAAGATACAGCAATCCCATAAAATGGAAACATTACTGATTTTTCAGAATATTCTAATTCTAATGAGTCTTTTTTTTTAATATTCAATCTATTCGGTGTGATGTCCATGCATCCCTCCTCGAAAATATATTTAGTTGAGCCGACTGCATTTTACAAGTGAGCATTTGGAAGCTGCTGGTTTTTCCTCTAGACTTAGTCTGACCACAACTGGGTCGGATAGGGAACGAGTATATAGATGCTCTTAAACCTTAGGCTACTGAACGAACTGTCACCGTTTCTAGGCGCGAGGAATATTAACGCCACCCAAAAACCCAGGGCTTCTCACACATGAAGAGCTACGTTTTCATAAAACCACCTGGTCTGTGTATAATTATATATATATATATATATATATATATATATATATATATATATATATATATATATATATATATATATATATATCTATATATATAGATATATATATATATATATATATATAAATATATATATATATATATGTATATATATATATATAGACTATATATATATATATATATATATATATATATATATATATATATATATATATATATATGAGATATATATATATATATATATATATATATATATATAGATATATATAGATATATATATATATAATATATATATATATATATATATATATCTATATATATATATCTATCTATCTATCTATATATATAGTATATATATATATATATATATATATATATATATATATATAATATATATATATATATATATATATACATATAACTAAATCGTAGCCGATGATTTTGAAATGCATGCAATAATTTCTCAAGATTCTTTGCTCAGGTTTCCAAGTATTAAGACGCATTTTGGGATGATTCAAAACTGTAACTAATACATAGAATAAACAAATTCTCATCATCCCCCTAAATAAAATTAATTAACCAAAGGATGAAACATGAAGATTGTCAGTGCGCACTCAACTTTTTTAGCCTCACGAGCATAGGCTGAGCTAATGGAATAGTATCAAAAATCCCGATCAGCATTAATGGTACGACGTACAAATAAAAGGTGTTCATCAAAGAGCAGGTTATTAGTACTTCCATTTGGGAATGATGTCGCTAATTCCAGTCTCGTATGATTTGAAGTTTGCTATATGAACTTCGTAAAGCAATGCATGTAATTAATTAGATATTCATATTCAGCGCTAAACGATTATATCACGTTGATTATTAACGGTAATGACAATAAAACAAGTGTGCCATGGACAAAAATATATCAAACATGCAGACGACAAGAGCTTGGCTTAACATCTACTCTTGCCAAAATTACATATCAATTCTTCTATCAAATTTTACCAAAATAATATCACCGAATCACTTTGATCTAAATGTCAAATATTTCAGGCGAAAACAATCTCGGTTGCTGAGCCGTAAAGATTTATTAAACGGTTATTTTACCGATAAACTAATTCACGTGACCTGGAACTCGTAATGTCACCGTGTATAATGAGAACTCGTAATGCCACTTTGTATGATGACAGTCTGAATGATGGCTTTCTTTATAATTATCCAAAACTATTGTGAGATGAAATATGGTTTTTTGAGGAAGAGTTGGAGGGCGTTGTCATTACCATTCTCTCTCTCTCTCTCTGTTGAAGCTATTGGCATATGAGGAGTCAGTCAAGATGGCAATGTTGAAGGGAAGACAAAAATGAGCGTTTGTCTTTTTCTCTCTCTCTCTCTCTCTCACTCTCTCTCTCTCTCTCTCTCTCTCGTTATGGATATAAATTTTCTGGATTTACTTATACGGGAATGCCTGTCTTGCCTTTCAACAAAGATTTTACTGTTTGACAACATTCTCTCTCTCTCTCTCTCTCTCTCTCTCTCTCTCTCTCTCTCTCGTCGATGACCTAAGTTGTTGGGACGCCATGGTACTTTTTTTGTATCAATCAATCAATCTCTCTTTCTCTCTCTCTCTCTCTCTTTAACTGATCTGCTTTAAAGCTGATGGCAGCTGCCCTTGAAAAATAGTACCACTGGAAAGCATGT
Source organism: Macrobrachium nipponense (assembly GCF_015104395.2). Taxonomy (NCBI): domain Eukaryota; kingdom Metazoa; phylum Arthropoda; class Malacostraca; order Decapoda; family Palaemonidae; genus Macrobrachium; species Macrobrachium nipponense. Next base: position 21,446,576 of record NC_087204.1, on the reverse strand, counting down.
CCTGGACTCCAGTGTAAAAAAAAAGAAAAAAAAAAAAAAAAAGTGTTCCAATTAAAGCTTTTCTATTGCTTCCAAAGTAGGACCAAAAGAAGGATGGGGAAAGAAAGTGGAATGCGAAGGGTGGGGGGTTGAGTGGTAAGGGGGCGGTGAGGGGTGGGGGGGTGGGGGGGAAATGGCTTGTTTCCAGCGGTTTAAAACAATGCAATTCTCGTCCCCCCCCCCCCCCCCGGCCCCCCCCCCCCCCTCACCCGCAAGTCTGGAATTTGAAACGTTCCCACTCGCCTCCCTTTTAGGACTCAAATACATCATTTTCGGAGAATTGTAGCTTTCCTATATTGCGTCCTTAATAGGGATGGTGGTGGGTGATATCTGGCTCCTTTTATGATTGTTTACCGTAACATTTATCTCCGTTTCTTTTGTCCCTTATTTTTTAAAATCCCGGAATAAAATTACACACACAAACAATATATATTATATATATATATATATATCTATACTATATATACTATATATATATATATATATATATATATAAATCATACTGTATACTATATTATATATATATATATATATATATATATGTATACATATATATATATATATATATATAAATAATATAGTAATATTCTCTATATATCTATAATAATATATATAACACCACGTCCATATATGGTTGGTATGTTCTAAACAGTATTAAGACTTTTTTCCAAGAGGTAAAAGTTAACTGCTGTGAAATTATTCTTTTTTTAATGCCTAAGACCTATACATCCTTCATGACCATACCAACAGGAACAGTGTACACTGTTCACTGAACAGTGCATATATATATATATTATATATATATATATAATATATATATATATATATATATATATATATAATATATATTGTGATGGTAAATGGCTTCCTAGCAAAGAAAGCTGAAGGAAGGAGAACGCTTTTTCGAGAAGTTCAGCAGTAAGAGGCTTTTCGCGCCCATGTTGGAGGCGCCTGTTCTTGCGGCTGTTCTGGCAACCGTCGGGCGTGTTGTGGAGCGCAACACGCGCCAATGTGTCGGAAGAAATGCCGCGATTTCTGATGCAATACCTTCGTCTAGATTCATCTAAGAACTTCCGGAAACCTCAGGACTCTGTGACGCTCGCCGTAGCCCCGCCCCCAGACGGACGAGCAGAGATCGTCGAGAGACAGATCGTAGAAAAGAGACGCGTTAGTCACAGAGAGATATCCTCAGTAAGAGCCACTGGTCAGAATATCAGTGAGAGATCAGCAGCAGAGATCGTCAGAGAGAGACTAGAGACGAGGGAACAGACGAAGGATCAGAAGAAGAGTTGGTTGGATAACTGGTCTAGTCGTCTTCAGGAGTGCACGATCGTGGTATCTCGACGTTGAGCAGACTTCAGAGAAAAGAAAAGGTCCTGCTAGAGTTTTTGGGGAGTTCCTGCCTTACAAGTAGACTATTTTATGCAATACGGAGTCAAGAGGACGTCTGCAATCACCGTTTTCCATATTGTGAAGTCACCGCTTCGAATTGCCAAAATTGACTAGCATGTATTTGAATTGCCCACTGTTCCCCCCAGTTCATGCAGCGTTAAGATTCTATCTTTTTATGTAAATAGGAGATACCATTCTGCATTTAACTATGTTAGTAAGCTTGTAAAATAAACCTTTGTTGTGTTAGTGTTTCTTTCTATATTCGTATCCCCAGTTTTAACGGTTGGTGTTGTTTTTTTTTTTTTTTTTTTTTTTTTTTTTACAAAAAATTTTTATTTTTATTTATTTCATATTGAACCTGAAGCGGACCTCTACAGAGGCCGTAACATTGTGTGACCTTGTTTAAGCTATCAACACTAACAGATTGAAACAGGGAAAATATAGAAAGAGCCAGAATGAGTGAGATGGTGGAAAAGAGTTTATTGAGTCGGGTAAGCTTACTAGGTCTAGAGGGGAATGATCTCTCTGTGAGTATGTTGAGAAGAAAAGAAAGAGAAAAGTTTGAGAGAGATGAAAGAGCGACTGAGAAAGAGGAAAGAGCAGCTGAGAGGGAAGTGCAGCAGGCGAGAGAAGCAATGAAAATGCAGCAAGAGAGAGAAGCAATGAAAATGCAGCAAGAGAGAGAAATGTTGGTAATGAAGCAAGAAGAGAGAGAGAAAGACGTGTGCATGAGCAGGAAGAGAGAGAGAAAGAGCGTATGCATGAGTTGGAAATTGCTTGGTTAAGGGAAAGTACTCGTAACAGTCGGATGGACGAGAACGAAAACGGAGCTGATACGTTTTTTTTTTAGTATGAGTGCAGTGCTAAAATTAGTTACCAAATTTTGATGAGAGGATGTTACGACATATTTCATGTGTTTTGAGAAGTTAATGGAACGAGTAGGTTCTCCTAAAGAACGTGGACTTTATATTTGCATTCAGTCTTGAGTGTGTATAGTTGCATCTAAGAGGAATGTGATAATTACGATATCGTGAAAGAAACTGTTTCTAGCGTATTTAGGTTATACCAGAGGCGTACCGTAAAGAAATTTAGAAATTGGGAGAAAGGTATGAAAAATACTACGTATGTAGAATATGGTAAAAGTTAGAAATGCTGTTTTTTGATTGGTTAACTTCTGCTAAGGTTGAGGATTTTGATAGTTTGAAGAACTAGTGTTGTTAGAAAACTTCAAAGATAACGTATCCCCTGAGATAAAACTTTATATAGAGGATAGGCGAGAAGTATCTTTTGCAGGAGCAACTAGGCTAGCTGACAGATATGGTCTAACTCATAATTTGAGTGTTAGTAAGAAACGCAATGATCCTTCGTCTGGTAGAGTACAAAGCAGTAAAGGTTTCAGTCCTAGTAATAGCAATGCGAGTAAAAGTGACTATTCCTGTTATACATGCGGAAAACCTGGTCATACGTCTAAGGTTTGTAAGAGTAAAATGGCATCTAGTGGCTCAGAAATAACTTATTTCCGATGTAATGGGAAAGGGCATTTAGCGAGAAATTGTGCAGTAGAAAAGAAGGACGGTAAGAAACCAGTGACTCTAGTTAACCTTTCGCTAAGTAGGAATGATGTGATGAGAGAAACTAGGAAAATTTTTGGTGAATTTCTGTCAGAAGGCGTAGTTTCCTCTCTTGGAGGAGTAGATTCGAGAGAAGTGGTCTTGCTTCGAGACACAGGATCTGCTGTCTCACTGATTAGGAGTGAGTGTGTGCTGAACAGGGCAGAAATCAATATGGAAGAGAAAGTCATGTTAGGTGGATTTCCTAACACTTGTGTTCTTTGTCCTTTGTTGAAGTTGAATTTAGAAAGTCAGGTAATGTCAGGAGAAGTAAAACTTGCAGTTGTGGACAGTTTGCCCGTCGAAGGCGTTGACATTATTGTCGGTAATGACTTAGCTTTATCCAAGAATGTGAATCCTGTTGTGAGGAATATTACAGTGCCTGAAATGGTAGTAACTAGGTCGGGTTTAGATACAGACGTAGACTACGGTCATAATTTGTTCGTGGATTCGAACGAGAGTGAGTTTGTGGATTCGAACGTGAGTAAGTTCGTGGATTCAAACGAAGGTGAGTTCATGAATTCGAACGTGAGTGAGTTCGTGGATTCGAACGAGTGTGATAGAGGTAGCGAGGTTGATCTTGGCATGACTGTGGCTGAGAGACCTAACTCTATCATTGACAGTGATAGCCAAACGGAAGTGTAGCTGTCGAAAGTAACGTAGTAAGTATATGGGTACCTAGTACTAGTTACGGTGATGAATTAGGGGTCTTCTAACGTTTTGGATAAAGGATAATAAGCTAGTCAAGTTGCAGAAAGCTAACCCGAATTTTTTAATGTGAGCTGGATGATGATCTCGATGATGTGTGAAGGAAACTTTTTGTTTAAAGGACAAAGTTTTGTGTCATGTTCGTCCTGAGTCAGGTAGTGAAGGGCGAATCACAGAAAAATTAGTAGTTCCTAGGAAGTTTTGTGAGCTAGTTTTGAAGTTACCACACCGATGATCAAGGGCATTTGGGAGTAAAAAACTTTCAAGTGTATTAGTAGGGCGTACTTTTGGCCTAAGATAATAAATGACGTGAAGAGGTATGCTTTAAGCATTCATGAATATCAAATTGCCGGGAAACCGATTCAAGTAATTCCCAGAGCTCCGGTGTGTAATATTCTTTCAGTAGGCGAACCTTTTGAGAATGTATTTATAAATATGTTCGGACCTTTGCCTAGAAGTAAGGGAGGGTAGAGATGATTGCATAACTAATCTTGAGTATTATAAAAAAAACAATCTAAGAGATGTTTGGTAGCTAGCGAGAGAACGGAAGTGCTTGGCACTTAGCGAAAGAAAGCCCGAACGGAAGTCAAGGGGGGACTGAAGGAAAGCATGATCTTAGAGCAAAAAGAGAGAAGTTTGTGTGTAAGAGGTAAAGTTTTAGTACTAGTCTCGAGAGAAAGTCCCTTTTTACCTTATAAGTTCGAAGGTCCTTTTTCAGTGTTAGAGGAGAGGGGAAGTATACATTATAGAATTAATGTGGGTAAGAGTAGAGCAAAGGCAATAAATGTAAATTTGCTTCAGGATTATAGAGAACGCCCCGTACCTTGGCCGCCGCCCGTGCCCTTGGTAATTGTGTCCCAGAAAGAGAAATTAGTTTTGAGAAAGACGCAAGAGGTGTTTTAGTCTTTCAAAGTTTTGAGCAAAGTTCAGAAAAAGGTAAGAGAGAAGGATAATGTTATAGCAGATAGCCTCTCTAGAGTTTTCACAATGAGTAGCCTAATAACCGTTTTCTGTTATCGCACGACTGGGTGTGTGTGGAGAAGCGTGCGTGTTTGACTGGATTAAAGCTTTATGCAGAATTGTTCCCTGCTGTTTAATTCTTATTCCTCTTTAGAAAATATAAAATCAGTTTATTCATTTTTTTTTCTCTTTTGGGGTGCGTGTGATGGTAATGCTTCCTAGCAAAGAAAGATAAAAGGAAAGGAGAAACGCATTTTCGAGAAGTTCAGCTCGAGAAGTTCAGCAGTAAGGAGGCTTTCACGGGCGCCTGTTCTCGCGGCTGTTCTGGAATCGTCGGGCGTGTTGTGGAGCTCAACACGCACCAATGTGTCGGAGAAATGCCGCGATTTCTGATGCAATCCCTCGTCTAGATTCATCTAAGAACTTCCGGAAACCTCAGGAGTCTGTGACGCTCGCCGTAGGCCCCGCCCCCAGAGTGCCGTATAAATACGACGGACGAAGCAGAGATCGTCAGAGAGAGAGATCGTAGAAGAGAGACACCTGTTAGTCACAGAGAGATTTCCTCAGTAAGAGCCACTGGTCAGATATCAGCGAGAGATCAGCAGCAGAGATCGTCAGAGAGAGACTAGAGATGAAGGAACCGACGAAGGATCAGAAGAAGAGTTGGTTGGATACTGGTCTAGTCGTCTTCAGGAGTGCACGATCGTGTTATCTCGACGTCGAGCAGACTTCAGAGAAGAAAAGGTCCTGTTAGAGGTTTTGGGGAGTTCCTGCCTTACAAGTAGACTATTTTCTGCAATACAGAGTCAAGAGGACGTTTGCAATCACCGTTTTCCTATTGTGAAGTCACCGCTTCGAATTGCCAAATTGACTAGCAAGTATTTGAATTGCCTCACTGTTCCCCCAGTTCATGCAGTGTAAGATTCTATCTTTTTATGTAAATAGGAGATACCATTCTGCATTTACCTATGTTAGTAAGCTTGTAAATAAACCTCTGTTATGTTAGTGTTTCTTTCTATATTCGTATCCCCAGTTTCAACTGTTGGTGTTGAAATTTCTTTTTTTTATTTATTTCATATCGAACCTGAAGCGGACCTCTCTCAGAGGCCGTAACATATATATATATATCTATATATATATAGTATATATATATATATATATATATATATATATATATATATATATACATATATATAACAGAAAAAGTTACTGGAACGATTATACAAATGTCCATATTATCCGAATAATAAGTAGAAAAGAAAACGGCCCCTCCTTGTCACGTGACACCTTAACCGATGCGTATCCGTAATTGCCTGCGGTATTGGGGACATTCGGATCCCGAGACAATCCCCCCGCTCCCCGCGGCGTTGTGTAATAAGGTTGTAAACACAGCAAAGGGGATTGTTAGGGTTAACTATTAAGGGCGAGGAAAGATGGCGATTTTCAATTGCCACACAATCGAACGTTTCCCTTACATTTCGTTATTTACACGTTTTTATTTTATGGAGGAGACTCAAAACAATAATATAGGTGGAATAGGGTTTGGTTTAGGGGTGTAGTATAACGATGTAATGTCAAAATAAATGTTATCATCTACTATTCATCTACTTTTGGTTCTCTTTAAATATTGCATGTTGGTAAAGTTTCGACTTATCATTCAGGTGCACGAGAGAGAGAGAGAGAGAGAGAGAGAGAAGAGTGGGTGTGGTTATAGGTGGGTATTCATCCAAAACATACCAGTATCAGCAGCATCACTATAATCATTATAATTCCGACACTCATAACTTTCATGTGCTATCACAGCGAATCTCCAATCATCTCCGAACTCCCTCCTCATGGTCCTAATCGAAATAGGTCAGAATCTTCCAACTTTTCTGGTGCCCACAGATACCAACTAATACTATGACACTACCTTGTTCTTTTCGCTTACTCGGGGAGTAAGCCTATACTCTAATTTGTTGTTGTTGTTGTTGTAGTTCTTGTTGGGAGGGTTATAAAACCTCCATGGAAAAGTCTAAAAAGGTCTGAAAAAGGTGTTTCGCGTCGAATTGAATATACAGGAATTTTAGGACAGGCTATGTATGATTTATTTATTAGAATGCAAATGTAAAAAACTAAATACCTTGCATATTAAACAGTGAAGAATAATTATTTCTGTTGATAAAATATAGCGTATTTATTTTAAAAGTCGTTGGCGAAACGATACGTTATTTGACCTTAGATTTTAGTACATGCGCCGAGTAAGCTGGAAGTCGGACTAATCCTTGTTTGTTACAGCTGAGAAAAGGATACGTTCAATCCATCACTATCCCCCTCTCATAGTTAAATTCACCGGCGTTAGAAAGATTTAACAACCATCCATATTATCTCATAAAGATTTTAATAATAAAATAAGACAGCTGAGAAGACAAACAGGAGTAATGAGGAGTAAGATAACGGAATGGCTAAAACTGCATCGCAAAGGTATTTACTTTATACTTTATACTAAAAGTAAAAATGGATAAATAAGAAAACTGTCAGAGAAAACAGAGGCATTAAACGGAGTCTGGTTGGTGTTTATGTAGAAGGAACGGAGTCGATAATGAACGTCACTAACAGCATGATTGAGTTGGAGCCACAGGAGCTTGGAGCAATCCAATAATCAGGAATTAATGGAGCCATTTAGCGCCTGCAATCTGCGTTGTCAAAGGCGAGGAGCAACTAACTAACTGAGAGAGAACCGAGCTGGCGGGATTATGAAGCAGCCATGAGCATATGCGATACGCAACAAGCCAAGTTTCAGACTTATAATTTTTTTTTTTTTTTCAAAAAGTTCCTTTTTGGAACTTTAGAAACAAGATTCTGACTCAACAAAATACGAGCAAAAGCAATCGAGTCCTGTTTCAAATGGTGGCCACAGCCGCGGCTCACGAAACTCAGCCACGGTCCGGTGGCAGCCTATGCTGTTAGTACATATAGCACTGCCAGAACTACGATTGTGGCTAAGTTTAACCTTAAATGAAATATAAAAATGCCGAGGCTAGAGGCTGCAATTTGGTATGCTTGGTGATTGGAGGGTGGGCGATCAACATACGAATTTGCAGCCCTCTAGCCTCAGTGGCTTTTAAGATTTGACGGTGGGTATTAAAAGTCCGAACAGAAAAAGTGCGGACGGACAGACATATAGCCATCTCAATACGTTTCTCTAACAGAAAACTGAAAAAAGGGATGAATCAGTGCGAAATACAATGGCTTTGAAACAGGGCGCGACCATGTATCCGCTGACGCTGATAAGAGCAAGAGAAAGGAGAGCGAAGTCTCGCATGGTAACAACGAGGCCGAATTAAGTTCCGGCCTAAGAACATAATCCGTCGCTCGCACGATACTGCAAATTGGATCCTTTTATTGACAGCTAGAGGCCCTTTATAGCCTCATCCTTTCAATATACGATGTGTACGATGAAAAAGATCGTCTTTTTGAACTGTGTATATTTCCACGAGTCGATCTGATCCCTACATACTATATGGTCGAATTGACAAAGTGACTCATTGCTTTCAGAAAATTCTGCCTGCAAAAATGATAACTCTTTTTTACTTCTTAGGGGTTCCATTTAAAGTGAATAGATACTAACTTAATATATGTCAATATAAAAAGGTGTTTGAGCCAAATATCTTTTCATGTTTCACAGTTTTTTCATAATAAGGTTTGATCAACTTGTTTTTATTGCTATGACAGATCAACTGATTCAAGTCTTTATTAAACAGGTATCCAATCCAAGCAGCTTTGTTAAATTTTAAAAAAATATGTCTCATCTTTCGTAACCTCAAGTTCTTACTTCCATTCGTTCATTTTAGTTTTCTGTGAAAGAAAACTTGAGATGGCTATTTGTCAGCTCGTCCGCACTTTTTCTTTCCGGCCTCAGATCTTAAAAACTACAGAGGCTAGAGGGCTGCAAATTGGTATGCTGTTCATCCACCCTCCAATCATCCAACATACAAAATTGCAGCCTCTAGCCTCAGTAGTTTTTTTTTTTTTTATTTTTTATTAAGGTTAAATGTGCCATGATCACACATTTATCACCGCTATAGGTGCCAACAACACAAGTCACCACCGGGTCGTGAACTGAGAGTTTCATACAACTGTATACGCTGTACAGTAAACTTGATGACTCCGAAGAAAGTGCTTCGTCGCATCTTCTACGTTTGTAGTGAACATCAGTTGCAGTGCGACTTGATTTTTTGATAATAATGGAGAATGTGGGAAGCTATGATAAAAGGGGCCGAAGGGAGGACAGATCACAGGAATTACGAGACAACGGAGACCTGATCTCAGAAATTACGTTACGAAAGAAAAGACAGACGACGGGAATTAAATACTTCACAAAGGACTTTTGTTTAAAGCCCTCTCATAATAATTGATCAAGTATTCATTCCTACGCTCATCGAACGTCAATTGATACATTAGTGAAATTGATGCAGGAAATAACACTCATATTTTAGTTAATCAATCTACTTTAGTACATCGAGATGCTTGTGCAAGAACAACAACAACAACAACAAAGTAGCTTGTAGGCTTACTCACCGAATAAGCGAAACGATGATTATTTCAAAGCGCTCAATCTATTTTTTGTCAATATGTTCTGTCGGTGTACTTATAAACGTCTATACAAAATAACGAAAAACTGATAACACTGTATCGCCTTCAAATAAGAAGAAAGATAAAAAACACAAAAAAAAAATCAACAGCACAATGTTCATAGTAATTATGCTAACATGAAACGCATACTTTTAATTTGTGTGGTTGAAATAAACGCTTTGACAGTAGTATTGTAATATCAGTCACAAAAGCGCAGTCATAACATTATGGAAATTATTTCAATTGTCCCCTAAATTATTCAGTAGTCTTTTGTTGATCTTTTCCGCTGGAAAAAAAAAATAAACAGATGATGGGACTTAAAAGGTAAATCGTGAAAAGCGGGGGAATAATTAAAAAAGTAACCTATACTAACATAATAAGACAACCTTTCATTAAGCGTATAAGTATTATTAATTACTATTTGTTGATGAAGTTTTATATCAACACTAAAATATCTGTGTTATTTCCATATAACTAATAAAAAAAAGGAATGTTGCTTTATCGCAGGTGGAGTACCCAAAGCGGTAAAGAAATAATTATTTCAGCTGGTCATATGACGATAATGGATAAAAAAAAAATAAAAATAAAAACTGTCAATCTGATTGTGTGTCTCTCTACTGCCATATATCACTGTTGTAATCTACTTATCTGTCCATCTGTTTTCATATAATATATATATATATATATATATTATATATATATATATATATATATATATATATATATATAGAATATATATATATCTATATATATATATATATATAGACTATATATATATATATATATATATATATATTGAGAACCCAATACCTGAATCCTTTCCTCGTTGAGAGCAGTGTCTCCTAATCCCCATCGCTTATTCATAGATACCTGTTGTCACAAACGGCTCAGAATACAGCTCTCTGTTACCCATTCACTCTGTCCTAGCGGTGAGCCCAAATCCTTAAGAAAAAAAAAAAAAAAAATAAATCTTCGATTCCATTCGTATCTTTCGTTTGTGCTACTATGGACCACCTCTCGTTTTTCATTCTACCCAAATACATTCGTATTTACAGAACATCAATTATTTTATCTATACGGTTCTGAACAGTGCTTTACAAAATTAACAGCATAATTCTCATGAATTCTACGGGCCGCTCTCTACGCCACAAACTCCTTCAACAAGCTCTAACTTTGTCACATAGGTCCGCGAATGCAATTTGAGTTGAATATAGAATTTAGGCCAAAGTCAAAGCGCTGGGACCCGTGAGGTCATTCAGCGCTGACACGGAAATTGACAGTAAAAGGTCTGAAAGGAGTAACAGGAGGAAAAAAAGCAGTTGCACTATGAATTAATTGTTAGGAGAGGGTGATAGTAAGATGGAAGAAAGAGAATATGAAAGGAGGGAAAGTAAACGAGGTGAAAGGGGGTTACACCTACGAGCCGAAGAACCTTAATTAAAAGTAATGCCTACAGTGCATCGCATAGGTGCATTGACGGAACTTCTCCCCTACGGGAGCGGAATGCATGATTACCAGTTTTTATTTTCATCATAAATAATAAAAACGCATGAATAATATAAAATTAGCAATGATAGCATTCATTTTTCAATTATACTACTGAAAACTCATCGCTAAAAGAAGCTGCTTTATTTAGTGGATAAATCCGGGTTAATTGAGACATTATTTTCGGGTAATAGCTAATTTGGGGCAATTCCGAATCCAGTTCAAATGAGAATTTGGGGGGGTGGGGGAACAGCGTTGGTGAAACCAACAGGGTTTATGTATGAAAATTATATATATATATATATATATATATATATTATATATATATATATATATATATATATATATATATATATATACACACACACACACAAACCTTTGCGGTGTGTTCAGTACAAGCCCCGTTGGGGATTGCCGTAAAAAACATCAACAAAAGACTGTAAATGTTATGAAGATAATGACCAAGACACATAGCAAATTTTCCCCTGTCTTTATTGCCATTCACTTCAATAATCTTTATTTTTATTTTTATTTTTATTTTCGAACTTCAAGTAAACAGTCTGTCATACGAAATACATAAAGTAAAATTCATGATATACGATTACATTCTAGGCAGCTGAAATTCCGCACCATAACGATGAAGGCGCTTTCATGACATTAAGAAAAAACAAAGACAAAAATAAAGGGATATGTAATAAAACAGGCGTGACCCGACTTCCTGCTCGCTCGAGAAGCGTGCTAAAATCTGCGGTCAAATAGAGCGTTGTTTCACCAACGAAAATTAAAATAAATACAATATTTTTCATTAGAAATCATTTTTCTGTAGTGGTTAACATGCGCATTATTTATTTCTTTACATTTTCATTCTAATAAATAAATCATAAATATCCCATCCTAAAATTCCAGTACCTTTAACTCAACGCGAAACGCATTTTTCAGACCCTTTTAGCCTTTGCTAGCCCCCCCAAACAAAGAAGAAGAACAACCAAAATAGTTTGCAGCTTACTCCCCAGAGCAAGCGAAAAATCATTTCGTTCTTTCTTGGAGTAGTAAAAGAGGGAATTGATGACACCAGACGCATACCAGAGTAAGAAATGGCTTCGTTTCCCAACTACTTTAGAATTCTATTACATGCCAACGAAATTACTACTACTTCCCGCTCGCATCTGGAGCTCTGACCAAGCACACCAAGAATAGAAGAAGAAGAAGAAGGAGAAGAAGAAGACGTAAAGGAAGGAGGAAAAAAAGGAAAGTAATAAAGAAAAGAATATTAATAATTATTTTTCTATAACCATCGTCATTACCCATACCCTTATGACTTTCTGTAAATATATCGCATTTTGTTAGTCAACTATCATCATTGTAAATCTAGTGCATTTTACAATTAATCTCATCTTTGTAAATCTAGTGCATTTTGTAATCAGCTAAAATCTTTGTAAATCGCCCACACCCACATTTTCCAGCCAAGTGGGGTGGGGGGGGAAGAAAAGAACACCATTCCACTTTCATGACTTGGTTAAATTTGCAAAAGAGGCTTCGTATATGATTGACGGTTTCTGTTTATTCTGGAGATTTGAAGGTGATAATATTAGCTCTCTAGTTCTGCGGATCTTAACCGCCCAAATTTAATAAAACCCGGTTTCCTTCAATGTAATTTTCCGTGATGACTCGTTTCACGATTTCCAGACACAGAGAGAGAGAGAGAGAGAGGAGAGAGAGAGAGAGAGAGAGAGAGAGACCATTACCTTACAGACCTTACATCTTGTTCGGGTTCCCCCAGGTCCCTCAGTGTGAGGCAAACTCTAATGTCTACCAGAGAGTTGCTAGTACATCTTCCGGTATATTTTGCATCTTCCAATCTTGGATGGTCTGGGATGCAGCTAAGATATTTGTCGAGCTTATTCTTAAACACATCTACGCTCACTCTTGTTATATTCCTTAGATGAGCTGGCAACGCATTGAATAGACGCTGCATTATCCGATGCTGGTGCGTAGTGGATTAATGTTTCTGTGTGCTTTCCTTATTTTTCCTGGTATAGTTTTGGGCACTATTAATCTACCTCTGCTTGCTCTTTCTGATATTTTTAGCTCCATGATGTTTCGGCTATTCCTTCTACCTGTTTCCTTGCCTGAATTATCATGTAGCGTTCTCTTCTCCTTTCTAGACTATATAATTTTAAGGATTGTAGTCTTTCCCAGTAGTCAAGGTCCTTAACTTCTTCTATTCTAGCTGTAAAGGACCTTTGTCACTCTCTATTTGTGCAGTGTCCTTTTGATAGTGTGGGTACCATATCATATTGCAATATTCAAGTGACTACGAACATATGTTTTAAAAAGTATAATCATGTGTTCAGCTTTTCTTGTTTTGTTGAAGTGCCGTAACAACATTCCATTTTTTTGCTTTACATTTTGCCAGTAGAATTGCTATTTGATCGTTGCATAACATGTTCCATTCATCATCACACAAGGTCTTTAACTGCTTCCTTATTTGTGATTGTCTCATTATTAGGTCCCCTATATGCATATAGCTTTCCTTCTCTGTCTCCATAGTTTATTGATTCAAATTTATCAGAGTTAAATATCATCCTATTTACCTCTGCCCAATCATATACTTTCTTAAGGTCTCTTTGTAGCGCGTTCCTATCTTCATCACAAGTAATTTCTCTACTTATTCTTGTGTCATCGCCGAAACTACTCACTACCGAGTCCTTAACATTACTGTCTATGTCTGCAATCATAATAAACAGTATTGCAGCTAACACCGTACCTTGTGGCACACGCGGAAAATTACCTTAGCTTCATCCGATTTCTCCATCGTTTGCAATAACTATCTGTTTTCTGTTGTGTAAAAATTCATTTAACCATCTTCCTACTTTATCCACTATATTATGCCTTCTAATTTTCTTCGCTAATATATTGTCGTCTACCTTGTCAAAAGCTTTTGCAAAGTCTAGATAAACCACATCTGTTTCATTTCCGCTTTTCATATTTTTGTATATGTTCTCACCGTGGACTAACAGTTGGGTTTTTGTACTTTTTCCGGGTACGAAACCATGTTGTCCTATATTAAACAAATTATTTTTTATTAAATGTTTCATAATATTTTTCTTTATTACCCTTTCATACACTTTCATAATATGTGATGATTGTTTTCGTCCAGAGAGAGAGAGAGAGAGAGAGAGAGAGAGAGAGAGAGAGAGAGAGAAGAGAGAGAAATAAGTAAGTTTGTTTTTTCTCAAGAGAGAGAGAGAGAGAGAGAGAGAGAGAGAGAGAGAGAGAGAGAGAGAGTATAAGTAAATTTGATTGTTTTGCTCCAGGTATAGGGAGAGAGAGAGAGAACGAATGAATGAATAAGTAAGTTTGATTGTTTTTCTCTCAAGAGAGAGAGAGAGAGGAGAGAGAGAGAGAGAGAATATAAGTTTCATTGGGTTTCTCAAGAGAGAGAGAGAGAGAGAGAGAGAGAGAGAGAGAGAGAGAGAGAGAATATAAGTTTCATTGGGTTTCTCAAGAGAGAGAGAGAGAGAGAGAGAGAGAGAGAGAGAGAGAGAGAGAGAGAGAGCATATAAGTAAGGTTGATTGTCCTCTGAAGAGAGAGAGAGAGAGAGAGAGAGAGAGAGAGAGAGAGGCATAGTTAAAAAGCATAACGTTGAGCACCAATGAATAACAACAATCAATCGACTTAGAACCCTAGAAAAAAAAAAAATGTCAAAATCGCGAGTATTCTATTTCTTACACATGCGTACTTACACCAGTTTCAATCGAAGAATATCTATCTCATCTTTCATTCATACCCAGTTCCTCCCAATTTGAGCGCCCTATGCATCACGAAACACGAATCGCATCATAAAACAAAGATCCTTCGTCATATCCTTCTGGCCGCTGCAGGATATGAGCTAGGAACTCTTTTGAGAGGCGAGGAAATTCTCCACTTCCCCAGAGAGAAATTGGTCCGAAAGAGATGTGATAGACTCCGGAGAGCCATGTGTTGCTCGCGGCTATAAGGATGTGTTTTGCTCTTCTCCATATTCTCTTTATATATCCTTTCTAGAGGGAGAGACCTGAATACTACATTTCACAAAGATTCCCTTTTTATCCTTAGCCCAAGAGGAAATTCTGTTACGAGGTAAAAGACGATATTGGTACTTCTGCCTTCTAAAAGTGCTATCTCATGTTATCTTTTTTCCTTTTAGTTTTCTGTAAAAGAAGACTACTGAGACGGCTTTGTCTGTCCGTCAGAGAGAGAGAGAGAGAGAGAGAGAGAGAATCTGAAACAAATTTAGTAGATGAAAATGAAAGAATCTTCCTTCTACACAAGTGACTTATAACATCAATAATATAGATAAAATGAGAGAGAGAGAGAGAGGAGAGAGAGAGAGAGTTCGAGAGAGAGAGAGAGAAGAACTTTAGTAGATGAAAGAGGAGGGGATTTTACTCATACCCAAGAGAGTGGTAACGTAAAAAAAATACGGATGAGAGAGAGAGAGAGAGAGAGAGAGAGAGAGAGAGAGAGAGAGAGAGCAAATCTCCTGGCTGAACCTTCACGTATCTTCAGGCAGGAAATTTGCTTTCTGAGGAAATGCAAGTCTGGTTCTTGAGGTCATCCCTAAGTCGAAAGATCTGGTGGAATACCGTCCTGACCTCTGACACGAATGCTGAAACACCGCCCGACTGGAATCTGGAATCGTGGATTGTGGAAAAGTCAAGACCGATTCACTCAAACTTCCTCCTGCTCCAAAGAACAGCTTAACTAACACCACCTCCCATCCCTCTATCTACCTAGCTTCTTTGTTTTAGCGCTATAGTAGATTCACATCAACCGTGCATCCGATGTCTAGGCCAGTCCCTTACGACGCTCCTGATTGGCTGTTGTGATAAGCCAATCACAGGGCAGGAAACTCTCAGTCTCTCGAGAGAGTTCACATGGGTAGGATCTATGTTCCACCTCTCCTGAGGTATACGTCTTTCAGGAGAGGCGGAACATACATCCTGCCTATGTGAACTCTCGAGAGAGACTGAGAGTTTCTAGCCCCTGTGATTGCTTATCAACAGCCAATCAGGAGCGTCGTTAGAGACTGGCCTAGACATCAAATGCACGTTTGATGTGAATCTACTTTAGTGGTACTAGTTTTCTGTATTTTAGTTAATACTAGTACTAATTTCGGTCTTTAGGTACCCTTATAAAGGTTGAGTCCTTAACGAGTTTTTTTTTTATTTGCAGTTATCGGACACGCACTGTGATATTAGCGACAATGTGCGAAAAGTGCAAACTGCAATTCTTGAAAAAAGTATATTTTTGTTTAACCAGACCACTAAGCTGATTAACAGCTGCCCTCCTATAGGGCTGGCCCGAAGGATTATATATTCTTTACGTGGCTAGGAACCAACTGATTACTTAGCAACGGGACCTACAGCTTATTGTGGGATCCGAACCACATTATATGGAGAAATGAATTTCTAATCACCAGAAATAAATTCTTCTGATTCAACATTGGCAGAGCGGGGGAATCGAACTCGCGACTAAAGAATCGGTAGGCGAACACGTAAGACACTCGTCCAACGCGGAAATTGCAGTTATTGAAATGCTTACCGTTATTAAAACTTGTTTTAAAGAGCATAATACATTCGCTTCATGGATGTTGTGTTTAAGCTGGGATGACGGTAATTTCATCAAAACTTAAACCTGTTTATCGTTGCAAAGTGCTTGCGGAAGGAAGAGTTGCGTTCATTTTAAGCTCACTAAATATGCATTTTTTTCCATCATATTCACGCGCTTATACATTCATACAACGCATGAAAAAATATGCAGAACTTGAAGAATACACTCTATACATATTTTCGCTTGGTTTTTGTGAAAGTTTACCTGATGGCCAACACCACCAGCCCCCCATACCCCCTCTCTCCCTTTTCTTATGTTTCCTTTGATTAACTCCTCCTCTCCGATCGACGACACCCTTTTTGTGCCCCTTCTATTGCTTCCATTTTTCCCACCGTTATCAAAGAACCCTTCAGTAAGATGAAGCCCTCAGTCTCTATCTCTCTAGCGTGGTCTGGTCCCTCAAATCTCTATGGTCCGCCTTCTTGATGATGTATCTATCTATCTATATGATGTATATACAGTATTTATATCTATAATTTTATTCCAGTAGCTTTAATTTAGATATTCACCCTTTCCATGGGCATTTAATCAAAGCAATATGCATTTCATGATAGTATCTCGTCAGGAGGTAATTGAGAATAATGAAGAGAAGTAAAAAAGTGCGCCGAATTTTCTTCGTATGAAACTCTCAGCCGCGTCCCGGTAGTGGCATGTGTTGGCAGACACCTCTAGTGGTGCAAGATGAACCATCATGGCTAATTTTAACCTTAAATAAAATAAAAACTATGAGCCTAGAGGATTGCAATTCGGTGTGTTGATGATTGGAGGGTGGATAATAAAATACCAATTTGCAGCCCTCTGGCCTCAGTTGGTTTCAAGATCTGGGGGCAAACAGAAAAACTGCGGACGGACAGACAAATAGCCATCTGAATAGTTTTCTTTTACAGCAAACTAAAAATGTTCCCTGCATAGCATCTTCTTGCAAAAATTTCCTAAAAGAACGACGATTTATCTTCAAGATGACTGGCGTAGATAAATATAGGTCGCAACTGGCGACGTTTAAAAAAAAGAAAAAAGAAAAAAAAAAATTGTATGCCCTACGTCTCTTCCCAGGTGGGAGTGGCGTGTGACCAGGACCATCACTCAGCCATTTTTAATCTGCATTCTTCGTCCTATGTGCGTCCTTCAGCTATTTCGGCTGAGAAATTGTCTCGCCTTCATTTTTGTTAGGAGACAAATACCCTTCTCTCCAAAAGGGAGGTCGTGGGAATTCTCTCTTTCAGGTGAACCTTTCATCCCTCTAAATCATGGGTTCGTAAC
The DNA here is from genome assembly GCF_015104395.2 of Macrobrachium nipponense. Classification (NCBI taxonomy): domain Eukaryota; kingdom Metazoa; phylum Arthropoda; class Malacostraca; order Decapoda; family Palaemonidae; genus Macrobrachium; species Macrobrachium nipponense. The sequence continues at coordinate 21,428,852 of NC_087204.1, read as the reverse complement.
CTTTTGGTGACTCCAGGATCCCCAATGAACTCAGCGATTTAAATTTACGTCGGTATTCTTAATTTGAAGAGATATTCATCGCTCCATATCATCTAGCTGTATTCTGAAAGCGATCTACTTAGCGCTGCTCATTAGTGTCCATCTGGTGCAGAGTTTTACGGAAGTGACTGAATCTGAACGCAATTGCTCCCTGCCCTTTTGCAGTCACATCCACAATGATTAAAATATGGCGTGCGTCATTAGGAGACACCTAAAAGCTTCGCTAATAACCTGCTTTCGAATGTATCATTGTTATGGATGGCTCCATTACTACTTACTAAATTGTATCTATATTTTGCTTTTGCATTCATGAAAATGAGGGGATGGTAATAACATTCACCTCACTCCATGTGAGGTGTTAGAGATGTGTATTTCTGGTAGAGTTTCACTCTCGACGTGATTCGCAAGTCACGTAAAACTGTTGGGTCCCGTTGCTGAATAACCACTTGGTTCCATGCACGTAAAAACACCATGCAAACAAACAAACTAATGTGATTAATGAGAAAAAGCTGTTTTTTAACATTGCCTCTTTTACATAATCAATGTAACATTCCTTTCAGTCTGATATTACAGAGATGGCGAAGAGGGACTAATATAGCATTTATAATCTTGTGAATGAGTGATGATTTACTGTGGAAGTTTTTCAAATCCCGTGATAGGCTTGAGATATAAAATTGACCATGTTTAGTACTGTACAAGATCTCTGGGTCTTGTAAGAAAGGCGAATAATAATAAAAACTGAAAAAAAACAATATGAAATCAGTTCGCAGGACGCAGCCATTCTTTTCAACAGAACATTGTCTACAAGAGGGTCTTCCTTCCTTTATATACTATTATTATTATTATTATTATTATTATTATTATTATTATTATTCGTAATGCACATAAAGGTAAAGGACATGGCAGACAACAACTAAAACAAGAGGTGGACACATACCTTGGGATCACCTTAAAAACATAAACAAAAAACTGCAAATATCATGAAAATAATGACGCCCAAAAAATATCAGTCCTAGATAAAGACCCCCCACCCCCGAAGACCCTTGTTGGTCACTGTCTAGGAAAGATCCCAAATAACAAGTTCTTAACTAGAAACGACAGTCAATTATATAGATTAGAAACAACGGTGACTTATAGAGAGAAGAGAGAGAGAGAGAGAGAGAGAGAGAGAGAGAGAGAGAGGCTTATATCGTTCTCCGAAACACGATACAAACAGCAAGTTTATCGATTATTCTTACCACAGGAAGGAAAGCTTCTCAGTCCTTTTACCGAACTCTAGAATTATTCAGTTACTTTTACTTTCAGATGAATGCACTAGAGAGAGACCATACCATCAATAAAATAATAAAAACAAGGCGCGATCCGACTTCCAGCTCACTCGGGGCGCATGCTAAAATCTACGGTCAAATAGAGCGTTGTTTCACCAACGAAGATTGAAATAAATGCGCTATATCTTATTTGAAATTATTTTTCTGCACCGTTTAGCATGCGCATTATTTATTTTTAACATATTCATTCTAATAAATAAATTATAAACATCGCATTTTAAAATTTCTGTATCTTTAACTCGACGCAAAACACCTTTTTTTCAAGCCTTTTTAGGCTTTCAAAACCCGGCCCCCCACCCACCAACCCAACAAGACCAACAACAGCAAGAACAACAACAACAAAGTAGTTTGAAAAGGCTTACTCCCCAAGTAAGGCTACAAGTAAATAAAAAAAATTTGCGAGTGCATTTCCTAGATTTTCATCTATATTTACATAGTCTTGCGTATGTGCATAAATTAAAAAAATAATATATATATTATTCTCTAGCTGTCTGAAGAGGAGGGCAAACAGTCCATGTGTACACAGGCATTCATTTGTCTTCGTTATGGCTGGATTTTTGGAGGGCGTTTTGAATTCCTGTAACCCCCAAACAAAACTCTGTTTGACTTCCTGAATTATTCAGATACGAAAATCTCATCTCTTTTTTTCTAGGTTTTTCTAGGAGATGAATATTTATTCAGGGATTTCTGGATGACTGAGCTGAGAGTTTCTTCCTAAGTATAAAAGTGGGTGGAAAATTATATTATATTTGAGCTCCAAATTTCATTCAAGGGTAAAAACAGAGAGAGAGAGAGAGAGAGAGAGAGAGAGAGAGAGAGAGAGAGAGAGAGAGAGAGAGAGAGAGAGAGGTCCTTACTTACTTACGGGTGTCCTTACAGCTCGTTCGGGTTGCCCCTGGTACCTCAATGTGAGGCACCTGTAATGTCTACCATAGAATTCTAATGCATCTTCCGGTATATTTTGCATCTTCCAATCTTGGATGGTCTGGGGATGCAGAGAGAGAGAGAGAGAGAGAGAGAGAGAGAGAGAGATCAATTTTCACACCCTCTTCCGGACAAAAGGTGATTGGGTCAACTTCAAGAATTGTATTATTACGCCAGGGAACACTATATACAAAAAATTCAGCCTGCCCTATTACTAAACCCAGTATTTAGATAAATATTGTTTTTTTTTTCTGTAAAAGAAAACTTTTGACAGGGCTATTTGTCTGCCCGTCCGCACTTTTTCTGTCCGCCCTAAGGTCTTAAAAATTACTGAGGTTAGAAGGCTGCAAATGAGTATGTTGGTCACACCCCCTCCAATCATCAAACGTACTAAATTTCAGCCCTCTAGCCTCAGTAATATTTACTTTATTTAAGGTTAAAGTTGGCCAAGAACTTCCATATGGCACCGCTCTAGGTACCGGTAATAGAGGCAAACGCCGGGCCGAGGTTGAAAGTTTCATGGGCCACGGCACATTTATTTCTTGTTTGATTTACCGTCACATCTGATCTATAACATTATGGCTTTAAACGGGATGTGATTTACCTTAGTTGTTTAGTCCTAATCATCGAGGTAATAAAAATAAAAATAAAAGAAATTAAAAAATGCCGATGGTTGTGTTAAACAAAAACTGAGCCGAAGTTTCTTCGGCGCAATAGAGTTTTCTGTACAGCGTATAATGCTGTATTAAACTCTCAGGCACGGCCTGGTTGTGGCCTCTAATGTTAGCACCTATAGCGGTGCCAGACGAACGATCATAGCTAACTTTAACCTTAAATAAAATAAAAACGACTGAGGCTAGAGGGCTGCAATTTGGCACTTTTGACGATTGGAGGGTGGGTGATCGACATACCAACTTGCAGCCCTGTAGCCTCAGGAGTTTTGAAGGCTTGGGGGTGGACAGAAAAATGGCGATCTTTATACTTTTCTTTTGGAGAAAACTTAAACGGGTAATACAGAACCCCCCGTTCTTCATCACAAGAGTCGACAGAACCCCAAACATGATTGAATCTCTCAATTAATTCCACTCCAGCGGCCATAATAGGATCTTGATGGTCCTAACGTCAATTACCTGAACATTCAATCTCAAATTCCTGCACCTGGTAGAATCAATCCTACAGCTCTTTTCTAATTAATTTTAGATTTGAATTTTAAATGGTGATGTGGTCTCTACACAATGGAAATCTAGTCTGTTTCATATACACTGAGTACGTTTGTTAGTTTTCATTCAATTGCTTTGACTCGGCAAAATTTAATTTAAGAATAAATTCTATTTTTGTTTCACCCGGAAACCCAAAACATTGTCATATTGCTGTAATAAATGCTGAGAATGTTTCTGTTACATTTATCATTATTATCGCTGTTATTACAGAATACAGCTTCTAAGACAATGTTCACTCCATTTGTTTGAGACTATGATAAGTCTCAATGACTGAATCCTTCAGAACCAAATATATTTCACGGTCAACCAAAGACTAAAAGCTAAAAATTTTTCTCTACATAAATTACGGACTTACGTGTACAAATTACAAAGCAGAAAATCCCCGATAATACAAGTTTCTATAAGTCTTTCTAATAAAAAAAACGAGAGACACTCAACTAGAACTGAAATAACAGACAATAGATATTCTTTTCTACGCAATACGCAACACAAAAGCAGCTCTTCACGACGAAGATGAAATGTTCATGGGGAATTGGGTGCAATATAGTTTTACTTTTTTTAATATTTCCTTGCTTCTTCTGGCCAAGGATAAGTATTGGATTCGTTATGAAAAGATATATATCATAATAATTACCGAGAGAGAGAGAGAGAGAGAGAGAGAGAGAGAGAGAGAGAGAGAGAGAGAAGAGTATTATGGAAGGTCATAGTACTTAAGTTACTATGGAACGTTGCTCTCTACAAGCGAAAGATGAAAGTAGGCTAGAACATATAGCCAGAGAACTTGTTTGCAAAGAAAATACTACCACACGGACCACAGTGGCCTTCCTATACTTTAAAACTTGTTGCCTGAGAAAACAGATTCTCGTTCGAAGTTCAGACAGGCCATTACAGAACGGAAAGTGCCCGGCCTTATGCCCACCAGCGGAGGAACCCCTACCCTCTGAAAGAGTCGTATTAAACGGAATTACATTAGACATTTTAGGATGCGAAGTAAGTCACACAGTGAAGGCCTTTTTCAGGGGATATAAGATAATATATCAAATTGTACAGAGAGCTATGTTTATAAGTCGGGATTCATGGCCAGTTTTTATCTTCATTTTCGACAGATATTCGCCAAGTTCTCTTTGACGATAACGCTCTCACGGTTTTCAGCAAAACAAATCGCACAAACATAACCATCAGTTGCTTATCAAACACACGACGATAACATCTTTTCTTTTGCCTGTTCTCTCTCTCTCTCTCTCTCTCTCTCTCTCTCTCTCTCTCTCTCTCTCTCTCTCTCTGGCCATTGAATACCGTATCTACTGACCATCAAAGGGAGAAACACCAAGAGAGGGAACAAGGCAGAGGAACAGAGTGCATGTGTTATTTTGTGTTTTGTGTTGGGATATTGTTAGTGTTATTTGTAGTGAAAACAAGAGTAAGCTGAAATTGTGATGCGTAATTTACTGTTCTTTTGAACCAGTCTGGTTTTATCTTTAAAACGATGTAGATGGGTGTAGTATATAATTTTGTTTTTTTTATTTTTTACACTCGTAGCATTAGGGATCTGATGCTAATGTTCCACTTACAAACCTTCTTTCCTACGAAAACGAGCTTAGTAAACAAACTTCCTCAGAATCTATATATTTTAAATAGTCCTTTTGAAATCAGCGGATCGAGTTTATATAATCATTGGTTGGTGTTCTTATCATCACAGAAGCTTTCTTGAACAATATTTGACTTGATGATCTTTCCTTCCATTATATTACTTGAGTAAGTTATCTGTATCATGCAACTCGATCAGCTGATAGCTTTCACTAACACGAACGAAAACTGCTCTCTCCTCTCCATGCGATTTTCGTACGTGTTTATCTTTTCCTTTTTATTTAATTTTTCATTAAAAGTAAAGCGATTTTTTTTCCTGGCACCCTCACAGAGCCTCCCTGTTGTGAAGTCTAGTAAGCTAATTACTCTCCAGCAACAAGTCTAGATGTTTTCGACTTATTTTATTAGGGCTTCGAAAAAGTAATATCTGGGCTTCTGCTTAGTCGGTTTTTAACAAGAATGACTAGAGATTTGTTTAGACTTTTTTTGTAAGTCTTTGGTACAAGTTTAATCTTCATATGTCCTTTACCAAAAAATGAGAGAAAAAATAAATGTCCATATGGATTAAACCGAACATGCCACAAACAATGATAATATATAGCAGCATATAAAGATAAGCTTAATTCAAAAAGTATTCACTTCAAGAGACGTTCATTTTGAACCTATACAAAGGGGTTTAGGAGATTCATTGAATAATAATTATAGACATAAATGCATATCTTAAGGTATTACGGCTATGTGAAGGGAATAATATAATAATTATAATAAAGAGTGTTTCCCTATTTAGTGTTTGGATAATGATATTAACGAAAATAGAAAACTGCGCGAAATATTCGGTTAATTGCTGAAAAGTGTAATTTGCAATCACTGTAAATCTTTCAAGCAACAATCTGCGTTGCAAAGATCACGAAAAAGACTCTCTCAAAGCAAGAGCCAAGGTACGGATAACCGTATACCCTTTTATTGCCCAGGCACGAAGAGAACAATGAAGCACGATATCTATACTACGTCTGCTAAAACAACAAATTGACACTTAGGCTGAAGATGAGGAAATGAGGAAGACTGACGAATGAAGAAGGATGAAAGGAGATAAAAAAAAAAAAACATTACCGGCCGAAGAAACTTTCAAGAAAAAGAAAGGAAAAAAAAAGCTCTCCAGATGAGAGACTTTCCATCAGCCTCAGTTGATCCGCCACAGAAAAGTCGTCGGTTCCTCAAAACGGACACCGAAAGTTGAGATGGAGAGGAATAGTTTACATTTGCGAAGTTTCTGTTGAATGGATTTTCCTTCATTAAGAATGATGGAAAGAACTTGATGGCGTGAGGTGGTTTTTCATTTGCATTCTCGTTTGGGAATTTTTTTGATCGGTCCATACGGGTAGGAAAATTAGTAGAGGATATGCTACTGATTAACAAAAAGATTAGTGGACAGAAATCTCTCTCTCCTCTCTCTCTCTCTCTCTCTCTCTCTCTCTCTCTCTGAACAAACGTGTCCCGTGGGTAGCATTACATCCCTGTCATGACCATAACATATTTTTCGAGTCGAGAAGCAGCAGTTAAAAGACACAGCAGCAAAGAAGCCACTTAAACACGTCCTCGTTTTTTCCCACGCGGCTGATCAAATGCAAATGGAAACTTACAGCGAATTACAGGACTTAATTACAGTCGTGTCTGAAGCGCAGTTTTACAGCCAAAGAGTAAAATGAAGTTTGTCTACTGATTCCAAAGGACAACATTTGCCTGTCTCAGTGTTTCACTCTACTGGCTATTCACAATGGCAGCCTCCTGACAGTCGTGGGTTTGTGTATTTCTGTAAATCATTTATTGGAAATTTATTCCTTTTGACGATTTGAGAATAAACCAACAAGAGATTACGTTTATATACAGTGGCAATACATATCGATTTTATTGGCTTTAAATGTTTACACATTTAAAGAGTAACCTTTTTTTTTATCAAATATTTAAGTGAAATTTAAAAAAACAAGGATGCCAATGCCATTCGTTATTAGCCTAATCTATTCTAAAGACAGAACGCTGTGTAATTCAATCTAATGTGGACACAATAAAAAATAAAGGTAATCATCAACCTCAAGGTCATCATCATATCATATGAGCAACCAGAACTTTAAATTGCAGATTTTACTAAGTCTAAAATACAAATCGATCTTTAATAATGAAAAAATAAATTCGTAAATACGATGGAACATCACTCATCCTTATTGCTCGCTCATATTCTACATTTACATGTAAATGCAATTATATACGGACAACAATTTTTCATTTCTATAATAATGTGATGTGTGGTAATAATGGTACAAGATTAAAAAACGCTGTTCTAAGAGTTATGAATTCGGATTACCATAATCTACTTTCTCTGCTGAGCTCATCAGAAGGCTTAGAATTGATCCGGAGAGAGAGAGAGAGAGAGAGAGAGAGAGAGAGAGAGAGAGAGAGAGAGAGAGAGAGAGAGAGTAAGGCTATTAATATGAGAGATTTAAATCATCCTATTAACTGGAGTCAAGCAAGAGCCTTAATCCCATGTAATGACACAGTTAAAAGGAATATCATTGAATCTTGTTTCATCAAGTCAAATAATGGAAATGTTCTAAATTTAAGTCTTGGTTTATTTAAACTTGATGCATTCATAATGAAAAAAAGTTGTAGATAAATATAAGCAACAAAATTAATATATTCAGTTTTTATATGTTTTGGACTGTACGGATACTATGTAGTTTCTGTTAGGGTTAAATCTATGTTTTGGTTTGTGACCGTGTGATATCCGATAATCCTGGATTACCTCTTTAACTTTTACCCTATTGACAATTAACCACCTGGTATTTTTGATCAGTTGTTTAACTGAAAACTTTCTCTTCGATTGTATTTCATTTGTTCCTTGACAATGTCTTAGTAAAGACGAAAGCACTTGGATTTCTGACTATCCTTTTCCTGTGGTATTCGCTTATTTAATGAAGTCACGTGCATCCACTGTGATTTTTTAAGCATACATACATACATACATACATACACACACACACACACACACTTATATATATCTATATATAATATATATATATATATATAGTATATATATATATATATATATATATCATATATATATCTACAATCACATTTCTGGAATCTCTTCGATTCCCATTTTGAACAGGGAATCGAAGAGATTCCAGAAGGCTCTCTGTAGAGACTTTTTTTAATGTCTATACCCATAAGTATCTGTGGATTTGTTCTCTATTTCAAGACTCATGGTACTCTAATAATAATAATAATAATAATAAATAATAACAATAATAATGGAATGTACAATGACCTCATCTGTATCTATAGAAGGCAATTTCTGTTTGGCTGTTTGTTTGTTTGTTCTCTTTACACGCCCAGACTATGACAGTTATGGCTACCGAATTTTGCCCAAAGACTCCCCTTACCCTCTGGAAGGTTTTAGTCAAAATCTGTTTCTATTTCTATCTGTATGTCTCGGTGATCTCTCTCCTCTTAGAAACGAAGACAGCCTTCTCGCTCATATATATTTCGTCGTTCACTTTTGTAATCAAATCTCTTCATAGTTTCAAACCGCAACAATTTTTATTCAATGTCATATTTTTATTGACCTATTAATTTACCTTTTTATTTATCTCTTTATTCATTTCATTATGCATTCTTCACCTGGGTGTATTATTACAAAACAAATCAAGTATACTTGAAAGGAGAAATAACGACAACTCTGGTGACGTGATTGATATGCAATTTCTCTCTGTAACACTAACCGCTATCCGTTTTGAAGACGAGACTAAAGAAAGCAAGTGTACGTACACACTTTTATGAGTGCGTTCAAAAAAGACAGGAAACTCCACTGATAATGTTAATGTATAACAGATTATAAAGTATGCATTTCATAAGATTACCCTTCAACCTCGTTTCCTTACGATCCAAAACCTTCATCTGGGGTGACAGCGCGAAAATAATGTCCCGGAAAAAAAAGCAAAAGTAATGTCCCACAAAAAAGCAAAAATAACATCCTGCAAAAAAGCGAAAATAATGTCCCGCAAAAAAAGCGAAAGTAACGTCTCGCAAAAAAGCGAAAATAATGTCCCGCAAAAAAAGCGAAAGTAAGGTTCCGCAAAAAAAGCGAAAGTAATGTCCCGCAAAAAGCGACAATTGTCCCGAAAAAAAAGCGAAAATAATGTCCCGCAAAAGAAAGTGACGGTAATGGATTAATGCCACCAGGAAATATACTATTATCCCAAGGGCCTGATAGCCATACGTAATCTGCTTTAAAAGCTCACGCTTTCCACACACACACACACACACACACACACATATACAAAACAATCTTTTAGGGTTATGGAAGTCCAGAAAAATGAATTTTCCGTAATAAGTCATTTTTAAGAGGCACAATACCACTGGTAAGTGACAGTTAGAAATTATATCAGCAGTAATGCATTAGCCGTAAACAAGGGACAATGGAACTGCTAAATTGTTTGCTTTCATTGGGAAATTTATTGACATAAATTCATGTGTTGTAGCTCTCTCTCTCTCTCTCTCTCTCTCTCTCTCTCTCTCTCTCTCTCTCTCTCTCTCTCTCTCCCAAAGCCAAGAGAATGATAGCCTCATATATTCAAGAACAAACTCCTGTACGAGAACCCAGCAACGCTTTAATATATATATATATATATATATATATATATATATACTATATATATATATATATATATATATAAGTTTATAGTCTCTCATTACGTGACTTATTTGTCGTTACTCTAATAAGAAAAAATAGGTTTCGCAACGTATTCTAAGAGAATATTTATTACAGAATGTAAAGTCATATGAATCCAGCATTTATCAAAAGAAGGCGGGCATGGGTGTAGGGGTATTAATCATCTTTCATGATGGGCACACCTTATTTATGACCAACATGGCTGATTTGACGGCAACAAAATGAGTTTTTTTTTTTTTTTTATTGGGGTTCACAAAGGGTGCCAGGATGTCTATGAATAATTAAAGAAAAAAATATATTTTTATATACGCATGTTTTTTTTCAGCAAGAAAAAATCAAAATAAATACTAATATCTTACTATATTGGGCGTTATGTCTGTCCGTCCGTCTGTCATTCAATCACGGCCAAACGGCTGGTCCGACGGGCATGAAACTTGGCAAGGTTATAGTGGGGACCTGTAAGATGGTATTATAATGGGGTTTCATCCTAACCCCCCTCCTCTCCGCCCCCTAATTTGGTAATAATAATAATAATATATATATATATCTATATATTATATATATATATATATATATATATATATATATCTGTATATTTTTTTTTTTTTTTTTTTTGCTCTATCACAGTTCTCCAATTCGACTGGGTGGTATTTATAGTGTGGGGTTCCGGGTTGCATCCTGCCATCTTAGGAGTCCATCACTTTTCTTACTATGTACGCCGTTTCTAGGATCACGCTCTTCTGCATGAGTCCTGGAGCTACTTTATTATTATTATTATTATTATTATTATTATTATTATTATTATTATTATTATTGGTTGGTGAGAGAGAGAGAGAGAGAGAGAGAGAGAGAGAGAGAGAGAGAGAGAGAGAGAGAGAGAATGTACCTAAAAGGCAGAGACCAGCGTTGAATCAAAATTTACCGAACGAAATATATATTATCACAGTAGAAATATTCAGCTTAAAAGTTCACTTCAACACAACACAAAAAAGATATTCCATTACTTTAATAACCGGATCTTCGATAATGCAAATATCCAATATGTGCTGCAGTGTTACCCATGCCATTGGATATGAACTGACATCTATAAACAGAAAGTTTATTATTATTGTTATAAACGTTCTGTCGCAGATATATTGATGGATCATAGCAAATAACAATTATGACCGTAGGTTTGATACGGAATTTCCAATGTACTATCTCTCATCTCTCTCGAAAAAAGAAATAAATAAAATAAAATAAAATAAAATAAAATAAAAAATAAAAATGAAAAAAGACCAGTAGGATTTAACGCATTAAAAATGTCAGTCATGTATAAATTAAAATAAAACTACTGTTCCGGCTTTGTCCGTCCGTCCGCACTTTTTCTGTCCGCCATCAGATCTAAAAATCCACAGAGGCTACAGGGCTGCAAATCGGTATGTTGATCATCTACCCACCAATCATCATACATACCAAATTGCAGCCCTCTAGCCTAAGTAGTTGTTATTTCATTTGAGGTTAAAGTTAGCCATGGATCGTGCATTTGGCAGCGCTTACTGGAGGCGTAGGACGCACCCTCACTCTACCGCTTTTTTTTTTTTTTTTTTTTTTACACCATATACCTCAATTCTGAAAAACACGGATGCCAAAGCTAAGGAAAATCAATGACCACCTATGTTGGTATTAAAATCATTTTGATTTTTTGTATTTAGTTGGCTACATATTAAAGTGAATTGGACCTTATATTAATCCTGTAATGCCCGTATGTATATGCTTTACCTGTGCTGTGTTTCTCACTGTTCTGATCAGTCTTGCCTTAATTAAGTAAAGGGTCGTTAAGACCGAAAGATCTCGGCAGTTCTCGTGTTTTCATTTTCCTCCCTGGCATTTCCTGTATTTATACAATAGCATCACGTTTTATATATTTCGTGATCAAGTTATTCATATTGAACAACGTTTGTTCTGATACTTCAAGATTTAGCCTATTAATTCTTTTATTGAAACATAATAAAGAAAAAAATTCCCAATTGTACACTCCTCTTTCAAAATCTGTTGGGAGGTCGACAAGTCCCGATATTTTCGATAAGAACCGTCTCAAACGGATATATACTAGATTTCCTATATTAATTTATAAATTAGTAACGTCGAATTACAATTGATATTCATCTATTAACCTCATTGCATAATTAGTTCAAACATGGGGGACATTCAATTAAATGCTCATTGCAGCATGCAACGTTGTGGCCAAAACAAACAAGCTATATTATTATTCAGTTAAATGTGTTCAACTGGATGGCGGCAATACACCAAAAGGTATTATTCCACTATACGACTGGAAAAGCTGCAGGTGTCCAGAACTGGAACTTGCTCTGCTCGTGCCCAATTGCCATAGGAAGGGCAGGGATATGATATGCCAATTCTCTTAACAACTCTCTGAATTGTTGGTTCTTTGAATATCTCCTTTTTTCATAACATTCTCAACTTGGCAAAAACCAGGAGTGAGGGTCATATTAATTTTATCAATTAAACATGATTCTATTATTAGTCTTTCTAAGAGATTTATCCTTATGAAAAAGTAAGTGATTTTTATCATGATAATGTCATCATCTAACTACGGAGAGAGAGAGAGAGAGAGAGAGAGAGAGAGAGAGAGAGAGAGAGAGGCTCATCAGTTAACTAAATGGTAATAAAAATCAATCCTAATCTATTCGCTATTAACTGCATTTTGCCTTCAAAAAGCAATCGAGATTTCAACTTCGTGCCAAAGATTAGTACTTCGACACTGGCAAAATTCAATAATAAAAAAAAAAAATCAATGCGCAGAAGAAATCGAGTTTTCGGCACAGCGTACAATGCTATAATAAACTCTCGATGTGCTGCGGTATGAAACTCAGCCTTGACAGGGCAGCGCTCAGTTGCTCCCCAGATGCGTAGGCGGTTGGTACCGCACGATTCATAGGAAACTTTAACCTTGATTAAAATAAAAACTATTGAGGCTAGAGGGCCACAATTTGTTATGTCTGTTGACTGGAGGGTGGATGATCAACATACCAAGTTGCAGCCATCTAGCCTCAGTAGTTTTTCAGATCTGAGGGCGGACACACAGACAAAGCCATCTCAAGAGGTTAACTAAAAATAGGTGTATAAATTATCATTATTATTATTATTATTATACTAGCAAGGTCTCATTAAAAGTTTCTAAGAACTGATGTTGAAGGGGCAAGTTGCTATCCAACTGACATACAAAGAGACGCACATGATCATGGGATCTTATGTGCTGGTTTTCGAACACGGTATGCCATCCAAGTAACAGGGACAGTAATCCATATAATACTAACCATACTCCAGTCAGTGCCACCTTCCACTTCAACCCAGCGGAATGGCGAACGCTGGAAGTCACCCCCATCATCCAATTACTGACAAAAAGCCGTCACTCGCAGGAGTGTAATTATTCATGAGACATTTCTATACGTGTGTCTATCTCCAGCTTACGACCGACGTGGCTGGTCGGTTTTTCTTTGTAAAGGGAGATGAATTTATTAAATGGAAATTTCACTTCCGGTGGGCCGACTCTTTAAATATTCAACGTTCTAAGTCATGACAGGCCGGTTGGGTGAGCGAACGACATTCATGCAACGAGAGAGAGAGAGAGAGAGAGAGAGAGAGAGAGAGAGAGAGAGAGAGAGAGAGAGAGAGAGAGAGTTTTATAAGTGTAATAATACAACCGTTATTCAAATCGTTTCCTCATTTTCAGTCAGTTTACAAATGATTTTTATTTTTTCCCGTTCACCT
>NC_087204.1:21399309-21414754 GCF_015104395.2 Macrobrachium nipponense | reverse complement strand
ACACGGTCACAAACCAAAACATAGATTTAACCCTAACAGAAACTTACAAAGTATCCGCACAGTCCAAAACATGTAAAAAGTGAATATATTAATTTTGTCGCTTATATTTATCTACAAATTTTTTTATTATGAAGGCATCCAATTTAAATAAACCAATACTTAAATTTAGAACATTTCCATTATTTGGCTTCATGAAACAAGATTCAATGATATTCCTTTGAACTGTGTCCATTACAGGGATTAAGGCTCTTGCTTGACTCCAGTTAACAGAATTATCTAAATCTCTCATTTTAATAGCCTCTCTCTCTCTCTCTCTCTCTCTCTCTCTCTCTCTCTCTCTTCTCTCTCTCTCTCTCCGGATCAATTCTAAGCCTTCTGATGAGCTCAGCAGAGAAAGTTATTATGGTAATCAGTATTCATTTTATCTGTGTCATTACATGGGATTAAGGCTCTTGCTTGACTCCAGTTAATAGGATGATCTAAATCTCTCATTTTAATAGCCTACTCTCTCTCTCTCTCTCTCTCTCTCCGGATCAATTCTAAGCCTTCTGATGAGCTCAGCAGAGAAAGTAGATTATGGTAATCCGTATTCATAACTCTTTGAACAGCGTGTTTTAATGTTGTACCATTATTACCACACATCACATTATTATAGAAATGAAAAATTGTTGTCCGTATATAATTGCATTTACATGTAAATGTAGAATATGAGCGAGCAATAAGGATGAGTGATGTTCCATCGTATTTACGAATTTAGTTTTTTCATTATTAAAGATCGATTTGTATTTTAAACTTAGTAAAATCTGCAATTTAAAGTTCTGGTTGCTCATATGATATGATGATGACCTTGAGGTTCAAGATTACCTATATTTTTTATTGTGTCCACATTAGATTGAATTACACAGCGTTCTGTCATTAGAATAGATTAGGCTAATAACGAATGGCATTGGCATCATTGTTTTTTAAATTTCACTTAAATATTTGAAAAAAAAAGGTTGGTACTCCTTAAATGAGTAAACTTGAAGCCAATAAAATCGATATGTATTGCCACTGTATATAAACGTAATCTCTTGTTGGTTTATTTTCAAATCGTAAAAAGGAATAAATTTCCAATAAATGATTTAAAGAAATACACAAACCCACGACTGTTAGGAGGCTGCCATTGTGAATAGTCAGTAGAGTGAAACACTGAGACAGGCAAAAGTTGTCCTTTGGAATCAGGAGACAAACTTCATTTTACTCTTTGGCTGTAAAACTGCGCTTCAGACACGACTGTAATTAAGTCCTGTAACTCGCTGTAAGTTTCCATTTGCATTTGATCAGCCGCGTGGGAAAAAACGAGGACGTGTTTAAGTGGCTTCTTTGCTGCTGTGTCTTTTAACTGCTGCTTCTCGACTCGAAAAATATGTTATGGTCATGACAGATGTAATGCTACCCACGGGACACGTTTGTTCCAAGAGGGTCTAATGAGAGAGAGAGAGAGAGAGAGAGAGGAGAGAGAGAGAGAGAGATATTTCTGTCCACTAATCTTTTTGTTAATCAGTAGCATATCCTCTACTAATTTTCCTACCCGTATGGACCGATCAAAAAAATTCCCAAACGAAAATGCGAATGAAAAACCATCTCACGCCATCAAGTTCTTTCCATCATTCTTAATGAAGGAAAATCCATTAAAGAGGAACTTCGCAAATGTAAACCCTTCCTCTCCATCTCAACTTTCAATGTCCGTTTTAAGGAACCGACGACTTTTCTGTGGCGGATCAACTGAGGCTGATGGAAAGTCTCTCATCTGGAGAGCTTTTTTTTTTTTCCCTTGGTTTTTTTTCTTTTTTTTTTTTCTTTTTTTTTTTTAGAAAAAATTTCATCTGGAAGGAAGTGGAAGAAAGTTTTACTACCTAAGATCTCCGTTCCGCCAGTAATGTTTTCTTGATCTCCTTTCATCCTTCTTCATTCGTCAGTATTCCTCATCTCCTCCTTCTTCGGCCAAAGTTTCAATTTGTTATATTGGCAGACGTAGTATAGATATCGTGCTTTCATTGTTCTCTTCGTGCCTGGGCAATAAAAGGGTATATGGTTATCCGTAATTTGGCTCCTGCTTTGAGAGAGTCTTGTTCGTGATCTTTGCAACGCAGATTGTTGCTTGAAAGATTTACAGTGATTGCAAATTACACTTTTCAGCAATTAACCGAATATTTCGCGCAGTTTTCTAATTTCTTTAATATCATTATCCAAACACTAAATAGGGAAACACTCTTTATTATAATTATTATATTATTCCCTTCACATAGCCGTAATACCTTAAGATATGCATTTATGCCTAGAATTTTTATTCACGGAATCTCCCTCCTAAACCCCATTCAATAGATTCAAAATAAATCTCTCTTGAAGTAATACTTGAATACTTTTCGAATTAAGCTTATCCTAACGATATTGTTATATAATAGCATTGATTGTGGCATGTTCGGTTTAATCCATACGGAATATATTCGTACTTCATAACATCAAGTAATTACGAAAAAGTCTAAACAAATCTCCAGTCATTCTTCGAAAAAAAAAAAAAAAACTGACTAGGCAGAAGCCCGGATTTTAATTTTTCCAAACCCTATTAAAATATTTCGAAAGCATCTAGACTTGTTGCCGGAAAGTAATTAGCTTAATAAAGTTCACATCAGGGAGGCTCTGTGAGGGTGCAGGGAAAAAAATCGCTTTACTTTTAATGGAAAAGCTAATTAAAAAGGAAAAGAAAAAAAAAACACGTACGAAAATCGCACGGAGAGGAGAGAGCAGTTTTCGTTCGTGTTAGTGAAAGCTATCAGCTGATCGAGTTGCCTGATAAAGATAGCTTACTCAAGTAATATAATGGAAGGAAAGATCATCAAATCAAATATTGTTCAAGAAAGCTTCTTGATGATAAGAACACCAACCAATGATTATATAAACTAGATCCGCTGATTTCAAAAGGACTACTTAAAATATGTAGATTCTGGAAATTTGTTTACTAAGCTCGCTCATCTATATCGTTTTCAAACGTCTCGACGTCACACAACTATTACAGATTAAAGATAAAACCAGACTGGTTCAAATAACAAACAGCTTACTCTTGTTTTCACTAAAAATAACACTAACAATATCCCAACACAGAACACATAATAACACATGAACTCTGTTCCCCTGAATTGTTCCCTCTTTAGGTGTTTCTCCCTTTGATGGTCAGTAGGTAGGGTATTCAATGGCCAGAAGAGAGAGAGAGAGAGAGAGAGAGAGAGAGAGAGAGAGAGAGAGCAGGCAAAGGAAAAAATGTTATCGCCATGTGTTTGATAAGCAACTGATAGTTATGTTTGTGCGATATGTTTTACTCGAAAACCGTGAGAGAGTTATCGTCATAGAGAACTTGGCGAATATACCTGTGTAAAATGAAGATAAAAACTGGCCATTAATCCCGACTTATAAGCATAGCTCTGTACAATTTAATATCCTTTCTTATCCTAAGAAGAAGGCCTTTGCTGTGTGACTTATTTGGCAACCTAAAATGTCCAATGTTCATGTGATTCCGTTTAATACGACTCCTTCAGACGCGTACATAGTTATCCCTGAACGACAGGAGTTCCACTTTCCGTTCTGTAATGACCTGTCCGAGCTTCGAACGAGAGTCTGTTTTCTCAGGCAACAAGTTTTGAAGCATAGGAAGGACACTGAGGTCCGTTTTGCAGTATTTTCTGTACAAACAAGGTCCCTGGCGATGTACTATAGCCTCCTTTCCTTTTCTCGGTTGTAGAGAGCAACGTTCCATAGTAACTTCAGTACTGTGACCCTCGATAATATTCTTCTCTCTCTCTCTCTCTCTCTCTCTCTCTCAGTAATTAACTAGTATGATATATATTTTTTCATAACGAATCCATATCTTTTTCATAACGAATCCAATACTTATCCTTGGCCAGAAGAAACAAGGAAATATTAAAAAAAGTAAAATATATAGCACCCTATTCCCCATAAGCATTTTATCTTCGTCGCGAAGATCTGCTTTTGTCTTACTGACCAATAACGTAGAAAAGAATATCTATTGTCTGTTATTTCAGTTCTAGTCGAGTGTCTCTTTTTTTTTTTTTTTTTTTTTTTTTTTTTTTTTTTTTTTTTTTTGGCAGGGGGTGGGGGCGGGGTTACAAAGACTCATGGAAAATTGTATTCTCGGGGATTTTGTGCTTTGTAATTTGTATAAGTCCGTAATTTTTGTAGAGAAAATTTTTTAGCTTTTAATCATTGGTTGACCGTGAAATATATTTGGTTCTGAAGGATTCAGTCATTGAGACTTTTCATAGTCTTAAACAAATGGAGTGGACATTGTCTTAGAAGCTGTATTTTGTAATGACAGCGCGATAATAATGATAAATATAACAAAAACATTCTCAGCATTATTTACAGAAATTAGGACAATGTTTTGGGTTTCCGGGTGAAACAAAAATAAAATTATTACAAATGTAAACAACAATTTATTCTTAAATTAAATTTTGCCGGGTCAAAGCAATTGAATGAAAACTAACAAACGTACTCAGTGTATATGAAACAGAATAGATTTCCATCGTGTAGAGACCACATCACCCTTTAAAATTCAATTCTAAAATTAAATGAGAAAAGAGCTGTGGGATTGATTTTACCACAGGTGCAGGAATTTTAGATGGAATGTTCAGGTAATTGACGTTAGGACCATCAAGATCCTATTATGGCCGCGGGAGAGGAATTAGTTGAGAGATTCAATCAGTTTCGGATTCTGTCGACTCTTGTGATGAAGAACAGGGGGTTCTGTATTATCCATTTCAGTTTTCTCCAAAAGAAAAGTATAAAGATGGCCATTTTTCTGTCCACCCTCAGGTCTTCAAAACTCCTGAGGCTAGAGGGCTGCAAGTTGCTATGTCGATCATCCACCCTCCAGTCAACAAACAATCCAAATTGCAGCCCACTAGCCTCAGTCGTTATGATTTTATTTAAGGTTAAAGTTAGCTATGATCGTGCATCTGGCATCGCTGTAGGTTCTAACATCAGAGGCCACAGCCAGGAACGTGCCTCGAGTTTCATACAGCATTATACGCTGTACAGAAAATTCGGTTGCGCCGAAGAAACTTCGGCTCAGTTTTTGTTCAAGACAACCATCAGCATTTTAGATTTTTATTTCTATTTTTATTTTTATTGCCTCGATGATTAGGACTAAACAACTAAGGTAAATCACATCCCGTTTAAAGCCATAATGTTATAGATCAGATGTGACGGTAAATCTAACAAGAAATAAATGCTTCGTGGCCCATGAAACTTTCCACCTCGGTGCGGCGTTTGCCTCTGTTACCGGTACCTATAGCGGTGCCATGTGCAAGATCATGGCTAACTTTAACCTTAAATAAAGTAAATATTACTGAGGCTAGAGGGCTGCAATTTGGTTTGTTTGATGATTGGAGGGTGGATGACCAACATACCAATTTGCAGCCCTCTAGCCTCAGTAATTTTTACGACCTGAGGGCGGACAGAAAAAGTGCGGACGGACAGACACATAGCCCTGTCAAAAGTTTTCTTTTACAGAAAAAAAAAACTATTTCTCTAAATAATGGGTTTAGTAATAGGGCAGGCTGAATTTTTTTGTATATAGTGTTCCCTGGCGTAATAATACAATTCTTGAAGTTGACCCAATCACCTTTTGTCCGGAAGAGGATGTGAAAAACTGACTCTCTCTCTCTCTCTCTCTCTCTCTGCATCCCAGACCATCCAAGATTGGAAGATGCAAAATATACCGGAAGATGCATTAGCAAATCTCTGGTAGACATTACAGGTGCCTCACACTGAGGACCTGGGGCAACCCGAACTAGCTGTAAGGACCTCTCTCTCTCTCTCTCTCTGTTTATAACCTTGAATGAAATTTGGAGCTCAAATATAATATAATTTTTCACCCACCTCTATACTAAGGAAGAAACCCTCAGCTCAGACATCCATAAATCCCTGAATAAATATTCATTTCCTAGAAAAACCTAGAAAAAAAGATAAGATTTTTCGTAATTAAATAATTCAGTAAGTTAAATAGAGTTTGGGGGTTACGGGAACTCGAAACGCACTCCAAAATTCCAGCCATAACGAAGACAAATGAATGCCTGTGTATACATGGAACTGTTTGCCCTCCTCTTCAGGCAGCTAGAGAATAATATATATATATATATATATATATATATATATATATATATATATATATATATATATATATATATATATCGAGCTACAATGTCCTTTAATATCTAATTCGCTCTACCTCGGAATAATATATTTTCATATGCTTAACCGAAGGGGAATTTTTTTCTCGATAATAGATTTGCCTGGACCAGGGCGCGAACCTATGGATCCTTTCAACCCAGGAACGTCAGTGAAGCTTTACCTACTACACCACCGCGTTTATGAATCACGGAAATGTGATATGACTTATATATATATATATATATATATATATATATATATATATATATATATATAATATATATATATATATACACATATTTATATTTATTTATTTATTTTGATTTATGCACATACGCAAGACTATGTAAATAAAGATGGAAAATCTAGGAAATGCACTCACAAACCTATTTTTTATTGTTTGTCGCTTACCCAGGGAGTAAGCATACAAACTACTTTGTTGTTCTTCTTCTTGCTATTGTTGTTCTTGTTAAGGGGGAGGGTAGGAAAGCTTAAATGGGTCTGAAGAAAAAGGTGTTTCGCGTTGAGTTAAAGATACAGGAATTTTAGGATGGGATATTTATGATTTATTTATTAGAATGAAAATGTTAAAAATAAATAATGCGCATGCTAAACGGTGCAGAAAATAATTTCATATAAAGATATAGCGCATTTATCTTAATCTTCGTTGGTGAAACAACGCTCTATTTGACCGTAGATTTTAGCATGCGCCCCGAGTGAGCTGGAAGTCGGATCACGTCTTGTTTTCATTATTTTATTAATGGTATTGTCTCTCTCTAGTGAAAGTAAAAGTAACTGAATAATTCTAGAGTTCGGTAAAAGGACTGAGAAGCTATCCTTCCTGTGGAAAGAATAATTGATAACTTGCTGTTTGTATCATGTTCGGAGCACGATATAAGCCTATGTGTGTCTCTCTCTCTCTATAAGTCACCGTTGTTTCTAGTCTATATAATTCACTGTCGTTTCTAGTTAAGAACTTGTTATTCGGGATCTTTCCTAGACAGTGACCCCCAAGGGTTGTGGGGGGGAGATCGTTATCTAAGACTGATATTTTTTGGGCGTCATTATTTTCATGATATTTACAGTTTTTTTGTTTATGTTTTTAAAGTAATCTTAGATAGTGATCCCAAGATATGTGTCCACCTCTTGTTTATTGTTGCACTGCCATGTCCTTTACCTTTTATGTGCATTACGAATAATAATAATAACTAATAATAATAATAATAATAATAATAATAATAATAATAATAATAATAATAATAATATATAAAGAATAATAGTTAAGAAGACCCTCTTGTAGACAGTCCTGTTGAAGAATGGCTGCGTCCTGCGAACTGATTTCATGGTTGTTGTTTTTTTTTTTTTAGTTTTTCTTATTATTCGCCTTTCTTACACGACCCAGAGATCCTGTACAGTAGTAAACGTGATCAATGTTATATCTCAAGACTACCTTCGGATTTGAAAAACTTCCACAGTAAATCATCACTTATTCACAAGATTATAAATGCTACATTAGTCCCTCTTCGCCATTCTCTGGTAATATCAGACTGAAAGGAATGTTACATTGATTATGTAAAAGAGGCAATGTTAAAAAACAGATTTTTCTCATTAATCACATTAGTTTGTTTGTTTGCATGGTGTTTTTACGTTGCATGGAACCAGTGGTTATTCAGCAACGGGACCAACAGCTTTACGTGACTTGCGAACCACGTCGAGAGTGAACTTCTACCAGAAATACACATCTCTAACACCTCACATGGAGTGAGGTGAGTGATTACCATCCCCTCATTTTCATGAATGCAAAAGCAAAATATAGATACAATTTAGTAAGTAGTAATGGAGCCATCCATAACAATGATACATTCAAAAGCAGGTTATTAGCGAAGCTTTTACGTGTCTCCTAATGACGCACGCCATATTTTAATCATTGTGGATGTGACTGCAAAAGGGCAGTGGAGCAATTGCGTTCACATTCAGTTACTTCCGTAAAACTGCACCAGATGACACTAATGAGCAGCACTGAGTAGATCGCTTTCAGAATACAGCTAGATGATATGGAGCGATGAATATCTTTTCAAATTAAGAATACCGACGTAATATTTAAATCGCTGAGTTCATTGGGGATCCTGGAGTCACCAAAAGGTTACGAACCCATGATTTAGAGGGATGAAAGGTTCACCTGAAAGAGAGAATTCCCACGACATCCCTTTTGGAGAGAAGGGTATTTGTCTCCTAACAAAAATGAAGGTGAGACAATTTCTCAGCCGAGATAGCTGAAGGACGCACATTAGACGAAGAATGCAGATTAAAAATGGCTGAGTGATGGTCCTGGTCACACGCCACTCCCACCTGGGAAGAGACGTAGGGCAGAAATATTTTTTTTTTTTTTTTTTTTTTTTTTTACGTCAACAAGTGCGACCTATATTTATCTACGCCAGTCATCTTGAAGAGAAATCGTCGTTCTTTTAAGAAATTTTGCAAGAAGATGCTATGCAGGGAACATTTTTATTTTGCTGTAAAAGAAATCTATTCAGATGGCTATTTGTCTGTCCACATTCAGTTTTTCTGTTTGCCCTCAGGTCTTGAAAACAACTGAGGCCAGAGGGATGCAAATTGCTATTTTTATCATCCACCCTCCAATCATCAAACACACCGAATTGCAATCCTATAAGCGCAATAGTTTTTATTTTATTTAAGGTTAAAATTAGCCATGATGGTTCGTCTTGCACCACTAGAGGTGTCTGCAACACATGCCACTACCGGGACGCGGCTGAGAGTTTCATGCGAAGAAACCTCGGCGCGCTTTTTACTTGTCTTCATTATCCTCCTTTTCCTCCTGACGAAATACTATCCTGAATGCATATTGCTTTGATTAAATGCCCACAGAAATGTCGATGATCTAAAATAAAGCTACTGGAATAAAGGTATAGAGGTAAATACAGTTTTATATATATATATATATATATATATATATATATATATATATATATATATCATATATATCTATATATATATATATCTATATATATATATATATATATATATATATAATATATATATATATAGATATATATATATATCAGCGAGAAGGTGGACCATGGAAATGTTCTAAATTCATCAAAAATTTTATTTCCTACGTTTCGTAATCACTTCATTACTTCATCAGGGAATCTGTTAAATAAAATTACCTTAAAAATGACTCTAAAAATCAATAAAATTTATGTATTGCAACACAGAATAAAAGATAAAAACAGAGAGAGAGAGATGGAGAGATAGAGAGAGAGAGAGAGAGAGAGAAGAGAGCGAGAGAGAGAGAAAGAAAGAGAGAGACAGACAGAGAGAGAGAGAGAAACCTTGCCTTACCTTACAGACCTTACATCTTGTTCGGGTTGCCCCAGGTCCCTCAGTGTGAAGCACCCCTAATGTCTACCTAAGAGTTGCTAGTGCATCTTCCGGTATATTTTGTATCTTCCAATCTTGGATGGTCTGGGATGCAGCTTAGATATTTGCCGAGCTTATTCTTAAACATATCTACGCTCACTCCTGATATATTCCTCAGATGAGCTGGCAACGCATTGAATAGATGCTGCATTGTCGATGCTGACGCGCAGTGGATTGATGTCCTGTGT
Source organism: Macrobrachium nipponense (assembly GCF_015104395.2). Taxonomy (NCBI): domain Eukaryota; kingdom Metazoa; phylum Arthropoda; class Malacostraca; order Decapoda; family Palaemonidae; genus Macrobrachium; species Macrobrachium nipponense. Next base: position 21,404,900 of record NC_087204.1, on the reverse strand, counting down.
GCTTCCTATTTTTTTCCTGGTATAGTTTTGGGCACTATTAATCTACCTCTGCTTGCTCTTTCTGATATTTTTAGCTTCTTGATGTTTTCAGCAATTCCTTCTATCTGTTTCCATGCCTGAATTTTCATGTAGCGTTCTCTTCTCCTTTCTAAATTACATAATTTTAAAAATTGTAGTCTTTCCCAGTTGTCAAGATCCTTAACTTCTTCTATTTTAGCTGTAAAGGACCTTTGTCCACTATTTGTGCAATATCCTTTTGATAGTGTGGGTACCATATATTGCAATATTCAAGTGGACTACTAACATACGTTTTATAAAGCATAATCATGTCCTCAGCTTTTCTTGTTTTGAAGTGCCGTAACAACATTCACATTTTTGCTTTACATTTTGTCATTAGAATTGCTATTTGATCATTGCATAATATGTTCCTATTCAACATCTCACCAAGGTTAGAATTGCTATTTGATCATTGCATAACATGTTCCTATTCAACATCTCACCAAGGTCTTTAACCGCTTCCTTATTTGTGATTGTCTCATTATTAGGTCCCCTATATGCATATAGCTTTCCTTCTCTATCTCCATAATTTATTGATTCAAATTTATCAGAGTTAAATACCATCCTATTTACCTCTGCCCACTCATATACTTTGTTAAGGTCTCTTTGTAGCACGTTCCTATCTTCATCACAAGTAATTTCTCTACTTATTCTTGTGTCATCGGCGAAACTACTCACTTCCGAGTCCTTAACATTACTGTCTATGTCTGCAATCATAATAACAAACAGCAATGCAGCTAGCACCGTACTTTGTGGCACACTGGATATTACCTTAGCTTCATCCGATTTGTCATCGTTGACAATAATCTGTTTTCTGTTGTGTAAAAATTCTTTTAATCATCTTCCTACTTTGTCCACTATATTATGTTTTTTAATTTTCTTCGCTAATATATTATGATCTATCTATTCAAAAGCTTTTGCAAAGTCTAGATAAACCACATCTGTTTCTTTTCCGTTTTTCATATTTTTGTATATGTTGTCACAGTGGACTAACAGTTGGGTTTGTGTACTTTTCCCGGGTACAAAACCATGTTGTCCTATATTAAACAAATTATTTTTGTATTAGAGGTTTCATAATATTTTTCTTCATTACCCTTTCATACATTTTCATAATATGTGATGTTAGACTCACAGGCCTATAATTACTTGCCTCTAGTCTGTCTTGATCCACTTTTGAAAGTAGGGGTAATATATGCTAATTAGTGCTCATCATAAATCTTGCCTTAATCTACACTTTGCCGTAATAATATTGCAAGTGGCTTTGCGATAGAATGAGCTACTTTCTTTAACAAAATAGCAGGGACACCATCAGGCCCAGCTACTGCTCCATTTTTGCTTTCATTAATAGACTGCACTATATCGGCTTCATTAATATCTATGTCTGATAAATATTCATTATTTTCATCACTTATCTCTATATCATTATCTTCATTATCAATTCTAGGGGTAATTTCTCTCTTATATCTTTCTGCCAATGTGTTGCATATTTCCTTTTTTTCATTTGTTAATCTCCCTTCAATTCTTAGAGGGCCTATTTATATTCTTCTTTTATTCATCTTTTTTGCATACGAGTACAATAGTTTGGGTTTTTGCTTGATATTTACTAGGGTTTTTTCTTCCAAGTCCCGTTTTTCATTTTCTTTTGATTGTATCATCTTTTGTTCTGCATTTTCTATCTTACTTTTTAGTTCCATCACTGTCCAAGCATTTTTTTCTTTTGCAAGACCTTTTTTCCATTTTTTGATTTTCTGGAACAAGATCCTTCTGTCTCTTGGTATGCATGACTGATGTTCTCTTGGTATGCATGACTGATGTTTACTTTTCTTCTTCGGTATATATTTATCCACTATTTTCTCTACTATTTTATATAATATCTCCGTATTTGCCTGTGTATCATCACTTTCGAAAATGCTATCCCAATCTTTGTTTAATTCTTCATTTATTTCTGACCATTTTATATTTTTACTGTAGAAATTGTATTTTCCATATCCTTCCCACTTTTTCATCTCTTGCTTATCTCTGTTTTCACTTGCTTTGGAATGGACTATTAATTCTATGACATTATCGTCTGAAATACTCGCATTATAAACTATTATTTCTTTAACATAAAGTATTTTTCTTTCTTGTTGGCAGGTGATTTATTTGTTGAATGTTGTATTCTAGTAGCATATCTAATAGCTTTTCGAATTGTATTTATATTTATAAATACAACCACAATCTCCTATTCGTTCCGGATAGGAGAATAGTCCATTCCTTGTGATTTCTACATACATCATCCAATTTTTCTATTATTATGTCAAAGTCTTTAGTATTAGGGGGTCTATATATTACTATGTTCATTAATTTTTCAGATTCAAATTCTACCGCTATTAGTTCACATTCTGAGTTACTATATTTCTCATATATTTTTCCTTGTTTTATGTCATTCCCATATATCACAGTTCCCCCTTGATTCCTATTTTTTCTACCTGATCTATAAGTTTGGAACCCTTTTATTTGATCATCATTATCAGTCTCTTGGGAATACCAGATTTCACTTATATTCATTATATCTATTTTCTTTTCAATTTGGGTTAGTTCTTCTAAGAACTCTATTTTTCTTTTTGAGTTACTCGTAACTAAACCCTGAGCATTCATCACTATTATAGTTTGCGTGTTATCTCCTTTATTTAATATGGGTAATAATAAGGATTTTCCCATGTCTCTTTCCTGTTCTGGTATGTTGTTCTTTTCTTCATTTCCAGAAATTCTGACATTAAAAAATCCAACTTTTCCAATATATTTGATCTTCCTTCATCATAATTATTCCTTTTGTGTAAGAATCTGCATTTGTCTCCGTATCTGCACCATCCTCTAGCATCGTATATAGAGTATTTGTCTCTTGAGCTGTATCTTGGAGCTGATGCTTGCAAATTCTTTGCTGATATTCCATAGCGCGGTGATGGCTAGTTTTTTTCCTTCACCTCATGTTCTTTGTTCCTCTCTTTATTTGTTTCTTGTCTATTTTGGATTTTATTATTTAAATGATTATTTAATTGATTTTGATTCATGGCTACAGGGTGCATATATTTACATTTTTTTGTTGAACTTACATCCTTTTCCTTCTTTTAGGTTTTTGCATATTTTTGGATGTAGATCTCTGCATTCATCCTCATAGCCGTCTAGGTAGGCACATTTACTAGAGATTTCATAATTGTGACATACCTTGGGATGTTTGTAGTAACATCTTTCACCGAATCTGCAATTCCCTCTTTTCAAAAGGGTGCAGACTTTGTCTTTCTTTTCTATTATTTCCATCTCTTTCCCATCAGGATGCAGATCCGTGTAAAGCCTCTTCGGGATTTTATTTTGTGTTGTCACGTCGTAGTTTATTTCTTCGTATGTTATGCTGTTTGATTGCCTCATATGTAGTATCTATATGAGTATCTCTGCATCCATACTCTTGTCTTGTTTTTTGTTTTCATTATTTTTTCTGTCATTTCAGTTTTGTTTTCTTCCCTTCCATTTTCCTCTTCTTCCTCTTCCTCTTCTTTTTCATACTCTTCTATCTATTTGCACATTAATTCTTGATTTAATAACATTGTCTATCCATGATTGACATGTTGAGGAAAATACTCTTTGTCGGAATATGATGTAAATTTTCTTTATAAGTCCCGTGACCACTTGAATTTTATTTGGAACTCCTTCAGTTATTTTCATGAATGCGAGGAGGAGGGAAGAGAGAGAGAGAGAGAGAGAGAGAGAGAGAGAGAGAGAGAGAGAGAGAGAGAGAGAGACGCAATTTGCAAATTTAAAATAAATGACATCCAAGCATAAAGATTTGAGGGAACCGGGTGGTGCGCCCGAGAGAGATATAGCCACTGCGGGCTTCATCATAATGAAGGGTCCTTTGATAACTGTGGGAAAAATGAAAGCAATAAAAGGCCACAAAAAAGGGTGTCGATCCGAGACGGGAGTTAATTAACTGAAACATAAGAAAGGGAGACGCGGGGGGAAGGGGGGCGGTTGTTAGTGGTGACCACCAAGCGAAAATATTTATAGAGTGTATTCTTCAAGTTCTGCATATTTTTTCATGCGTTGTCTGAATATATAAGCGCGTGAATATGATGAAAAAACATGCATAGTTAATTAGCTTAAAATGATTGCAACTCTTCCTTCCGCATGCACTTTGCATAAACGGATTCAAGTTTTGATGAAATTACCGTCATCCCAGCTTATACACCGCATCCCTGAAGTGAATGAATTATGCTCTTTAAAACGAATTTTAATAAGAGTAAGAATTTCAAACGCGCCTCAGTGGCGTGATCGGTATGGTTTTTGGCCTGCCACCTCGGTGGCCGCGAGTTCGATTCTCGGGCATTCCATTGAGGAGTGAGATAAGTGTAGTTCTGGTGATGAAGTTCACTGTCGATGTGGTTCGGAAGTCACGTAAAGCCGTTGGTCCCGTTGCTGAATAAACACTGATTCCATGCAACGTAAAATCACCATACAAACAAACAAACAAAAGTAAGAGTTTCAAAAAGTGCAAGTTCCGCGTTGGACGAGTGGTTTACGAGCTCGCCTACCGATTCGGTAGTCACGAGTTCGATTCCCCCGCTCTGGCAACGTGGAATCAGAGGAATTTATTTCTGGTGATTAGAGATTCATTTCTCTGTAATGTGGTTCGGAATTCACAACACACTGTCGGTCCCGTTGCTAAGTAACCAGTTGGTTCCTAGCCACATAAAAATATCTAATTCTTCGGGCCAGCCCTAGGAGAGCAGCTGTTAACCAGCTCAGTGGTCTGGTTAAACTAAGATATACTTAGCTTTTCTCAAGAATTGCAGTTTGCAGTTTTTGCACGTGTCCGATAGCTTTATGCAAATTAAGAAAAAAAACTTATTATGGACTTAATCCTTATAAGGGAACCTAAAGACCGAAATTAGTACTACTATTACTAAAATACAGAAGCTAGTGCTACTATAACAGATTCACATCACCCGTGCATTTGATGGCTAGGACAGTCCCTTACGACGCTCCTGATTGGCTCTTGATAAGCCAATCATAGGGCTAGAAACTCTAAGTCTCTCTCGAGAGAGTTCCCATGGGCAGGATGTATGTTCCACCTCTCCTGAAAGACGTATACCTCAGGAGAGGTGGAACATAAATCCTACCCATGTAGACTCTCTCTCGAGAGATGAGTTTCCAGCCCTGTCATTGGCTTATCACAACAGCCAATCAAGAGCGTCGTAAGGGACTGGCCTAGACATCAAATGCAGGGTTGATGTGAATCTACTATAGCACTAAAACAAAGAAGCTAGGTAGGTAGACGGATGGGAGATGGTGTTAGTTAAGTTGTTCTTTGGAGCAGGAGGAAGTTTGAGTGAATTGGTCTTGACTTTTCCACAATCCACGATTCCAGATTCCAGTCGGGCGGTGTTTCAGCATCCGTGTCAGAGGTCAGGACGGTATTCCACAAGATCTTTAGACTTACGTGTTCTCTCTCTCTCTCTCTCTCTCTCTCTCTCTCTCTCTCTCTCTCTCTCTCCTATCTG
>NC_087204.1:21354309-21394309 GCF_015104395.2 Macrobrachium nipponense | reverse complement strand
ATACACAGTTCAAGAACGATCTTTTCATCGTACACATCTTATATTGAAAGGATGAGGCTATAAAGGGCCTCTAGCTGTCAATAAAAGGAATCCAATTTGCAGTATCCTGCGAGCGACGGATTATGTTCCTAAGGCCGGAACTTAATTCGGCCTCGTTGTTGCCATGCGAGACTTCGCTCTCCTTTCTTTTGCTCTTATCAGCTTCAGCGGGAACATGGTCGTGACCTATTTCAAAGCGATTATATTTTTGCACTAAATCATCTCTTTTTCTTTTTTTTAGTTTTCTGTAAGAGAAACCTATTGAGATGGCTATTTGTCTGTCCGTCCGCACTTTTACTGCCCGCATTTTTCCGCCGTCAAATCTTAAAAACCCACCAAGGCTAGAGGGCTGCAAATTCGTATGTTGATCTTCCACCCTCCAATCATCAACCATACCAAATTGCAGCCCTCTAGCCTCGGCAGTTTTCATTTTATTTAAGATTAAAGTTACCCACAATCGTACTTCTGGCAGTGTTATATGTACCAACAGCATAGGCTACCCCGTACCGTGGCTGAGTTTCATGAGCCGCGGTTGTGGCCACCATTTGACAGGAGACTCGATTGCTTTTGCTCGTTTTCGTTGAGTCAGAATCCTGTTTCTAAAGTTCCAAAAATAGACCTTTAAAAGGAACGGTTAAAAAAAAAAAAAATGATAAGTCTGAAACTTGGCTTGTTGCGTATCGCATATGCTCATTGCTGCTTCATAATCCTGCCAGCTCAGTTCTCTCAGTTAGTTAGTTGGTCCTCGCCTTTGACAACGCAGATTGCAGGCGCTAAATGGCTCCATTAATTCCTGATTATTGGAATGCTCCAGGCTCCCGTGGCTCCAACTCCCTCATGCTGTTAATGACGTTGATTATCGACTCCGTTCCTTTACATAAACACCAGCCACACTCCGTTTAATGCCTCCGTTTTCTCCGAAGGATTTCTTATTTACCCATTTTTACTTTTAGTATAAAGTAAATACTTTTGCAATGCAATTTTGGTCATTCCGTTATCTTACTCCTCTTTACGTCTGTCTTCTCAGCTGTCTTATTTTATTACTAAAATCTTTATGAGATAACATGATTGTTCGTTCAATCTTTCTAACGCCGGTGAATTTAACTATAAGAGGGAATGAGTGATGGTTTGAACGTGTCCTTTGCTCAGCTATAGTAAACAAGGCGTAGTCTGACTTCCAGCTTACTCGGGGCATGTGCTAAAATATATGGTCAAATAATGCGTCGTTTTGCCAACGAAAATTAAAATATATACAGTATATTTTATTATTAGAAATAATTATTCTGTGCTGTTAAACATGCACGTTATTTAATTTTTACATTTTCATTCTACTAAATAAATCATACATATCCTATCCTAAAATTCCTCTATCTTTAATTCAACACGAAACGCCTTTTTCAGACCTTTTCAGACTTTTCCATGGAACTTTCATGTCCCCCAACAACGAGAACCAGAACAACAACAACAACAAAGTAGTTTATAGGCTTACTCCCCGAGTAAGCGAAAAGACAAGGTTGTGTCATATTGTTAGTTGGTATCTGTGGCCACCAGGAAAGTTGGAAGATTCTGACCTATTTCGATTAGGACCATGAGGAGGGAGGTCGGAGATGATTGGAGATTCACGGAGATAACACACATGAAAGTTATGAGTGTCGGAATTATAATGATTATAGTAATGCTGCTGATACTGCTATGTTTAGAATGAATACCCACACTCCCTCTTCACTCTCTCTCTCTCTCTCTCTCTCTCTCTCTCCCGTACACCTGAATGAACACCAAATCTACGATGAGTCGAAACTTTGCTAGCATGCATTATTTACGGTGAACCAAAAGTAGGTGGACAGTGGATGATAATACTTATTTTAACATGACATCGTTATAGTGCAACCCTAAACCAAACCCTGTTTCACCTATATTTATTGTTTTGAGTCGTCTCCATAAAGTAAAACTTGTAAATAACGAAATGTAAGGGAAACGTTCGATTGCGTGCAATTAAAAATCACCATCCATTCCGCGCCCGTAATAGTTACCCCTAACCTATCCCCTTTGCTGTGTTTACATCCTTATTGCAACGCCCGTGGGGGGGAATTGCCTCTGCGATCCGAATGTCCCCAAAACCGCAGGCATTACAAACAAACAAACAAAGCAGGTATTACAGATACGCATCCGGTTATCAACCCCGGATTTCCCACCGCAATGCCCCGCAGTCCGACCCAACATGCATGGATTCGGATAAGGTGCCACGTGACAAGAAGGCCATCTTTTGTTCTGTCTTATTATTCGGATAATATAGACATTTGTTTAATCGTTTCAGTAGTCTTTTCTGTTACATATATATATATATATTATATATATAATTATTATATATATAAATATATATATATATATATAGATATTATATAGATATATATATATATCGTATATATATATATATATACACACACATATATATGCACTGTTCAGTGTACACTGTTCTCGTTGGTTTGGTCATGAAGGTTGTATAGTCTTAGGCATTTACAAAAACAATCTCACAGCAGTTAACTTTTCCTCTTTAAAAAAAACTTAATACTGTTATACAACCATATATTATTTGTTGTTTGTGATTATGTGTGCGTAATTTATTCCGTGATTAAAAAAAATAAAAGGACGAAAGAAACGGAGAGAAATGTTACGGTAAACATTAATAAAAAGGAGCCAGATATCACCCAGCACCATCCCTATTAAGGACGCAATATAGGAAAGCTACAAATTCTCCGAAAATGATTTATCTGAATCCTAAAATGGAGGCGAGTGGGAACCTTTCGAATTCCAGCCTAGGGGCGGGGGACGATTAATTGCATTTTAAACCAGCTGGAAACAAGGCCATTAGCTCCCCCCCCCCCCCCCCCTCCCTCCCCTTCGGCATTCCACATTCTTTCCCAGTTCTTCCTTTGGTCATACTCTGGAAGCCTGGAAAATGCTTTCATTGGTACAATTTTTTTTTTTACACTGGACTTCCAGGTAAATGCTTCCAGTGGTACTAGTTTTCAAGGGCAGCTGCCATCAACTTTAATGCAGAGGGAGAGAGAGAGAGAGAGAGAGAGAGAGAGAGAGAGAGAGAGTTATCAAACAGTAACATTTTTGATGAAAGGCAAGAAACAGGCATTCTTGTTGAAGTAAATCCAGAAAATAAATACCCATAACGAGAGAGAGAGAGAGAGAGAGAGAGAGAGAGAGAGAGAGAGAGAGAGAGAGAGAATACACAAAATATAGAAAATCCTCATTTTTGTGTCTTCCCTTCAACATTGCCATCTTGACTGACTCCTCTGCAATGACCAGCCATTCATATGGTAATAGCTTCAACAGAAAAAGAATGGTAATGACAACGCCCTCCAACTCTACCTCGAAGAACCATATTTCATCTCACAATAATTTCGGATAAGTGTAAAGAAAGCCATCATGCAGGCTGTCATCATACAAGGTGGCATTACGAGTTCTCATTATACAACGTGGCATTACGAGTTCCAGGTCACGTGAATTAGTTTATCGGTAAAATAACCGTTTGATAAATCTTTACGGCTCAGCAACCGAGATTGTTTTCGCCTGAAATATTTGACATTTTGGTCAAAGTGATTCGGTGATATTATTTTCATCCTGGTTGGTATAATTTGATATAAGAATTGGTATGTAATTTTGGCGAGAGTAGATGTTAAGCCAAGCTCGTGTCGTCTGCATGATTGATATATTTTTGTCCATGGCACAATTGTTTTAATGTCATTACCGTTAATAATCAGCATGGTACAATCGTCTATCGGCTGAATATAAATATCTACTTTATTACATGCATTGCTTTACGAAGTTGGTTTAGCAAACTTCAAATCATACGAGACTGGAATTAGCGACAGCATTCCCAAATGGAAGTACTAATAACCTGCTCTTTGATGAACGCCTTTTATTTGTACGTCGTATCCTTAATGCTGATCGGGATTTTCGATACTATTCCATTAGCCCAGCCTAAGCCCGTGAGGCTAAAAAAGTTGAGTGCGTACTGACGATCTTCATGTTTCATCCTTTGATTAATTAGGTTTGAGGTTTTATTTAGGGGGATGTTGAGGATTTATTCTATGTATTAGTTACAGTTCTGAACCATCCCAAATGCGTCCCAATACTAGAAAACTTGATCAAAGAATCTTGAGAAATGATTGCATGGATTTCAAAGTCATTGGCTACAGATTTATTTATAAGTATAATATATATATATATATCTATATATATATATATATATAGTATATATATTATATATATATAATATTATATATATATATCAATTACACATAGACCAGGGGTGGTTTATGAAAACGTAGGCTCTCATGTGTGAGAAGCCCTGTACATAGCAGGTGGGTTTTAGGATGGCGTTAATATTCCTCGCACCTAGAAACGGGGAGTTCGTCAGTAACTTAAGGTTTAAGAGCATCTACTACTACCTGTTCCCTATCCGTCGCAGCGAGGGTTAGAATAAGTCTAGAGAAAATCCAGCAGCTTCCAAATGCTCACTTGTAAAATAGAGTCGGTTCAACAAAATATATTTTCGAGGATGGTTGGATGAACATCACACCGAATAGATTGAATATTAAAACATAAAAAAAAGACTCATTAGAATGAAAATATTCTGAAAAATCAGTATAATTTCCATTCTATGGATTCCTGTATCTTATTTTCGTATCATTATTTTCATTAAAAAATAAAATAGCACTTACAAAAATAAATAAATAAATAAAACTCATTAGAATGAATGCATTCTGAAAAAATCAGTACATTCCCATTTCTGTGGGATTCCTGGATCTTATTTTCACATCATTATTTAAAAAAATTGAAATGGCACTTTAAAGAATTATTAGAATTAATGTATTCTGAAAACATTAGTACAATTCCCATTCTGTGGGATTCCTGGATCGTATTTTCGCATCATTATTTAAAATAGAAAAATAAAATGGCTCTTTGATGATCTTGTATCCACGTCACGTTTCCTCAGTTTCAGGTCCTTTCAACCCACTTCTCTTGCTGCCTAATTTCTTTGAAAGTTCCACAGACGAAGAGAGAAGTTGCCCATTGGGGGATCTAACTATTGGGGGATCTGGAGGAATCAAAGAATTAGCCCTTCATTAATATCGGATATTAAGGATCCTTCACACAACTGACTATATGGGGGCTTGTGGTTAATTGGTTAATTCATTTATTTACTCCATCTATCATTATTATGATTACTTTCTTAAAGGTAAACATGCACAGAGAGCTGTACAGAGGGCTCTCTGTACAGGTTTATCTTTAAATATATGTTCATGTACATCACAATGGATTTTTTCTCCATTTCGAGACTCATATTGCTATAATAATAATAATAATAATAATAATAATAATAATAATAATAATAAATAATAATAATAATAATAATAATAATAATACAGGTTTCATTGAAAGTAATGGCTATTTCAGGCGTATTTTATTTTGTATATAAATAAACGCGGCAGAAATAGCCAATACTTTCATTAAAACCTGTAATAATGAAGGTCTTCTTCCAGCAAAGATTAATAATAATAATAATAATAATAATAATAATAATAATAATAATAATAATAATTAATAACAGAAGATGGATGCCGGGTACCAACTCAAGAAAAGAGGCAACAAAATCAACCATCTGATGTTCATGGACGACATCAAGCTGTATGGTAAGAGCATCAAGGAAATAGATACCCTAATCCAGACTGTAAGGATTGTATCTGGGGACATCAGGATGGAGTTTGGAATAGAAAAATGCGCCTTAGTCAACATACAAAAAGGCAAAGTAACGAGAACTGAAGGGATAAAGCTACCAGATGGGAGCAACATCAAACACATAGATGAGACAGGATACAAATACCTGGGAATAATGGAAGGAGGAGATATAAAACACCAAGAGATGAAGGACACGATCAGGAAAGAATATATGCAGAGACTCAAGGCGATACTCAAGTCAAAACTCAACGCCGGAAATATGATAAAAGCCATAAACACATGGGCAGTGCCAGTAATCAGATACAGCGCAGGAATAGTGGAATGGACGAAGGCAGAACTCCGCAGCATAGATCAGAAAACCAGGAAACAAATGACAATACACAAAGCACTACACCCAAGAGCAAATACGGACAGACTATGCATAACACGAAAGGAAGGAGGGAGAGGACTACTAAGTATAGAGGACTGCGTCAACATCGAAAACAGAGCACTGGGGCAATATCTGAAAACCAGTGAAGACGAGTGGCTAAAGAGTGCATGGGAAGAAGGACTAATAAAAGTAGACGAAGACCCAGAAATATACAGAGACAGGAGAAAGACAGAAAGAACAGAGGACTGGCACAACAAACCAATGCACGGACAATACATGAGACAGACTAAAGAACTAGCCAGCGATGACAATTGGCAATGGCTACAGAGGGGAGAGCTAAAGAAGGAAACTGAAGGAATGATAACAGCGGCACAAGATCAGGCCCTAAGAACCAGATATGTTCAAAGTATGATAGACGGAAATAACATCTCTCCCATATGTAGGAAGTGCAATACGAAAAATGAAACCATAAACCACATAGCAAGTGAATGCCCGGCACTTGCACAGAACCAGTACAAAAAGAGGCATGATTCAGTGGCAAAAGCCCTCCACTGGAGCCTGTGCAAGAAACATCAGCTACCTTGCAGTAATAAGTGGTACGAGCACCAACCTGAAGGAGTGATAGAAAACGAACAGGCAAAGATCCTCTGGGACTATGGTATCAGAACGGATAGGGTGATACGTGCAAACAGACCAGACGTGACGTTGATTGACAAAGTCAAGAAGAAAGTATCACTCATTGATGTCGCAATACCATGGGACACCAGAGTTGAAGAGAAAGAGAGGGAAAAAATGGATAAGTATCAAGATCTGAAAATAGAAATAAGAAGGATATGGGATATGCCAGTGGAAATCGTACCCATAATCATAGGAGCACTAGGCACGATCCCAAGATCCCTGAAAAGGAATCTGGAAAAACTAGAGGCTGAAGTAGCTCCGGCCTCATGCAGAAGAGTGTGATCCTAGAAACGGCACACATAGTAAGAAAAGTGATGGACTCCTAAGGAGGCCAGGATGCAACCCGGAACCCCACACTATAAATACCACCCAGTCGAATTGGAGGACTGTGATAGAGCAAAAAAAAAAAAAAAAAAAAAATATAATAAATAATAATAATAATTTTATTATTATTATTAAAATTCCTCATAGTAGCACGAGTCTTCAAATGGAGAAACAAGTCCACAGTTATGTAAATGTACATATATTTCAGTTTAAAAACAGCAAAGATAGCTTTCGGGAATCTGTACGGTTCCCCTTATCAATCTCTATTTCAGTTTAAAAACAGCAAAGATAGCTTTCGGAATCTGTACGGTTCCCCTTATCAATCTGTATTTCAGTTTAAAAATACAGATTGATAAAAATACAGTTATGTAAATGTACATATATTTCAGTTTAAAAACAGCAAAGATAGCTTTCGGGAATCTGTATGGTTCCCCTATCAGATTGATAAGGGGAACCGTACAGATTCCCGAAAGCTATCTTTGCTGTTTTTAAACTGAAATATATGTACATTTACATAACTGTGGATTTGTTTCCCCAATAATAATAATAATAATAATAATTATTATTATTATTATTATTTTTTATTTTTTTTTTTGCTCTATCACAGTCCTCCAATTCGACTGGGTGGTATTTATAGTGTGGGGTTCCGGATTGCATCCTGCCTCCTTAGGAGTCCATCACTTTTCTTACTATGTGTGCCGTTTCTAGGATCACACTCTTCTGCATGAGTCCTGGAGCTACTTCAGCCTCTAGTTTTTCTAGATTCCTTTTCAGGGATCTTGGGATCGTGCCTAGTGCTCCTATGATTATGGGTACGATTTCCACTGGCATATCCCATATCCTTCTTATTTCTATTTTCAGATCTTGATACTTATCCATTTTTTCCCTCTCTTTCTCTTCAACTCTGGTGTCCCATGGTATTGCGACATCAATGAGTGATACTTTCTTCTTGACTTTGTCAATCAACTTCACGTCTGGTCTGTTTGCACGTATCACCCTATCCGTCCTGATACCATAGTCCCAGAGGATCTTTGCGTGATCGTTTTTCTATCACTCCCTCAGGTTGGTGCTCGTACCACTTATTACTGCAAGGTAGCTGATGTATCTTGCACAGGCTCCAGTGGAGGGCTTTTGCCACTGAATCATACCTCTTTTTGTACTGGTTCTGTGCAAGTGCCGGGCATTCGCTTGCTATGTGGTTTATGGTTTCATTTTTCGTATTGCACTTCCTACATATGGGAGAGATGTTATTTCCGTCTATCGTTCTTTGAACATATCTGGTTCTTAGGGCCTGATCTTGTGCTGTTATCATTCCTTCAGTTTCCTTCTTTAGCTCTCCCCTCTGTAGCCATTGCCATGTGTCATCGCTGGCTAGTTCTTTAGTCTGTCTCATGTATTGACCGTGCATTGGTTTGTTGTGCCAGTCCTCTTTTCTGTCTGTCATTCTCCTGTCTCTGTATATTTCTGGGTCTTCATCTACTTTTATTAGTCCTTCTTTCCATGCACTCTTTAGCCACTCGTCTTCACTGGTTTTCAGATATTGCCCCAGTGCTCTGTTTTCGATGTTGACGCAGTCCTCTATACTTAGTAGTCCTCTCCCTCCTTCCTTTCGTGTTATGTATAGTCTGTCCATATTTGCTCTTGGGTGTAGTGCTTTGTGTATTGTCATATCCTGGTTTTCTGATCTATGCTGCGGAGTTCTGCCTTCGTCCATTCGACTATTCCTGCGCTGTATCTGATTACTGGCACTGCCCATTTGTTTATGGCTTTTATCATATCTCCGGAGTTGAGTTTTGACTTGAGTATCGCCTTTAGTCTCTGCATATATTCTTTCCTGATCGTGTCCTTCATCTGTTGGTGTTTTATATCCCCTCCTTCCATTATTCCCAGGTATTTGTATCCTGTCTCATCTATGTGTTTGATGTTGCTCCCATCAGTTCTCGTTACTTTGCCTTTTTGTATGTTGACTAAGGCGCATTTTTCTATTCCAAACTCCATCCTGATGTCCCCAGATACAATCCTTACAGTCTGGATTAGGGTATCTATTTCCTTGATGCTCTTACCATACAGCTTGATGTCGTCCATGAACATCAGATGGTTGATTCTGTTGCCTCTTTTCTTGAGTTGGTACCCAGCATCCATCTTCTGTAGTACTTTTGTCATGGGAATCATGGCTACTACGAAGAGTTGTGGGGACAGTGAGTCGCCCTGGAAGATCCCTCTCCTGATATTAACCTCTGCTAGTCTTATTCCAGAGCTTGTAAATATTGTATTCCAGTTGCGCATTGTTTTGAGGAAGCTGATGGTGTTTTCCTCTGCCCCATATATTTTCAGGCATTCTATTAGCCATGTGTTTGGTATCATAGTCTATCCATGCCATGCTTAGGTTGGTTTGTTCCTCTCCTACTGTTCTTCATTACCATTTTGTCTATCAGGAGCTGGTCTTTTGTGCCCCTACACTTCCTTCTGCAGCCTTTCTGTTGGTGGGGGATGGTGTTTGTCTCCTCTAGGTAGTTATATAGCCTTTCACTGATGATACCTGTTAGTAACTTCCACATTATTGGTAGGCAGGTGATAGGTCCTGTAGTTACTGGCTATATTTCCCTTACTCTTGTCTTTTTGCACTAAGGATGTTCTTCCTTTGGTCATCCATTTGGGTGCATGGTGATTTGAGATACAATGCTGGAGTTGTTCTGCTATTCGTGGGTGTAGGGCCTTGAAGTTTTTTGAGCCAGTATCCATGGACTTCCTTGACTTCCTGTAGCCATGTTGCATGTTTGTTGTGTGATACCGGATTGCTCCATATGTTTTCCCAGAGTCTCTTACTTGGTTCGGCTTCAGGAATTTCTGGGTGGTTGTCTTCCCTCTTAGTTGGCTGTATAGTCTTTTCTGGTTGGTTCCGAATAGTTTGTTCTATTGGTATCCCTTATTCCTGTTCATGTACCGTTGGATCTTATGTGCTTTGGCCTTAAGCCTCTGTTTTACATCTTCTATTGTGTTGTTTAGTCCCCTCTCTTGTACTTTGTATTTCTCGTTGAGTTCCTCCCTTGTTTTCTTGCTTCTTAGCCTTTTTTGCTTTTTTCTGCCATCTCTTTCAGTTTACTCAAGTCAGATCTCATCACCATGATTTGCTTTTCCAGGCGCCTTTTCCAAGGAGGTTGCTGTTTTGGTTTCTGTTGGGTTGGTTGCGCTGGTGGTGTTGGTGTTCGAATTCCATCAGTTCTGCTACTAATCTTGCTCCTGTATATACCAAGTTATTTGTTTCTGTGATACTGGTGGTGTGTATTATGCCCATTATTTCATTGGGCTCACTTGTTTTCTCCCTTAATTTCTTGGTGTTGTAGGCTTTCATGGAGTGGATCTTTGTTCTCTCTTTATCTGGCTCCATCCATTGTCTATCTTTTCTACACATTCCGTCCTCTCTGTCAGGTTGCTTATGATGTAGCATCTCTTATTTCCTTATTTTCTTCACTTGTCCATTTCTTCCTTTTTGCTTCTGTAGCTCCAATCTCAGGCTGTTGATTACTGTCGTTGTGGTGATCAGTTGCTGGATGACGACCTCCAAGTACCTGACCGTCTTCCCCTTCAATTGGGTTGAATACCTGGTTGCCGGAGGTTCCATTTACGTCGTTGTCGTTTATTCCTTCATTTCTTTCCATCATTGCTGAGTTTTGCTATTTAACCCATAGCTGGACCCTACCCCTTCATTTACAGCTGAGTAGACTGAGGAAATTATGGTAAAGATCCTTTCCCAAGGAATCAACGCCGAGGAGAGCGGTCACCCATCCAACGACTGTCCAGCCCCAATGTTGCTTAACTTGGCTTAAGTCCATTGACGACCTAACCCACTCCTCCCCGGCGCCACATTTATTATTATTATTATTATTATTATTATTATTATCATTATTATTTATTATTGCCTATACAATTCTCTCTCTCTCTCTCTCTCTCTCTCTCTCTCTCTCTCTCTCTCTCTCTAACGCGACGTTTCCTCCTGATCGACAGGACATTATCAAGCGATAACTGCTGAGGGACTGAATTCCAGTGGTTGTTGTTGTTTAAGATTAAGCTGGCCTTGTGCCAGCACGGGCTCTTGCTCACAGAGCAGCCCGTAATTTTCCAGTGGCCGAGTCCTTCTCCTTTTATCGTGGTGTTGCGAGTTCTCCAGTACGGTCAGAGCACTTCTCCGGTAGGACGAGTTTTTATTGGTTCCCGGGAAGGTGACTCATACGGCGGGCGTTGACGAGTCTTGCAGACCTTCTCAGGTAGGGGGTATCACCGGGAGCCTCTTGATTGGCTTCTACCTGCGTGACGTCACCCCTGGTATTATTCTCATGTCCAGTGTTCGTTCCATGCGCGCTGGTACTTTCGTTAGGGGAGAGGGGTGTGGTCCTCCTCACACACGTCGGTATCAGGAACGCTTCTTGGGTGGTATTGAGGGGAGGCTTTTCTTCGAGGATGAGCAGCGCTTCTAGCTAGTCTAAGCAACAACGAGAAAGCTATTATTATTATTAATTATTATTATTATTATTATTATTATTATTATTATTATTATTACTCGCAGATGAACAATAAAGAAGTGCACTAGACCTCCTTCACGAGCAAACAATACACGAATTACGGTGAATCACTTTCGTGCTAGTTAAAAAAAAAAAAAAAAATTCTAATTGGACCCAGTGTGCAAAGACCAGGTTTAACCCCGTTGAATCTTTTGTACTAATTGAATTCCAAATCCGTTTGTTTGTTGGCGAGTGACATCCATTATGAAATGGTAATCGCTATCAAGTGACTTTGCAGGATTTTCTCTGTTGATTTTGTGGTCCTTTATGCTATGATATATATATATATATATATATATATTATATATATAGATATAAGTATATATCTATATATATATATATATATATATATATATATATACGTATAACAGTACAGTGACCATTTATATAAAAAAAAGTCGGTTATACTTATTTACATGTATATTATAGGCGCCTTTTATACATTGGCAATTATGAAGGTTCGTCAATATTTACAGAAAGGGTGTGCTGTCATTTTGTGTTTATTGCATTGAAAATTTAATATTACGAGTCAAATTACTTTTTGATGGCGTAAGATCTACTGCAAACAGTCGATACTACATTTGTAACGTCATAGAGAGAGAGAGAGAGAGAGAGAGAGAGAGAGAGAGAGAGAGAGAGAGAGAGAGGTAAATTAAATTAGACATTGCTCTCTTCAGCTTCCTGGACGTTCTTCGTTTTGTATCGCAGTTTTTAAGTCTTCTGTGAATAAAAACGATTGATATGACTATTTGTCAGTCCGTCCGCTCTTTTTCTGCCAGCCCTCATATCTTATAACATACTGAGGCTAGAGAGTTGCAAATTGGTGTGCCAACCATCTACCCCCAATCATCACACATACCAAATTGCAGCCCTCTAGCCTCAGTAGTTTTTAATTCACTGAAGGGTAAAGTTAGACATGATCTTGCGTCTGGCAACGATATAATAAAGGTTATCTCTAGGTCGTGTTTAATGTTTCGTGGGCCATGGTTCATACAGCATTATACCGAGACCAGCAAAAGATAGATCTAGGTTCCGTGGCCTGGATGACGCGCCGTACAGAAACCTCGATTCCTTTTTTTTTTTTCTTCTTCTTTTGTGTGTGTAGGAAAAGGCGTCCCATATCCAAAAGGAATTCTGATCGAATTCCTCAGACATTCACATTTTCTAAACCTGTCAGTCAGTATTGTCTGCGTCGCAACAGACTGAAACTTCAATGCCAGACCGAAAGGAAGAAATAAAAATGTCACCTGCGCACAAGAGGAACTATGTGACTTTTTACGCGTCGAAATCCGCGCGGGAACTGACAAAGGGACCCTCGAGAAAAATTAGGGGGAAAAATCCTTTCGCACATACCCCGGGTAAATTGCGTACGAAGAGGTTCTGCAGTGCTTAACCCGGACAAAATAGTCGCAGGCCAATACAGCTTTCCAGGATTTTCCAGAATGCCTGATATTGAAAAAGGAATAGGAGCGGGAGGCGAAGTCGAGGAGTTTATGAATATTCGCAAAGGAAAATGTAAGGTTAATAACCTTCAAGATATTCCAGATACGTCAGGAATCGCACCACGGACTACATACATATATACATATATAAACACACACACGTTTATATATATATATATAATATATATATATATATATATATCTATATATATATATATATATATATATATATAGATATATATATATATACTATATATAATTATATATATATATATATATATATCTATATAATATATCTATATATATATATATCTATACTATATATATATATATATATGTGTGTGTGTGTGTGTGTGTGTGTGTGTGCTTGTGTGTGTTCTGCAAGAAATGCTGGATTTATCTCTCAGTTTCCTGATAAAATACATAGGATCCTAGGAAATTATAGTAAACAATTCAGATTGTAACAATATTATTATGGGTTCTGCAATGATTCAAGATTGTTTTTCCAACTCTCTGATTTTGATTGTGACACATTTGATTTTGATAGAAAATGTATCTTGCTTAGCATTTGCTGAAAGAGAATTAAAATCCGAAATGTATGAAATATTTTAAATTGAAGGGGATCTATGTAAAAAAAAAAAAAAAAAAAAAAAATTCTGTGTCCATGGCTGCATTTTGGGTAGGTTTTTCACTAAATTTATTGGCGTCCTTGCCAGGTACAGAACTAATGAATGGGAGGAAATAGAGTTAAAACCTTTGCGCAAATCAAATCCAATATGAGTAATCCACTTTCTTGATTGGATCATTATTTTTTTTTTTTTTTTTTTTTTTTTTTTGTTTTTTTTTTTTTTTTTTTTTTACTGACCCTCGCCTTGCCCGACAACGACAAGGGACTTTGTTTAATTTCGTTTTATTTCAGTAGAGACGCAAATGTTTTTAGAAAAATAACTGAATCACATCGTCTTACGACGTGTTAATGATCCCTGCTTTTTCATATAACTCTACATTTATCTCCAGTATTCATGCATGGTATAATACGAAAGACTAACAAGGCGTATTCAAGTCAGTTGATAAAAGAATACAAGGCATGATCCGACCTCCAGCTTACTCGGGGCGCGTGCTAAAATCTACGGTCAAATAGATCCTTGTTTCACCGACAAAAATTGAAATAGATACGCTATATTTCATTAGAAATAATTTTTCTGTACTGTTTAACATGCACATTATTTTTCTACATTCTTATTCTAATAAATAAATCATAAATATCCTATCCTAAAATTCCTGTATCTTTAACTCAAATTGAAACACCTTTTTCAGACCTTTTTAGGCTTTTCCTTAGACCTTTCCTACCACCCCCAACAACAACAACAACAACAACAAAGTAGTTTATAGGCTTACTCCCAGAGTAAGCGATAAAAATCAAAGTATAATGGTAGTTAATACTGCTTCGGCATTCCTCAATAAATTTTACTTGCCTAATTAAACTGTTTTCTACTGACATTCTTCATGTACACTTACTAAATTATATTTCTAAAATCCGGCTGGAATAAATTTTCCTACTTTTCGAAGTTCAGAAGTTCCCTTAAACTCCTTAAATAAATAAGTGACAGAGAAGGAACAATATAAAGGTATGTAAAAAAAAGAAAAATGTCATTTTGCTAAGATGGCGTTTTTTTTTATTTTCGCTAACTGGGGGAGTAAGTCTACAAACTACTTGCTGTTGTTATTGCTGTTGCTGTTATTGCTGTTGTTGTTCTTGTTGGGGTTGGGGGGGGAGTTAGGAAAGCCCTATGGAATAGCCTAAAAAGGTCTGAAATAGGAGTTTTTCGTTGAGTTGAAGGTACAGGAATTTTACGATAGGATATTCATGATTTATTTATTAGAATGAAAATGTATAAAAATAAATAATGTGTATGTTCAACAGTACAGAAAAATTAATCCTAATGAAATATAGCGTATTTATTTTAGTTTTCGTTGGTGAAACAATGGGCTAATTTTCCATAGATTATTTAGAGGCTACATTTCTGTCCAATTAGTTTGTGTTTCTGCTTATGACTGGGAATATATGAACGTGTCTAATTTATGTCTTTTTTTATTTGATCCTTGTTTTTAGTACGAGCAGTAGTGTTTGTGATTATTAATGATGAAGACCGCTTCACGTTAAGTTAGGAATATAACGTTTACAACTTATACGTGAGGGGGAAAATCATGCACGCGTCCTGAGTAAGCTGCAGGTCGGATCACACCTTGTTTCATCTTACGATATACGTAATTCTAGTAGACCTACTAGAATTACATGCCATCAAACGAAGGGGAAACGGCAAACAAACAAAATGAAAGGAAAGCCTTTGATATACGGCAAGTAATGGCCAGTTAAAAACAGTGAGAGCAAGATTATTAAGCGCCCAGAATCCCCGCTCCGCTTCCTGCCAATATCGATATACGGTCGGGCATTACAGCAATTAACATAATCTAATGATTCGTAATGGCTGAACTGACCGGATGCTGCTCCAACGATAATTGAGCGCATTCCCGTTTCGTTGGTATTAGTGTCAGCCATTGAAGCGGAGTAAACCAGGCGAATTGGTCAGAGTCTGAAATACATCGGGGAACGAGGCGAATTTGTCTCTGAATAAAAGATGTTTTTTTAAATTTTTATTTACTTCTTTTTCACTTTTATCTCTCACGTATTTGTGAGCGCCGGAAAATGCACATAATGTCATTACTTGGCTTTACGTAGCCTATTTATATTTTAATATCCTGTAGAATAATCTACATATATGAACATGAATATATACGCGCACTCGTACAAAGCACGTGTATATACACAAACACACACACACACACACACCAGCACCCCCCCCCCCCCCACACACACACACATATATATATATATATATATATATATATATATATATATATATATATATATATATATATATATATATACACGTGTATGTATCTGTTTGTCTGCTTCGTATTTTATATACTTTTCAAAGGAAGAGCATTCTTTGTAAAGGAAAACATAGATAAATAATAAAAAAAAAAAACACCGTGACAGTTTTGTCGTCCAATAGTTTGTGATCTGAAACCACGAATCAGGCAACCAAATAATAAACGGTAGGTGTCGCTCTCCCGAGGACTCGATTGGGCGTAGTAATTCGATCTGAGACGCAAGTGACACCGGGGAAACCCCCCCTTCCCCCGTCCACCCACCACCCACCACACCACACACACACACACACACACAGACCTGGAATGAGATGAAGGCTATTCACATTCCAATAGCAGAAATTCCGACAGTCCCTGACTGCTGTGAGGCTGCCATGCGAATTGTAGCGTTGGTGATAATAGGTTTGCTTATTTGTAATGTAATAGCTAAGCTATAGTAGATTCACATCAACCGTGCATTTGATGTCTAGGCCAGTCCCTTACGACGCTCCTGATTGGCTATTGTGATAAGCCAGTCACAGGGTTGCAAACTCATGATAAGGATGTATGTTCCACCTCTCCTGAGAGATACGTCTTTCAAAAGTATTCCTCAGGAGAGCTGGAACATATATCCTGCCTATGTGAACTGTTGAGAGAGACTGAGAGTTTCCAGCCCTGTGATTGACTCATCAACAGCCAATCAGGAGCGTCGTGAGGGACTGGCCTCGACATCAAATGAACGGTTAATGTGAACCTACTATAGTTTATGCCTGCCGACTGTGTATTGGTAAAGTTATAAATATTCAGAGAGTGAAATGGTTTTTAGTGCATGGATTCAAGCGTGAACTATGAATGTTCTAAATGAGAGTAATTGAACCCACTGTTTATACAGATGATCATAATTTTCAGGATGGTATTTCAATTCTTGTCAGTCGTTATATTTTTTCGCATAAAATAAATCATTTTGACTTTATACATGTTATTTAACAGATAAATATCACCAAACTCTGCAAATGAGATTTATTCGCATTTCAGAAAGAATTAAGCAGCTTAGATTGAACGTATAAGTAGATTATTCGAGGACTTTCCGACGACAATGTTTATTAGCTCCTGAATACTGATTATCATAATCTACTTTCTCTGCTGAGCTCATCAGAAGGCTTAGAATTGATCCGGAGAGAGAGAGAGAGAGAGAGAGAGAGAGAGAGAGAGAGAGAGAGAGAGAGAGAGAGAGAGAGTAAGGCTATTAAAATGATCGCTTCCTATACTGAATCACACTTTCGAAAAGTTGAAAGCGAGGCCTCAAAAAAAAAAAAAAAAAAAAAAAAAAAAAATCAAAACTATCCTTTCTCTTCATTAACTCGAGTTCATATATTATTCAACTTCCACGATGAAGTTCATCTTTTGCCTTCAAACCTGGCTGGAAGTTCAGCTGTCCAGTGAGCTACGTCAGTCGTTATGTTTTTTTGTTTGTTTGTTTGTTTGTTTGTAGGGTGTTTTTACGCTGCATGGAACCAGCGGTTATTCAGCAACGGGACCAACGGCTTTACGTGACTTCCGAACCACGTCGAGAGTGAACTTCTATCACCAGAAGTCAGTCGATAGCAAGAAAACAGAGCGCATCCAGTTATGCGTTGTGTTTTTTTTTTTTTTTTTTTTTTTTTTTTTTTTTTTTGTTTTTTTTTTTTTTTTTTTTTTTTTGAGTAACGTCACAATACTTCGTTATATCCACGTAATATCAGACAACCACACGAACCAACTAACTCACGTAGTACTGGCATATTTACCTTTCAGTAATTACACTTCATAGAAATCTTCAAATAAGGATCTGTTTTAATTAGTACTTTTTACCAGCTGTTTCCGCTTCATTTAATTGCCCACAAAGAAGTACAGTGGAAGATGAAAAGCGCCCCCGCCCCCTCCCCCACCCACCAAAAAATGCCGAAATCTAATTAGCTCTTACGTGAACAACAACCTTTGAATTTGGACGTCATTGGAAAGCAAACATAATGGACTCCAGTTAAACAGGTTTTTAACCGATCGGTGTTTGTTCATCCATCAGATTCACTGTTTGTTCATTTAGCGGATTCATTTTTTGTTCATTTAGCGGATTCATTTTTTGTTCATTTAGCGGATTCATTTTTTGTTCATTTAACGGATTCAATGTTTGTTCATGTAGCAGATTCAGTGTTTGTTCATTTAGTGGATCACGAAATTTAAAACGCACATTCCTATGTCTAATTAAAAAAATTTATTTGTTTATTTATTTATTTGTTTATTACATTACGTTACGTTCATAGAAAGATCTGTAAAGCAATTCAGGCTGCTTTTCGTAATGGCTAATTCGCGTGTCTCTATCTTTTATTCATATAATATATAATAAAAGTTGTATTCCTTACGAAATGTAATCCGTAAGAAAGAAGCTTCCAAAATCTATGGTGTTCACATGAAAGAAGTTACAGAAGAAAAGAGGAAATACAGAAAGAAGAGATCAGCGTTAAAATAAAAGATACATTAACAATCCATGAGGACGAAGGGGCTTTTCATGCTCTTGTTACACATCTGTGCGTTATAGAATAACGAACGACTGACGGCTGACGCGACAGAGCGAATAATTATTCGCGGTTTCAGACTCCATATTGCGTTAGAATGATGCTTTGCCGTCAATGAATACCTCGGTTGAAAATAATGAAATCATCAACATATTTGCATGATAGATTGGTCGGAACCTGTTGTTCAGGGTGGTCGGCATTTTATAAATAAATCCAGTAAAAGGATCATGAAATCAAACTTTGGTTATATTAATCAAATTATATTCATATTCGTGTCGTTCCCGGAATGGAATTTCAAATGTATTGAATGATATATTTCGTCGATGTATTAACAAATGAACTGGCATAGCGGTAGGCAGAATTTAGACAGCGTTGGACGAAAGTTGAATAAGTGGATGAATTTTGCATTTTGCACGACCTTGCTACGTTGGTGGTGAGTCGAGTGAAAAATTATTCAAATATGTCTCTGCGGTTACGCCACGGGTTACGTAGAACGTATTTCATAATATGGATGACAGACTTCAAGACCAGGTTGTGTATCTCTCTTTATCCAAAAGGACATCGCCATTTCTCTTGGCTTCCCTTTTTAGGGAGAGTTTTTACACTGGTTTCATACAGGTATCTTGTGTAGATAAGACAAGAATAAGATAACAAGAAAGTTGAGTATATCTTAGTTTGACCAGACCACCGAGCTGATTAACAGGTCTCTATGGGCTGGCCCGAAGGGTTAGATATTTTTACGTAGCTAGGAACCAATTGGTCAGCTAGCAACGGGACCTACAGCTTATTGTGGGATCCGGACCACATTATATCGAGAAATTTCTATCACCAGCAACAAATTCCTCTGGTTCCGCTTTGGCCAAGCCGATAATCGAACTTCGGACCACCGGATTGGTAGCTGAGCGCGAAACCCACTCGTCCAACAAGGAACCATTAAAAAATTAAAAATGTGAAATACCACAGTTCATTCCAGTGCGGTAGCCCTCTGCCGTTGCATAATTCATGGCCACTCTTCAAGGAGAGAGTTATTCCCAGAATCAGAAAAACAACATAATTCTGCAAATCTTGGGCCAGAAACCTTCCTCCTTTTTCCTCTGCATTTTTCTCGAGGCGTTTTTCATTAGTTGGTTTTTTTTAGCGGAAGGAGGGGAGGGGGTTGAGAGGAAAACAGTTTTGCCTTCTAGTTTAAATATTATCTTTCTTCCATCTTGATATCCAGCTGTTTCATTGTGCAACTGCTTTCAAACCTTTCCAGCGCTGAATGACGTCATTGGTCCCAGCGCTTGGCGTTTGGCCTAAATTCTTCATTCCAATCCAATATTCCATATTGGAATATTCTGATTGACGAAACACGGCACTGTCCAGTTTTTTTAGTCATTGAAAGCAAACAAAACAGTTTTGAGGACAAGTCTTGGAAGGTTTTCCGTTTTCTTTTCCCAAAATCAGAAATGGGGAAACTCTAACAAAGGAACTAAGCTCTAAAAAGGCTGTTCATACACAACGCAACGGCCCGTTTACCTGTTGCTCGCCCTATTAGTGTCACTGTTTATGGGGTCCAGCTGCTTAAAGGAAAATTAAGAGGGTTTGTAGTTTCGGATACCTATTTTGGGTTTGTTTACCGATCGTCCGTGCTCTCTTTTTCTGTGGTCTTTAGATTTCCCACCTCTTCTTCTTCTTCACACCTTTATCTCTATTCAGGGTCGTCGTTTTGAATGAGTCTCTTCCATCTATACCTCTGTTCTGTGTCATTTCCTTTTGTCTCTGTGTCATTTCCTTTATATTTCAACAACATAATCTTTTTGCTAATGTGTTGATATTTAGCGGGAATTCAGGTCGTTGTACCGGAATCTCGAGGGAGGAAGTAGGCCCATAGGCCTAGACCTATGTCACAGTTTCACTTCGGTTCCAACGATCAACTGACGACAAGCACTGTGCGTATCAAAGGAAAGGTGTTTCAGTGCAACATCTGCATATAATCGGGAGCCCGTAAATGCTGTTGGAATCTGTAAGCCTTCCAAGACTTTATCCAGTCAGGCTCCTTCTTTGGAATGGAAGAATTCGATGCGAATTTTGTTGTAGTTGGAATACATTTGAGCTAGTAATTCTAGTAAGTTGTTTTGGTTATTTTGAATTTCAAGTTTTCGGTAGGAATGTCGCTGAAATCTTCAACAATCATGATTTTTATTATAATTATTGAATGTTTGGAATTTGCAGATGAAAGATTTGTAGCATATGAAAGTGGAAATTAAAATAAAAAAGGTTTTTTCTCATCTAGCTTTATAGTACTAGTAAACAGTGACTAAGAGGAATCCAGTGGTATATGAGAAAGTTTGTTCCCTTGCATTTCTCGCTCTTTGAAGGGTATACTGTAAGCATACAATTCTATACATACGATGATTAATTATCTGGACGAAAAAATGCATAGACTCGGAAGGCTATAGCGGTGGCATTTGTTAATTATATATGTCTCTTACATAAAATGCTCCTCATCTTGTCCCCTAAAATCATCGAAATCAAATTATGAATAAACCTTCTATTAATTGTGATTTATATCTCAATATAACGTTACTTTTCCTTGGCAAAAGCTTCCTAGCAAGCCATATCTAGGATAGGAACATAATTCAGTTCGCTGGAAAAACCTGGAATTTGCCATTGGAAAATTCATTAGCCTCTGTGATTATATTCGGTTGTGGCTTTTTGCATCAAGTTAATCCATTAATCCTTCAACGATATGACCTCCTGATACTCTCGTGCACGTTAATACATGCATTTCATAACATTCTTTTGTGCTTAACAGTTATGATGAGCATATGTGTAAAAGGATATATTGTAGCTGGTTACCAATCTGGCAGATTGGTTTGGAAGTGAACTGCAACTTTGCAAACCATTCTCCACTTGGAATGATAATAAAAAAAACGGCCGGGAAAATTGGCATCATAGACAACAGGTCATATGATTTGATGAGGGCCTCTTACATACTCAACGAACCCTCTATGAGCACACCATGTCAAAGGAAACCACGAATGTTTAGTTTGTAAAGCTAAGTATGATAATTGTTTATTCGAATGCCGCTAACGCTTTATTTACGCCAGGAACCACTTGTTTTAAGTGAAAGTGAAATCCAACTAAAAAAAAAAAAAATTAAAATAAAAATTTTTCAACATTGAAGGATGCCTATGTATTCATGTTCATTATTTTCACATGTAAACATATTCGTACAATTTTTTTTCTATAGGTATCTACTTTAGAAACCAGCTATGTCTCAGAGTAGATTTCCGTGGAATGTAGATACTTCTTAGTATTTCAAAACCGCTCATTTAAAGCATTGGGAATTGCAACAACGTAGGCCTAAAATTGCCAGAAGCTTACACTATCGAGGGAGATCTCAACTTGAGAGCCCTGCTTCTGAAATCCAAGAAGTTTCTTCATCTGTAGGAGGCAGCTATGAGCAAGTAAGTGTTATTATAATCGATAAACTTGGGTCACAATTACTGCCAGTCTGTCAACCCGTAATACAGAGTTGCTTCAATAATTTTAATTCATTAAGTATATATAATATATAAAAACAGAAACAGGGCAACAATTTGCTTAAGGGCAATATTTTGTGGAATTAGCTGAATTCACTGGGAAAGTTAAAAATGAAAAGACAGAGTGTCTAGTACTTTGTGCCCTGAAGATGTGTTGAATACACGAAAGTACTTGGGACTCTTAGTCTTTTCATTCTGAACTTTCCCAGTGGCTTTAGCTAATAAACAGAATCACGTGCTTACTTTTGTGGTTTCTTAGTATTCTGTGGAATCAGTAGCAGAAATCATCAGTTCAAGCGTGATCTGCTGCCAGGCTGAAAACTGAGTTTGTTGGTTTTATGGCGTTTTTACGTTGGATGGAACCAGAGGTTATTCAACAACGGGACCAACGGCTTTTACGTGACTTCCAAACCACGTCGAGAGTAAACTTCTATCACCAGAAAGACACATCTCCAACAACTCAATGGAATGCTCGGGAATTGAACTCGCGACCACCAAGGTGCCAGGTCTGAGGCGCTCTCAATATTCTGTGGAATCCGTTAGCAGAAATCATCAGTTGAAGCACGACCGCTTCCAGGCAGAAAACTGGGTGTGCTTGCGTGTGTAGTAGATGTGTCAGGGATTGCTTTTGTTTACTATTCATGCACTGAGAAGGAGAAAAGTGACGCGTGATTCGTGCTACTATTTATCTTCTGCGTAAGATACGTGCAAAAAAAAAAAAAAAAAAAAAAAAAAAAAAAAAAAGAAAGAAAATAAGGTAGTCGTGCCTGACATTATTACCAACTTTGGAAGTGTTTCTGAAAACAATAGTGTCTGGTATATTTCTTCGTCATATGTTTTTAGTTTGTAGTTTTCCTTATACATGTCACACACACACACACACACACACACACACACACACACACTACAGAGAGAGAGAGAGAGAGATGGGGGTCGCTGAGATCATGTAAAGATAAAAAAAAAAAACACACCCACACACACACACACTCTGGTTCCGTATGCAAGTAACATCGTTTTGTAGTGTCCTGAAACCGTCCATCTCGAGCAGTGAAATGGTATAATTCCTTTTACGACGTGGTTAGGGCCCACCTAACTATTATAGGACTCTTTATCTAAACTGAGGAGGGATACGGCGTTTGGAAGGTGGCGTAAATATTTAAGTATCACAGGAACTTAAGTTTCCTTAGCATGAATGGAAACGCGCGAGGAAAGTTAGCGGAAAAGGAAAAGTGGGGGAGTAATTTTCTCTTAGGATTGTGTTCTTTGGATCATGAAATTGTTACGAAGCAGCAGAGGCCACAGGTCAAGAGTAAATAGGAATTTCTCCTAGGTATGTGTAATTGTCTCGATAAGGGACAGGTTTATTGGAAAGCTCAAAGGATGTGTGATGTAGAAACGATTTCATTTAGAGCTAGGGCAATCATAGAAAATGGCGGAATGTTGGCATCATAGAAAACAGATCGTAGGCATACCAAGGTGAAATTAGTTTGATTTTTAAGGGGAACCATTCGAGAATGTTTAAACCAAGTTAATGGCATTTTAGGCCTCCTCCATGTGAAAATAGGAATTATAGTATATCACCTCAGGAGGCATCGGGATTTTAGAGGAGATTAGGGGTGGGGTGAGGGGGCGGTTTAGTGCCGTCAGTGCACCTCACGGGGGGTGCACTGCAGGCATTACTAAAGATTGTTTGGAGCGTCCCTTCGGTCCGTAGTTGCAACCCATTTCATTCCTTTTACTGTACCTCCATTCATATTATCTTTCCTACCTACTCTCAATTTCCTTTCCCGTGCTGGATGACCTCATAGGTCCCAGTGTTTGGCCTTTGGCCTAACTTCCATATTCTTTTCCATTTCATTCATTATGTATTTTGAAATTTACGTAAAAATTTAATTGGTAGAGATGGTCATCTTTATATAAATCCTTATTCTTCGTCCCTCTCCGTCTAACTAACCACATCCATTGTTTCCTGTGAACCAATCTCGTCGAGGCTCCACCATCTATAATGTGGCACCTTATCATCAGTTATCACATCAGAGCTTAACCAGTTACTTTTGCAGCAGGCATACTTCAAAGTGATAACCTTTAGCTTTTATTGTATTTATTTCCATAAAGCTAAGTATGCTCTCTCTCCCAAAAAAAAAGTCCCTCCCCCAAAAAAACTGCCCCCTAAAATAAAAAAAATAAATAAAATAAAATAAAAAAAGAGAACACCGAGTGTGCAATTTAGTCAGCTTTCATGTCATAATTCGCGCAATGCGCGTTTTATTTGAATCCCAAATATTGCTCGAAATGGGACTCCTCTTTATCACTAAAAATAGAACGATTTGATGGGTTTTACGCTCGCTGGGTAATTCGGGGGTTACATAATGGCGTTTGTTGTGAACAACTAGATTTCTGTGTCAGTACAAACACAGGAAAAACTTTCCTTTCGAATGACAATGTTTTATAATTTTCCTGTGATGGTTGCATGGCACTCTATGGATGTATAGGTGGTGTGTATACATACATACATACATTATATATATATATATATATATATATATATATATATATATATATATATATATATATATATATATATATATATATATGTGTGTGGTGGTGTGGTGTGTGTGGTGTGTGTGTGTGGTGTCTGAGTTTTATTTTAAAAATCATACCTAACTTATTTCCTTCGTCATCCGACCCATCATCTCTCTGCTGCGTTTATTAACAAAACCTTTCTAATCATTTTAAAAAAGAAGCCAAAAAAAAATTTTTAAAAGAAAGAAAAAAAATCAATAGATTCAGTTGTTTTGTTTTCATTCAGGTTACTACCGTTGCGTTGCTCGCCAACTAAGATATTCGTGAATTTTTACCAGACTTCATTAATTATTACAAGATTCAATCATTATTAAAATATTAATTAATTATTAGAAGACTTCATGGCCAAGCTGGTAGGGATCGTTTTTCTCTCCTTGTATATGCCCGTTTCCTCCTCAGATGACTTGGGAAAAGATCTGGTATTTTATGGTAAGTGTGATTCTCTCTCTCTCTCTCTCCTCTCTCTCCTCTCTCTCGATATATATGTTGGCCTCTATAACTGTCATCGATGGCTAAATGACAAAATTAGCTTGTAGAAGATTTATCAGTCATTACGTCTGGGTCTTTTACGAAAACATTTTTTTCTTTTTTTATAGTTATTACCTGTTTGCTTTGCTATAAATATTCTTTACTGGGCACCAATTTAAAGCACTATTCCAACTTCTAGATGCCATACGTTGGCATTCGCAAAAGGAACCTTGTAGCTGATTAGAATATTACCTCGCTATAACAAGATATCTTCATTCTTAAGGTACTATTTGCTTTTCACCTTCACACAAAAGTGGTCAATAGAATTATCAAATTGATTATCATGAGTCTTGGGATGATTTGGATGAAAAACATCCAAATAACCATCTGTCAACTATAAAATGCATTTTCCAGTAATATTACATTTTACAATTATCGTTCCTTTTATAGCGGTCCTACTTTGATGGAAACTGCTTTCAGACGTTGATCTGGAAGATCTTGAGCAGTGGCTCCTAACTTTTTTTTGTGGAGGGGGGGGGGCGGGGGGCGGACGCCATGCCCCACCTAATCACCTCTTAGAATCCTGATGCCCCCTGTGGGTGCCTTAACTTGTTCTCAAAACATTCACGAATCGACACCCTTTAAAAATCAAATTACCCCGGTGGGGGCGGTGTACAACCCCGTGCTGGGGAACCACTGCTCTAGAGACTAATACATGAACATCATAGTTAAAATGGTTCAGGGGAGACGATTGTGGTAAAAAACAAAAAACGGTGATTTGAGAGAGAGAGAGAGGGAAGAGACGAGAGGAGAGCGAGAGAGAGAGAGAGAGAGAGAGAGGGGGGGGGGGGGGGGGGGGGGGGGAGATGGGGGGGGGGGGGGGGGGGGGGGGGGGGGGGGGGAGGGGGGGGGGGAGTTGCGTACGACGCGGCTAATTCTCCAGCTGCTAATACTATCCTTAATTGTGACATTCGGTACTTCACCAATGCAAGGAAGGCTGCTTGCATTTATCTTTTAAGAGGCTAGGCTTGTGCAGATCTATCTCTAGAATCTTCTTGAAGATAATCTCATTATGTTTCCTACACCCAAATTACTCATGAATTTCTTCTCTTTAACCTTGCTTAACCTAGGGGTATGGGGGTGGGGGGGAAAAAAAGCAAAGGGGGGCGGGGCCTGGTTGGAATACCAGTATACATCTCGGGAATTTACTTCCGTGGCGATGAGGAATAAAACCAGTGAGGTCTGAAAGAGAGAGAGAGAGAGAGGAAAATAACTGCTTGATATGTATGCGGCCCAAAAACGCAACGCCGCATTTGATCAAGCTTTCAAATATCTCTTCGACACCTGCCCTACAGAATTTGCCTATAGACAAAATCAGTACAAATGTGAAACACCACTAATTATATTCGTGCTCGCCCAACATTAATTCATTTTCTTTAATGTCCACAATAATACACTGATGGAAGCAGTTGTAAAATTTTACAAAAACTATCTAAAGCTTTCGAACCCTACTTCCATCAGTATATTATTGTGGACCTTCAAGAACATTACTTGTGTTCACGTAATTGAGATTTACCCGTTACCATCATTGCACACCCTTGAATTCAAATTTGCTGCGATATTTGGAAAATATTTGTCAGAATATTTGGTTTGACGCTTTTAACTTTGGGCAATACGCAAAGCGATGTCGGGAAACACCAAGTTTATCTCGATTTCTGGACCGAGGATTTATTTCGTCTTTTATTTGCATACATTTCCCTGTTTTTCGAAAAAAAGAGTATTTCTTATATCGAATAGACTATCTGCGTTGAGTGAGACCCGAACTGAAAGTTTATTTAGATTAAAACTGATTGGACGAAAAATATAAAAAAAAAATATTGGGATGGCGCTAGAATTCCCATTATATTGAGGACGGAATTGATGGTTTGTTTTTGTTCAAATGTATTTAGACAATTTCTGGTAGAAAATCATAGCGCTTTGGGAAATATAGCACAGTATCCCATCAGTTTGTAATTTAGTGAAATGATTAAAAGACGATATTTTGAGCATCGTTACGTCACAGTCAAAAACCTGTCATGGATAAAAACGTAGTCGGGCCAAATCGATAAACTCGTTAATTCCCACAATCCAAGTGCCACCTTATATCATTAGGAAGCCTCCGCTGAATACCAAATAGATGTCTTCCTTATGAATTACAAATGAGTTTTTGTCATGTGTGACAAGACAAACTTCCAAACGAAAGCTCATTAGCTTCAAGCTTCCCATTTCCTTTCTGAGTCGAAATTGCCTCTTTGTAGAGCCATGTAATTGTCGGAGCTTCGAAACGTCGCAATAAAGTATATATACATTAACGGCTTCTTGTGTACTGTAGGCATTTGTATCGTTATCCATTCGTCTTTACTCGTCTTAAGTTCCCTCTAACATTTCATAACTCACTAGTTAAGGTATCTAACATATTGGTAACGTCATACCTACATTTTTTACCTTGATTATGATTAATGGTTAAACACTTCAGTCCACCCTCTGGGAGTCCAGAAATGTCAGCAGTATAATAATAATAATAATAATAATAATCAATAATAATAATAAATAAAATAATAATAATAATAATTAATAATATAAATAAAATCAAAACTCGCTTAATTCTGCCATCCTTTTCAACAGAATAATAATAACTTAATAATAATAATAATAATAATAATAATAATAATAATAATAATAATAATAATAATAATAATAATAATAATAATAATAATAATAATAAAATCCCTCCACTGGAGCCTGTGCAAGAAACATAAGCTACCTTGCAGTAATAAGTGGTACGAGCACCAACCTGAGGGAGTGATAGAAAACGATCAGGCAAAGATCCTCTGGGACTATGGTATCAGAACGGATAGGGTGATACATGCAAACAGACCAGAGTGACGTTGATTGACGAAGTCAAGAAGAAGAAAGTATCACTCATTGATGTCGCAATACCATGGGACACCAGAGTTGAAGAGAAAGAGAGGGAAAAAATGGATAAGTATCAAGATCTAAAATAGAAATAAGAAGGATATGGGATATGCCAGTGGAAATCGTACCCATAATCATAGGAGCACTAGGCCCGATCCCAAGATCCCTGAAATGGAATCTAGAAAAACTAGACGCTGAAGTAGCTCCAGGACTCATGCAGAAGAGTGTGATCCTAGAAACGGCACACATAGTAAGAAAAAGTGATGGACTCCTAAGGAGGCAGGATGCAACCCGGAACCCCACACTATAAACACCCAGTCGAATTGGAGGACTGTGATAGAGCAAAGAAAAAAAAAAAAAATATAATATCTGAAAAGTGATTAGGAAAGATATTAACACGTACAGACCTCTGAAGTTAATACGATTGTCAAAGTACTTCAGTTTTCTCTTTTTTTTCTTTTTTCTTCTTTGAAGGGAAAATGTGATTTGAATAGATCTCTATCGAGACGTGGACGTAATTGCAAACAATGAGGCGTATTGGCCAAAAAGCTATCAGAGAAAAATATTTCACAGGAGAAACCACAAACATAACTAAAGTGAATTGTATTTGGGAGAGTATTAGGAAGCTATTTATTGCATAATAATAATAATAATAATAATAATAATAATAATAATAATAATAATAATAATAAATACACTTCAAAAGCGCACGAGATGTTGAAAGACGAACTGGCAGCGGGAAATCAGCCAGGCATAAAACAGCATTTTTCCCATTAAAAATGGTCCACTTAGCTAACACAACATTTATATATATTTCATTTTTCCGTGAGAGACAAATACTCAGTCTGGCCCTCGACTATTAGGAGTAGTCCACTGATATATTGGAAACCATTACAAACAAGTTTCTTCGGCGCAATCGAGTTTTCAGTACAGCGCATTATCAAGGCCACCGAAAATACATCTATCTCTCAGTGGTCTTGGTATAAAGCTGCACGAGCCACGGCCCATGTAACCTTAATCACGGGCAGGTGGTAACTTGTCCTATAGCGTTGTCAGACGCACGATTATGGTTAAATTTAACCTTGAATAAAACAGAAACTACGGAGGCTAGAGGGCTGTAATTTGGTGTGTTTGGTGATTGGAGGGTGGATGATCAACAAACCAATGTGCAGCCCTCTAGCCTCAGTGGTTCTGAAGATCTGAGGGCGGACAGAGAAAGTGCGGACGGACAGACAAAGCCGGCAGAATAGTATTCTTTTACAGAACACTTTTTTTATTTTATTTTATTAATTTTTTTTTTTACAGAAAACTAAAATTAACAAACGATCTCATTATCGGTCGCTTCAGTGGTAATTATTGTTTCCACAGAGCGGGGAAGACTTGCAAATGCAATTAATGTCTGACGTTGAGAAGAGAATAACATTAGCTCCTGGGATTTCGACACGAGAGTACTTGAAATGGCAGTCAATTAAGGTTATTAAGACCTATTATGAATTATCTCGCTTTGAATATATTTCCGAAAGGTCTTTAAGGATGTCTTCGCTTTATACGGCTGGAAATTTATCATTAATAATAATAATCATCATCATCATCATCTCAATCATCTAAGGGGGGAACGCAATCATAAAAATGTCAAATTGTTCCTGTATAATTTATAAACACTTCATAAAAGCTTTCGAACCCATTCTCCGGGTGGTCCCCTCAGAACATTGTCTAAACTCTCGTGATAAAGATTCCCGCCCCCCAACCCCCCCACCCGCATCCCCTCCAATAATAATAATTAGTTAAACGATACCAATTCCATAGTGGTATCAGATGATTTTGTACTTAATGAAGAAATGAAAATCGAGATTATTTTTTTCTTTAGTAGGAAAATAAAAAAAAGAAACTGGTCAATAAGACGGAGTGACTGCTAGGATAATTACGAAAAGCTCGACTTTTTTTTTTTTTAGATGACCGGGAGAGTCTCTCTCTCTCTCTCTCTCTCTCTCAACAACTCGTGAAACCCACGCCATGCTAATTCACTTCATCGGGAAATGAAAATCGTCCTTGGCTGTTGGAATAATCGAGCAAACAAGAGAGGAACATTCCAAATTTAAGAATTTAGTTCACTGAAATATCTTATTAAGAGAAAAAGAAAGAAAATAGTAAGGACGGACAAACGGCTAACGATTCCCTCTGCTTGGCAGGGATTTTTCCTTTCCAAACAGAAAAGATGGAGTAGAAATTCCTCACGAGAGAACCTCTCTCTCTCACTGAGGAGAGTAAATGGAGCACATGGAAACTTCTCCCATAAACGTCGTCGCCAATTGGGGCTAACTCAAGTGGATGAATTACAGTCAGGGGAAAAAGGGCATCTCTTTGCGTTGACTGTGGAGATGGACGTAGAGTCCCCCCCCCCCCCCCCGATGTGGCTTTTATGGGCATAGCTCACAAACTCAAGCACGCTTGTGTGTGTGTGTGTGTGTCTACGTACACACATTCGTTTCTGAACTATACTACAGACACTACACCAACGCTACATCTCCACAATCTAAATAAAGGGATCTGTTTTCCCTCGGGCTATAAGTCATCCACTGAGTTAGCCCCAATTGGCGATGATGCTTATGAGGGAGAAGTTCCTATCGCTCCATTTATCTCCTCAATGAGAAACTCTCTCTCTCTCTCTCTCTCTCTCTCTCTCTCTCTCTCTCTCTCTCTCTCGTGAGGAATTCATTCTCCAGTTGTTCAGGTGTAGCAGGGAAAGGCTTCATCGCTGCAGGAACCATTTGACATTCGTAAAACACCCTTTACAAAAAATGTCTTGCTTTTTCTGTAACAAGATCTGATTGTTAGGATATGGATCAGTCTTTTGAATGGCATTACGTAAATTAAGAAATAAATCAATAAATGTATACACATATATATATGTAGAATCTACAGGCCTACTTTTAACCTTCTCGTGGTCAGGTCGGCAAAGTGAAAACCTCGTTGTGATTATGGGATCCGGGTTCGTTTCCCGCTACCAGACGTCATAATTTCTTCGTATGTCTTGCACTTGGATTTTCAAGGCTTTGGAGCGACAAGCAAATCCCCCCCAAAAAGCGCGAAGAAATCGAGAAGTTAGCGGAGATTGTGGCTATTGCAATTTAATATTATAATATATATATATATAATATATATATATATATATATATATATATATATATATATTTCTCCATTTGACGATTTGTTTCACTTTATATGTTTATACCTCTCAGCCTTTTTTCGCTTGCTCGGGGAGTAAGCCTACAAACTACTTTGCTGTTGTTGTGGGGGGGGGGGGGGGGATAGGAAAACCTAAAATCGTCTGAAAAGGGTGTCTCGCGTTGAGTTAAATATATGCAGATGTTAGGATAGGATATTTATATTATTATTAGGATAAAAATGTAAAAAGTAAATAATGTGCATTTTCATCAATACAGAAAAATTATTTCTAATAAAATATAGCATATTTATTTCAATTTTCGTTGTTGAAACAACTCTCTATTTGACCGTACATTTTAGCATGTGCCCGAGTAAGCTGGAGGTCGGATCACGCCTTGTTTTTATTGAATGAGCAAAGAACGAAGGAAGAGTATCTTAAGAGATATGAGCAAAAAATCAACAACAAATTTACTGACGCTTTGACGATAAAATTTCGAAGCATTGAAGAACTAAGTGGAATTTGGTCATATGTGTACAAATTCGCATTTACCCTAATATGTATTATTTTTTTTGTTTTTATTTCTTTATTACCTACAGTCATGTCCTATGAGGACCAGAGCAACGGACTAATTTGGCGAAGTCTCGTCAGCCAGCATTTCGACATTTACCTGTCTTGATTCGAGAAATTCATCGACAGGTAAATGCATTTATGACGTGAAAGTTGTTTTGATATTTTCGTGTGTAAAGTGGTTCCTACTGTTCAAAATGACGATTATACTATATATGTATATATATATATATATATATATATATATATATATATATATATATATATATATATATATATATATATATACATATATATAAATACATATATATATATATATATAGATATATATATATATATATATATATATACATATACATATATATATATATATATATATATATATATATATATATATATATATATATATATATATATATATATATATATATATATATATATATATATATATATATATGTGTATATATGTATATATATATATATATATATATATATATATATATATATATATATATATATATATATATATATATATATATATATCATATACTATATAGTATAATCGTCATTTTGAACAGTGAACACTTTACACACGAAAATATCAAACAACTTTCACGTCATAAATGCATTTACCTGTCAGATGAATTTCTCGAATCAACGACAGGTATACATATATAATACTAATATATATATATATATTATATAATATTAATTATTATATTCCTAATATAAATGTATATATATATTAATATATATATATATAATATATATATTAATATTATTTTTATATATATATATATATATAAATTAACATATAATATATCTATATATTACCATTAATATATTATATTATATATAAGTATATTAATTTATATATAAATAATATATATATATCTATACTAGATATATATATATACATATATAGACATAAATATACATATTATAAATACATTAATTATAATAAGAGATAATATTATTATATATATATATTATATATAATATATATATATTACTATATATATATATTATATATATATATATATATATATATATATATAATATTAATATATATATTATATATATATATATATATACAATATATATATATATATATATTTATATATATATATATATAATACATATATTTGTTAGGTTCGATGGCTCTCGCTCGTGAGCCGACAGATTTCTTATCGACTAAAAAGATTCCCCTTTGGTTAACATATATGCAAGATAATATAATTCCGAGGTAGAGCGAATTAGATATTAAAGGACATATGTAGCTCGATGTATGTATATGGATCACGGTAATGTGATATGACTCATATATGTGTGTGCGCATAAGACAAACACCAAATACTCCACAGCTCAATAAAGTTTGTCATAATAATCCGTGGAATTTGCAAAATTCATCTCAGGGAAGCTGCTTTGTGCTAATTTGGATTCAACCTCATCCAGGGGATTAGCAGCAGCCGCTAACACCTGCTAGTTCATTAGTCTGAACTGAGTCTGGGTTTGGAAAACGCCTCTGGAATTGCGAGAACGTTTTGGTAATGAGGAGAGAAAGTTATTAAGAACTGGAATGTTGCACTGCAGGTCTGGAAATGTTTTCTTGCATCAAGGCATGAGAAAAAAAAAAAACGATGAAATAAGACGAGCAAAATATGGTCCAAAGTTTCTTTGAAGCAACCGAGTTTTCTGTGCAACGTATAACACTGTATGAAACTCTCATCCACGGCCCGTGGAACTCTCAGCCACGGCCCGGCAGTGGCCTGTGTTTGTGGCACCTGTAGCGCCGCCAGATGCATGATCATGGCTAAGTTTAATCTGAAATAAAATAAAAACTACCGATGCTAGAGGGTTGCAATTTAGTATGCTTGATGATTATGGGGTAGATGATCAGCATACCAATTTGCAGCCCTCTAGCCTCAGCAGTCTTTTAGATCTGAGGGCGGATAGAAAAAGTACGGACGGACAGACAAATAGTCATTGTAACAAGTGTTCTTTTACAGAAAAAAAAATATATATACTCTTGTATGGAAACTCTATTGTAGTTGTTGCTAATCAATGTTTTTAGACAGACATAAATCTCCTGGCGGAAAATAATAATGTTCGCCCTGCATAATGCAATTAACAGAGTCCAAATGGTAATAACGATAATATCGTTATTCAAACAAATAAAAAATAAAACAAGTAATAAAATCTTGTGCATTAAACCCTGAAATATATTTTCACGGTTCCATTTTGCATTAGCGTCATTATGCGTAAAATTTTCTGGGCTTCGAAACCGAGTCATTTTTAATGCGCCATTAGAGTACTCATTTAAAAAGGAATATTAAACATTTGTCCCATTTATATACAAGTAAATTGCATTTTTCATAAAAAAAGTGTCAGATAAATAAACTTTTTTATTATATGGTTGGGCTGGAAAAGGTTCTTATAAAACAAGGATGCACAAGTGGTTTGCCTCAAAGAACAGTTCTAAACCACATCTGGAATGACGACAAAGAAATTAGGAATCAGGATAACGAGAGAAGTATTAGGCATTCACAAAGTGCTCCGTTGAATATCATTAAAAATGATACGTACCAGTTTGATGTCCCCCTAATTCGAGCATCTCTTGGGTAACTCATTATTTGTTATATGGAAAATCTGGATCTTTCTTATATACGTGTAGTGACCCACAAGGATTTTTATTTCCCTGTATGTATCCACTTTGCAGTGTGTGTTAGTGCAAGCCCGTTTGGGGATACATAATAAAACATAAGCAATTGACTAAATATCGCAAAGATAATGACCCGAAGAAATATTAGCCCTATATAACAACCACCGAAAACCCTTGGGGGGCCACAATCTAAGAAAGCTCCAAAAATCTTTGTGGTGGATGATACTGGAATAATTTCCTCTGTCTTAAATACCTTCAGCACTTTTATTCGACAAATTCCGTCTAATGCTCATTCTTAATTTTATCTAATGCTCACACGCCACTCGAAGTTTAGGATTTTTATTTACTATGCGTTTGTATACTTTTTTTAAAAAAATACGACTTTACTATCCGTTGGGAAACCTGATATATTTATCACGTCTCTGGAAGGATTAAGGTCTAGATATCCAACCAAAATATTCTGAACAGTTGCCTATGGACTTTTTTTGCAACCTGCACAACTATATCACTTGATTACGATACCGGACGCATAATGGTGGACGAAAAGTTATCAAACCTCTTCATCAAATATCTTTGCAACACAGAAGGAAGAGTTGGCTGGAGTGAATGAAGTTCCCTTGGAGTTAATTAGAAAACTTTTAAAATAATCGATAGCTGAGCAAGGCACTTGGGATGTCGATCTTGACAAAGAGTGTCCGAGGAAGAAGAAGAGAAGAGAAAAAAATAAGCGAGAAATATTTGGCAAAATATGAAAGGTAAAACTTCCCCAGAGGGGAAACGTATCCTGAACTAGAATATTTTAAGCATGCTATTTTACTTATTAAGTGGATTAATAAAGATTCTGCCCTTTTGTACAACATTAAATAAAATATGAAATTTGACTTAACCTCATTCCCAGATGAAAAATCAATAAATTCTTATTTAGTTTT
Source organism: Macrobrachium nipponense (assembly GCF_015104395.2). Lineage (NCBI taxonomy): Eukaryota > Metazoa > Arthropoda > Malacostraca > Decapoda > Palaemonidae > Macrobrachium > Macrobrachium nipponense. Next base: position 21,358,803 of record NC_087204.1, on the reverse strand, counting down.
CTTTTTCCTGAATGTGTGTGTGTGTGTGTTGTGTGTGTGTTACAAGCAACAATAATGTATATGAGAAAGTATTTTTGAAATTACAAAATATTAAAAAAAAAAAAATCGTTTGAAAATTAAAAGTTAGAAATAGTTTAAAAATCGGAGAGCTTTCGACCGTTTATGTAACGGTTCATTTCAGTTATAGTGATGCACTATGTATATATGTATATGTGTGTGTGTGAGTGTTGGTGTGTTTATTAAGGAAATGCTACCATGTATTCATTGTTGTCCCAGACATTATTGGAAAGTTCCTATCTGTACAAACCTATTGACATCTTTAGCAGCAATCTCACAAGCTATAATATAAATTCGAAATAATACAGACAGCCGTGAATGTTCAGTCAGAAACTAGCAGGAATACATAAGACTGGATTATTCATTTCTGTGGAAACAATGTAGCCTATGTCATGACGGCTATAATACTGATTTATGCCAAATCTCCACATTGTCCAAGAAAGATCTTCAACCTGAGATGACTTTCGATGGTTAGAAAGGAAGTCTTAATCACCAATTAAGAGAGCTGACGAAAGCCAATGAATCGAGTTTCAGTCGGATGAGAGTGGGGTCACTATGTCTATTTCACCTGCGTCAGATGGAAATTTCCAGTTCCTTTTAGATATATAAAATAAAAAGCTATTATTTCATTATTATTATTTCTCTAGATGAAACCTATCCACATGGAACAAGCACACCAAAGGGGCCTTTGACTTGAGATACAAGCTTCCAAAGAATATCGGTTTCAACCTCTCACCGCTGACCCCCACACTGCAGCAGTAACTGATCATGATACAGACGCGAACCAGTGGTATCTGAGTGGGACACCACGACACTAGCCACTATAACAGCTAGGGAATCGTTAGGGGTGCATCTAGGCTACAGTAAAGATGTCACAAACACGCGTCAGTGAAATTATCATACATACAACACAAACAGGTTGTATACAACAGTTATATACATATATACATATAAATACACACACAAATACATATATAAATATGTACAACTGATCGCGAAAAGACAGGACGTGATGAATATACGAAGACAAAATCCACGAAGGAAAGAGAAACAATGCTTATTCAAGGACAGAAAGTTGAAACCTAGCCTAGCAACATTTCATTGTTGTTTCTCTTTCCTTCGTGGATTTTGTCTTTACAAACACACACACACACACAAACTTCATCTTCAGATATACGAAAGTTAAATGCCAACTGAAATTTACAAAGTAGAATGATGTTAACATGCAAACACGAATCTTATAAGTACCATCTGTGTGTCAGTGTGTGTGTGTGTGTGTGTGTGTGTGTGTATACATTCACATGCATAAGCTCCATGAAAATAAAGAATTTTTCTAACCTACCAATTTTTCTTTCCCTTTTTTTCAACTTCATCATTTAATACCGCTATAACTCCACCAATTTTGTACAACACCAGTTTACATAAAGTCAATTAGTTAAACTTACCAGAGGTTATACCAGAGGTTTGATTTACAGCTCTCTCTCTCTCTCTCTCGTCTCTCTCTCTCTCTCTCTCTCTCTCTCTCTCCTCTCTCCATATTGTAAGCCAATCAAAGTCTTCCGAGTACTTAGAACAATGCCTAATTAGACTGAACTTGGAGCGTTTTGCTTAATTAATCGGCTTCTCTTGATTAGGACAATGACCGCAGTTCCTCTCTCTCTCTCTCTCTCTCTCTCTCTCCTCTCTCTCTCTCTCTCTCTCTCGTTGGTTTTGGATGACGAATCGTGCTAATGTTAAATAACAGATTCATTAGCAGTAAGTCTATTTTTGTGTTATTCAGTTTTGATAAGAAAGCGATCAATACACAAATCGTAGACAGCGGGCACCAGTTGCGTTATTTATTTTCCCTTAGATATGCTTATATTATCTATTTTAGATTTTATTTAGTTAAATTATATAATCAGTATAGTGTGAGGATTCCTTGCCCTATTCAGGAGTGGCTGGCGGTCTGCGAATGCCCTTGTTTAGGACTGCTTCGACGGGCATTGTTCCAGAGCTCTCTGACTGGCTCGATGTTTGGCCAAGTTTCCCCTTTGAGCACGGAACAAGACTTGGTTCCTACTTCCAGAGATTCCAGGACGAACTTTGACGTCACGTTCGCATGCCTCCTTAACAATCCTCATCGGCAGAAACCCAAAGGTGTGACTGCTACGATGCATTGCAGGTTCACATACACAGTCGTTAAATTAACAGTTACGGGCTGCCGAAAAGCAGGAGGTATTAAACATGTTAAATTAGCAAGCTCCACCTTCAAGAGGAGGAATTGTCATGTTAACCCCACCCAAAACCCAAAAGAGGGTGGGGTAAGGTAAGAGAGAGTCGGCTCCGCGAATCCGGACCCCGTTTGGGCGGGGAGCTGGAACATACACTGACTTAGGCTAAAGGCCCCACCGAATCCGTCGCGGCGCGTCGCGTGCGTCTAACACGGCTACGCGTTTTGAGCGTTTCGATCAACTGTTATAGTTCAAACACGAGTGGCCCCACACGGCGCATGAGCGTGCGTGGCGTCAGGTGCGTTACCGGATAGACGCACAAGGAACAAAACATTTTGTTTTTAGCCGCACGTGGACGTGCGTCTTCCGCATGAAGGAAGAAATTGTGGTAGACCTACAACAACCTGCATTTGAACCACCTGCCCAACTTTGAGTTATAATCAAATGTGATGATTTGTGGTTATGATAAAGGATTAAAGTATTTTTTTATTATATTCTAATGGATACATTTATGTAAATATCTTTGTTTCAGAAGTTCCTGTATCAAAGTGTTCAGTTCACACACAATTCTACGTATCTTAATTTTTGTATTAAATGAAATAAAGTGCAACTTTAATTTCGAAATCAGTAATCCTTCCCTCAGAGTTACTACACTACAAGTTTCTTACGTTAATACTTATCTTCTGTAATTTGTATCAAATTTTGATATTCGAGATATAATGCCCTAGTGAATTAAGTCAAAGGTTTTCGGCGGCATCCGACAATATTAAAAAAAAAACTTGTCTGGACGCTATCGTAACTTATGAAAGTTTTGCTCATTCTTTCCTCATCTAAAGTTATGTCATAAGTCCAGATTTTCCTACTGTTCAACGCCTCTAATTTGGTTGACAGCACCGAGTCAGAGGAAAACCTCGCGCTCTCCCTTCATAATGGCAAGTGCTGCTGAAGTTTGAATTGTCCGTCTTATAACCGTCACTCGTGTGTCTGGTTGGGCCACACTCGCAGAAGACGAGACGCTTGTAGACGGATAGCCGTGTTGCACGCACGCGACGCGCCGCGCCGGATTCGGTGGGGCCTTAGCCTTAGGAGGTTGGGCCAAATCGATCCAAGGGTAGCCCGATTACAGAAGTCGTAAACTTGTGTAACTGTAACTTGTATTCTTTGCAATAGTAAAGAAAGAAACTGACGTTCGTCTCACCTAAACACTCCTGAGAGACTGGGTATTACTAATCCAGAACTACTACCAAATTACGGAAGAAGAATAAAGACCATAAAAGTTAAAACACTGAACCAGATCGCAGAACGAATCATCTAGAAAAAATAAGCAGGTAAGATAACATACACACGAACACTCTACAAGCTATTAACACCAGCATAAGGCTGGGTTAATCTACAGCAAGCACGCAAGCAAGCAAGCATTCCAGAGCCCATGCTACAGAGTTTTTCGTAAACTTTTAAATCGACTCCTGGATTTCCATGACACTAAAGCACTTGAGTGTTTCAAACTTCGTCCTAACCTTCGGGAGGACTGTGCATTGCCATATGTGTTTCAATAACTTTGATTTTTACTTAAGAAAATGAGGTTACAGCTACGGTTAGCCACCCACCAATCCGCTGAAGTGGTGACGTTTATCAGTGACGTCGGTATAGCGTATCCTCAACTATACCTTTTCAAATGGTTGTTAGACATATGGTTAAATGTCATTTTACCTATCCTGGGGCATACGAAATTTATTAAAGCAAATTTTAATATATTGTTTGATGATATATGATTTTATTTTTTTTAAATAAATTTTCTTTTTTTTTTAGGTAAGGGGGATGGCTCTGCCGTCTCAGATACGTCATGAAGCACCACTTGTTCGCAATGGTACGAGGAATGACAAGAGTTTTTTTTTTTTTTTTTTTTTTTTAAAGAGCAAGCGACTTAATTAAGCACATCTGTCAATTGCAGTGTACTACCAATACATTAGACAATGTTAGAAACATTGAAAGTTGTTTACGAAAACCGTTATTTCATGGCCTCTGGAAGCATAGTAGTAATACATCTTGCAACTAGAAGCAATAACATTTTTACTCTAAATGAGGATCATGTAAATATGTCACATTACAGATTACAATCACATGAAAACTAAGAACATGGTGTAATGAAATATTCAGTGAAGACTGAGAGCAAGTTATGTAATAAATGTGATATAAAAAAAATTATAGAAAATAAGAACCAACT
>NC_087204.1:21346809-21349309 GCF_015104395.2 Macrobrachium nipponense | reverse complement strand
TATTATTATTATTATTATTATTATTATTATTATTCAACATAACACTAGTGATGAAAAATAAAGTGCGCATTTTCTCCTAACATGAAAGGAAGCCGTCTTCTCAAGAGCCTATTTCCTCATCAGTAAAATTATTCGTAGAGTTTAAAAGAAAGCTAGACAAAATGATGAGGACATTGTGAATGCACAGTAAAACCTGACCTTCCTACCAGATTAAGTGAGCACACGATGTGTCCTCTTAGGATGGACTAACAAGTCTTTGAGACATCCTAATCTTTGTAACTCTCTCTCTCTCTCTCTCTCTCTCTCTCTCTCTCTCTCTCTCTCTCTCTCATTAGACCCTCTTGGAACAAACGTGTCCCGTGGGTAGCATTACATCTCTGTCATGACCATAACATATTTTCCGAGTCGGGAATCAGCAGTTAAAAGACACAGTAGCAAAGAAGACACTTACACATGTCCTCGTTTTTTTCCTCGCGGCTGATAAAATGCAAATGAAAACTTACAGCGAGTTACAGGACTTAATTACAGTCGTGTCTGAAGCGCAGTTTTACAGCCAAAGAGTGAAATGAAGTGTGTCTCCTAATTCCAAAGGACAACTTTTGCCTGTCTCAGTGTTTCACTCTACTGACTACTCACTATGGCAACCTCCTAACTGTCGGGGGTTTGTGTATTTCTCTAAATCATTTATTGGAAATTTATTCTTTTTTACGATATTCAAATAAACCAACAAGAGATTACGTTCATATACAATGACAACACATATCGATTTTCTTGGCTTAATGCTTGCCAATCATTGACACAGTTATGTTGCATTTTTGAAGGATAAACCTTTTTATTTGATCAAATATTTAAGTGAATTTCATTCGTTATTAGCCTAATCGATTCTAATGACGGAACGCTGTGAAATTCAATCTAATGTGAACTGAGGTTCATCTCATCATCATATGAGCAACCAGAACTTTAAACTCACACATTTAACTGAGGTTCAAAATACAAACCGGGGGGTTTTAATAATGAAAAATTCAATTCGTAAATACCGTGGAACATCACTCATCCTTATTGCTCGCTCATATTCTACATTTACATGTAAATGCGATTATATATGGACAATAATTTTTCATTTCTATAATAATGTGATATGTGGTTAATAATGGTACAGTATGCAGCAAAACTCGTGTGACTTTTTTATTTTTGTACTGGACAAGCGTTGTTCTCAAGTTGCCACTTAGTATGAAATCTCGTATTTTTATAAACGTGTATATATGAGGAAAAGTTGGTCACTTGTTATATAGAATCTTATAATTGAAATATATTGGAACCTGAAAACCAAAAATATTTCACGCTACAATATTTCTGAACGAAAACTAAATACGTTACTGTAGCATGAAAACCTCAGATCACCGTGACTTCCATGAGTCGTGTGGAATCGTCAGTCTGGACACTGTGAAGAGGACATCGCGATGGAGAGCAAGAGAAAAGTTGAGCAGAGCATAGTCTAATGATAAAAATGGGTGTGCATGTTGGTATATGAATTCGAAGTTATTACTTTTAGCTTTTGTGCTTTGTGTATAAAGCAAATGTTAGTCGAGATCATGATTTCGATACTTGCAATAAATTATGGCTTAGGCTTAGGTTATAGCTAGTGCTACATAAGTCTAGTCTCCCGAGGGGTTTCTTCAGTTTGAAGAAAAGTAAATAATAAATAACTGAATAAATAAGGCGAGGTGAAGAGTAATCTTCGCTATTAGAAACACAACTAATTTATATTATTTTACTTTTGTTACTTTAGGAATGGAAGACTATAATCAGGTCGGATATTATCAGCTACAACTGTCGAGTGCAGATTCTACAGAATGACAACTGCAACGTATTATAAACAATAATGGCTAGGCCAATGCTATTGGCTTTATAACATACTGGGCTATATGCCAGACAGCAACAAGTTGCATCAAATCTTTGTAACTTATGAAGGGTGTCTATAAGACCATAAAGCAGGATTTGTGAAATTCTTCCACAGTCTTGGTGTGGTATACTTCCGTCATTATTTTCTTCATAGGCCTATAGGCTTAATGAGAATGATATTAATCGGAAGAAAGCGCGAAGGTGCACTTGGCCTACGGGTAAGGCAAGCTAAGCCATTGGCGGGCCACTATGCACCCTCTTCACCAGTTGGGTCTAATGAAATCTTAGGTAGATCTCAAGAAATGTAACTTAGTAAAGGCATTAATAAACCAAGCAGCAAATAATGAATATGATTGATAATAATAACGGTATCTTAGTAAAGGCATTAATAAACCAAGTAGCAAACAATGAATATGATTGATAATAAAAACGGTATAGGTTAAGTAAATGGTATACCAATATAATTATTTTTAAAAAATACGTATAATTCTTTGAAATACATAGGTCCCTGTGAAAAATAATATACAAATTCCAGCAAAACAAATAGAGTAAACACAACCTCGTCTTTTAAAACACGTCATACATATATAGCTACACA
>NC_087204.1:21335114-21340114 GCF_015104395.2 Macrobrachium nipponense | reverse complement strand
ACATAAGTTGTCAACATTATATTCCTAACTCAACGTAAATGAAAACGTGCCAAAATCTACGGTTAAATAAAGCGTTGTTTCACCAGCGAAAATTAAAGTAAATACATATATTTTATTAGAAAATAAATTTTTCTGTAGCGTTAACATGAACGTTATTTATTTTTTACCTTTTCATACTAATAAATAAAATCTTAAATATCCTATCATAAAATTCCTGCATCTTTAACTTACCGCGGAAAACAAAAACTTTATCCAAATTTTTTTTAGGCTCTTACCACAACAAAGTAGGTGCAGGCTTACTCCCCGAGTAAGCGCAAAAGGCACAGGTCATAGTTATCTGAAGCTATCAATTTACATTTGCATAATGAAGACCACTCGTCTGTCGTATTCGTATCTTTTTCCCCCCTTCTCGGAGATGCGCTCGTCTTCCTGCTCTTGTCTTGTAACTCAATTTGGGAAGCTAACATCTTAATGGCAGCGTCGTCCTCCTCTCTGTTTTTGGTCGCAAAATTCGCTTTGTCTGACGGGTGGCTGGGTTCGTAAAGAGCGAGGTATACTTAGCGCTAATATTTTTCTAGTCCTCTCTCTCTCTTTCTCTCTCTCTCTCCCAAATGCATATATACACCCACACGCGTTCGCAAAAGTCTCATAGTTTTGCCGAATGCAGAGTTTAAATAGTTTCATTTGGTTGCATCTCGACCTGCGAATTGGAAAAGTTCCTGTCGCATTTCTCAGCATCTGTGGAACACCTTGTTGTTGCTGAATCTTCCACGATATATATATATATAGTATATATATATATATATATATATATATATATATATATCTATATATATATATATTATATATATATATAAATGCATATATATATATATATATATATATATATATATATATATATATATATAAAATGCATATATATATATATATATATATATATATATATATATATATATATATACACGGCCAGTGTGCATAAATCAACGAAAAGGGTCTTAAAGACAAGCATGCACAAGAGGATTTGCCTCAAGAACAGTTCTAAACCACCTCTGGAATGACGACAAAGAAATTAGGGACTCAGGAGAACGAGAGAAGTATTAGGTATTCACAAAGTGCTGCGTTGAGCGTCAATAAAATGATATTCCCTTAGTTCGAGCATTTCTTGGGTAGTTCATTGCAATATCGAAGATAATGACCCCGAAGAAATAGGCGTAGATAACAACCACCGAAAACTCTTGGGGGCCCACTATCTATGAATGATCCGAAAATCTTTGTGGTGGATGATACTGAAATAATTTCTTCCGTCTTAAATACCTTCAGCATTTTTATTCGACAAATTCCCGTATAATGCTCATTCTTAATTTTATCTAATGCTCTCACGCCACTCGAAGTAAAGGATTTTTTATTTACTGATGCTTTTGTATTGCTTTTTTTTTTCAAAAATACGACTTTACTATCCGTTTGGGAAACCGCGATATATTTGTCACGTCTCTGGAATGATGAAGGTCTTTTTTGCAACTTGTACAACTTTAATGTATCACTGGATTACGATACCGGACACACTGGTGGACGAAAAGTAATCAAACCACCTCATCAAATTTAATATCCTGAATAGCTGCCTATGTAGTTTTTTTTTTTTATTGCAACCGTTTGCATCTTTTAATATATCACAGGATTACGATACGGACGCATAATGGTGGAAGAAAATTATCAAACATCCTCATCAAATATCTTTGCAAAACAGAAGGAAGAGTTGGATGGAGTGAATGAAGTTCCCTTCGAGTTAATTGGAAAACTTTTAAAATGATCGATAGATGAGCAAAGGCACTTGGGAGGTCGATCTTGACAAAGAGTGTCCGAGGAAGATGGAGAAGAGAAAAAATAAGCGAGAAATATGGTAAAAATTATGAATTGACAGTGAGGATTTAAACCACAGACAAAGAAAACTATTGAGTTTAATAAGTGAAATTATAGATGTTGAACTGCCGTTTCTCGTCTTGAGAGGAAATCACCCAAAAAGCTGTCTTCGGACGTATGCACCACTTCCTCCACAGTAAACTCATCTACCATATGTAAAGGACCTAAAATAATAAAAAAGAATAACACCCTCTTGAAAAGAATCAATTTAACGTAAGAAATTAATCGACAAATTTAACGAGAAGGGAAAGAAATTCAGCAAGCTAGCTTCGTGAAAACTTAAATTTCGTAAATGAGCACTCGTTACTAAATAAGAAAAAATATATTTGAATTACGTTCGTAGTTAATCTTAGTCAAAATGAAACTCTATGGTTTATAAACCAAAGGCACAAGTATAATGGTAATTATAATGATAAAATCCTTTACTTTTAATTTTTCGACGTGTTGGCGACCATAATTTAAACTATAATAAGCGTAAATTATATCTAAGAAACAGATCAATCCTTTTGAGCCTGCCATAAGGTCTCTCAACTGACTTAAGTTTCTTTAGATCCTGGTCTTTCGGGGTTAGATGATAAGTCCAGTTACTCTTGTTGCCTCTCTCCGAACATGAAATCCTATCGCTCGGCCTAGGTGGAGTTTATCGCTCCATGACACTTGAAAACTCGAGGGTAAAAAAATAATGTCAGAAAATCTCAAAGGTCTGGTGCCACTACCGCTCCGGACTGCTTTCTGTGCTGGTCTCTGGACTGGAATCCTGACTCTCCCCCGCTGGAAAAACTGTCCTACTGGAATCTGCCTCTGGCCTGGATTCTGGACCCGCTGAATATAAATACTCAAAACAAGGCAGAGTGAGTGGATATTTAACTGTCAAACAGTCAGTTTCAAGAACTCTTCAGGCTCAATAGTAAAACAAAGTCGCAAATTATCCTATAACCATAAAACAAATTACCATTAAACAAATGCCCATAGTTCCAACCACCACCAAAGTAAACAAAAGACATAATGTACTTTTTCACAGTACAAACAGAAATATACGAAAAACATAAAGATATTTCTTTACGCTCCACACCAAGGGTTCTACATTTAATTTTTTGTTTAAATGTAGAACTCTGGAATAACTAGAAAAATGTCAGCCTTTTCTTTTACAAGAAATATTTTGGCAAAATACGGAAGGTTAACTCCCAGGGGGAAATGTATCGTGAACTAGAATATTTTCTGCACACGATTTTATATATTTATTGGATTAATAAAAATTCTGCCCCACAAGATTAGATAAATATGAGATTTCACTTCTACTCAGCTACAGATAAAAATCTATAAATTCTTGCTTAGTTTTCTCTTGAATGCAGGTTGGCCACTATAATTAATAGATTTTATATATATATATATATATATATATATATATATATATATATATATATATATATACTATATATATATATATATATATATATATATATATATATATATGAGTTACAAGCAACAATAATGTTTATGAGACTGTATTTTTTTAAATACAAAATAGTTTAAAAGCCATTTTAAAAAGTTGAAAAAAAAAGTTTAAAAAACAGAAATTTCGACGGTTTGTACAACGGTCTTCCTCAGGTATAGTGATGCACCACACACACACACACACACACACATATATATATATATATATATATATATATATATATATATATATATATATATATATATATATATATATATATATATATATATATATATATATGTATATAGTATACATGTGTTGTGTGTGTATTAAGGAAATTCTACCATACATTCAACGCTGTCCCAAACATTCTTCCAAAGTTCCTATCTGTACAAACCTATGCACATCTTTAGTGGCAATCTGACAAGCCTTGATAAATCGAAATAAAACAGACCGCCTTACAAAGTTCAAGTCAGAAGCTAGCAGGAATACATAAGACTGGATTATTTATTTCTATGGAAACAATGTAGCCTGTATCATGACATCTTGTGAAGCTTCGTTTAAGTCTTGATATAAAACATATGAGATGGCTATAGAAAACCTGATAAAAGTAAATTCAACATTAAGTTTCAAGTTGGGACCTTCCGATCGTACACAAAACCCAACAGAAACCTTCAGTGAGATAAAAATCGCAAGTGGTTTGAACGAGGAACGACGTGAAGGCGCTCGATGGAGATTTATGCAAATCTCACATTGTCAGGAAACCTTTCACCTAAGATGACTTTCGATGGTTTGAAAGGAAGTCATAATCACCAATTAAGAGAGCTGACGAAAGCCAATGAATTGAGAGTGGGTTCACTATGTCCATTTTACCTGCATCATATGGAAAATTCAGTTCCTTTTAGATATTTGAAGAACAACTATTATTCCATTGTTATTATTTCTCTAGATGAACTTATTCACATGAAACAAGTACACCAAAGGGCCACTGACTTGAAATTCAAGCTTCCAAAGAAAATTGGTTTCAACCTCCCACCGCTGCAGACCCCAACGCTGCAGGAGTAACTGATCATGATACAAAATCAGTGATTTTTCATCTGGGGGAGACGCTAACCAGCGGTACCTGAGTGGCATGCCACGACACTAGCCACTATAACAGCCAGGGAATCGTTAGGGTGCATCTAGGTTACAGTAAAGATGTCACAAACACGCGTCGGTGAAATTATCACACATACAGCACAAACAGTTTGTATACAAGTCAACGATTTGTATACAACATATATATATATATATATATATATATATATATATATATATATATATATATACATACATACATATAAATACACACACAAATACATATATAAATAGGTATAACTTAATCACGAAAATATAGGGCGTGGTGAATATACAAAGACAAAATTCCCCCCCCCACGAAGGTTAAGAGAAACAATGCTTAGTCAAGGACAGAAAGTTGAAAGGCTAGCAACACTTCATTGTTGTTTCTCTTTCCTTCGTGGATTTTGTCTTTATACATACACACACACACACACAAACTAACTACATTCCTTGAATGGATCCACACGACATCATGACGTCAAAGGAAGCCGCCAAAGCTCTCTCCTTTTGGTGCCAAAACATCAGAAAA
>NC_087204.1:21272614-21325114 GCF_015104395.2 Macrobrachium nipponense | reverse complement strand
TTAGCTTCGCTAAAAAAAAAAAAAGGCCTAACTTGTGTCTAGACAGACGGTGAGAGACGTGTAAGCCAGCTCATTTTCTCTAGAAACATGGGGTACCGATGCTGAGACGGAAGTCACGACATGAGAATGGTGCAATGAGGATGATGTAGAATTGAATATGAACAAGGAGTGATCCGACCTCCAGCTTGCTTGGGCCGTGTGCAAGATTTTGCCCTCATTCATGCTTAAGTTGTAAACCCTAATTTTCAACGTGAATAAAAACGTGCATTTTAATGGAAATGGCTTAGAACTAAAAAGAAATTAATTAAATTATTATTATTATTATTATTATTATTATTATTTTATTATTATTATTAGTATTATTATTATTATTATTATTATTTGTTTATTATTGTTCTAAAGGGTCCACAATAATACAAAGTGTAAAAAGTCCGTGTATAATTTTGTTTTGAAGTACTTTAAACGATAGCTTTCGAACCCTTCCCTGGGTTCATCTTCAGTCCAAAAATAATAATAATAATAATAATTCCCTATTATTATTATTATTATTATTATTATTATTATTTTTTTTTTTTTTTTTTTTTTTTTTTTTTTTTTTTTTTTTTTTTTTGCTCTATCACAGTCCTCCAATTCGACTGGGTGGTATTTATAGTGTGGGGTTCCGGGTTGCAATCCTGCCTCCTTAGGAGTCCATCACTTTTCTTACTATGTGTGCGTTTCTAGGATCACACTCTCTGCATGAGACCTGGAGCTACTTCAGCCTCTTAGTTTTTCTAGAATTCCTTTTCAGGGATCTTGGGATCGTGCCTAGTGCTCCTATGATTATGGGTACGATTTCCACTGGCATATCCATATCCTTCTTATTTCTATTTTCAGGTCTTGATACTTACCATTTTTTTTCCCTCTCTTTCTCTTCAACTCTGGTGTCCCATGGTTATTGCGACATCAATGAGTGATACTTTCTTCTTGACTTGTCAATCAACGTCACGTCTGGTCTATTTGCACGTATCACCCTATCCGTTCTGATACCATAGTCCCAGAGGATCTTTGCCTGATCGTTTTCTATCACTCCCTCAGGTTGGTGCTCGTACCACTTATTACTGCAAGGTAGCTGATGTTTCTTGCACAGGCTCCAGTGGAGGCTTTTGCCACTGAATCATGCCTCTTTTTGTACTGGTTCTGTGCAAGTGCCGGGCATTCACTTGCTATGTGGTTTATGGTTTTCATTTTTCGTTATTGCACTTCCTACATATGGGTGAGATGTTATTTCCGTCTATCGTACTTTGAACATATCTTGGTTCTTAGGGCCTGATCTTGTGCCGCTGTTATCATTCCTTCAGTTTTTCCTTCTTTAGCTCTCCCCTCTGTAGCCATTGCCAATTGTCATCGCTGGCTAGTTCTTTAGTCTGTCTCATGTATTGTCCGTGCATTGGTTTGTTGTGCCAGTCCTCTGTTCTGTCTGTCTTTCTCCTGTCTCTGTATATTTCTGGGTCATTCGTCTACTTTTTATTAGTCCTTCTTCCCATGCACTCTTTAGCCACTCGTCTTCACTGGTTTTCAGATATTGCCCCAGTGCTCTGTTTTCAATGTTGACGCAGTCCTCTATACTTAGTAGTCCTCTCCCTCCATCCTTTTCGTGTTATGTGATAGTCTGTCCGTATTTGCTCTTGGGTGTAGTGCTTTGTGTATTGTCATTTGTTTCCTGGTTTTCTGATCTATGCTGCGGGAGTTCTGCCTTCGTCCATTCCACTATTCCTGCGCTGTATCTGATTACTGGCACTGCCCATGTGTTTTATGGCTTTTATCATATTTCCGGCGTTGAGTTTTGACTTGAGTATCGCCTTTTGAGTCTCTGCATATATTCTTTCCTGATCGTGTCCTTCATCTCTTTTGTTTGTATATCTCCTCCTTCCATTATTCCCAGGTATTTGTATCCTGTCTCATCTATGTGTTTGATGTTGCTTCCATCTGGTAGATTTATCCCTTCAGTTCTCGTTACTTTGCCTTTTTGTATGTTGACTAAGGCGCATTTTTTCTATTCCAAACTCCATCCTGATGTCCCCAGATACAATCCTTACAGTCTGGATTAGGGTATCTATTTCCTTGATGCTCTTACCATACAGCTTGATGTCGTCCATGAAACATCAGATGGTTGATTTGTTTGCTCTTTTCTTGAGTTGGTACCCGGCATCTTATTATTATTATTATTATTATTATTATTATTATTATTATTATTATTATTATTATTCAACATAACACTAGTGATGAAATTTAAAGTGCGCATTTTCTCCTCAACATGAAAGGAAGCCTTCTGATCGAGTGCATATTTTCTCATCAGTAAAATTATTCGTAGGTTATAATCTCTCTCTCTCTCTCTCTCTCTCTCTCTCTCTCTCTCTCTCTCTCTCTCATTAGACCCTCTTGGAACAAGCGTGTCCCGTGGGTAGCATTACATCTCTGTCATGACCATAACATATTTTTCGAGTCGGGAATCAGCAGTGGAAAGACACAGCAGCAAAGAAGCCACTTAAACACGTCCTCGTTTTTTCCCACGCGGCTGATAAAATGCAAATGGAAATTTACAGCGAGTTACAGGACTTAATTACAGTCGTGTCTGAAGCGCATTTTTATAGCCAAAGAGTAAAATGAAGTGTCTCCTAATTCCAAGGACAACTTTTGCCAAGTCACAGTGTTTCACGGTACTAGCTATTCACAGTGGCAACCTCCTAACTGTCGTGGGTTTGTGTATTTCTTTAAATCGTTTATTGGAAATTTATTCTTTTTTACGATTTGCAAATAAACCAACAAGGGATTACCTTCAAATACAATTGCAATACATATCGATTTTCTTGGCTTCATGTTTGCCCAAGCATTGACACAGTTATGTTTACACATTCAAAGAATAAACCTTTTTATTTAATCAAATATTTAAGTAAATTTTGATAAATAAGGATGCCAGTGCCGTTCGGTATTAGCCTAATCGATTCTAATGACGGAACGCTGTGGAATTCAATCTAATGTTGACAGCCAAAAAGAGATGACCTTGAACTTCAAGGTTATCATATCATATGAGCAACCAGAACTTTAAATTACACATTTTGCTGACTTTAAAATACAAATCGACTTCTAATAATGAAAAATTCAATTCGTAAATACGATGGAGCATCACTCATCCGTATTGCTCACTCATATCCTGCATTTACATGTAAATGCCATTATATACGGACAATAATTTTTCATTTCTATAATATTGTGATGTGTGGTAATAATGGTACAACATTAAAACACACTGTTCAAAGAGTTATGATTTTCGGACGCTGGAAATATTACTGGGTTTAATATTAGTTTCTTTTTAGGTAGCAATATCATCGCTTATGTTGACCGTGGCACTATATTATTATTATTAATTATTATTATTATTACTTCAGTAGACGAAACTTATTCACATATAAAAAGCACATAAGACCCATTAACTTGAAATTCAAGCTTCTAAAGAACATTGGCTTCAACCTCTAACCGCAGACCACACACTGCAGCAGTAACAGGCCATGATACAGAGCCAGTGATTTTTCTTAGCCCTGGGTCAGGCGCGAACCCTCGACGTCTGTGTGGAACACCGCGACACTAACCACTATGTCAGCAGACCACCGTAAGTATAAAGGTATACAAAATGAGACATTATTTTTTACTAGACATTACATTAAATAAAAGCATTATCCTTCATATTCTTATGCATACAGTGCAGTACATTCCCTGTCTTCATCAACGTATATAGAATAATATCCTATAGACTTTGGTCATCATATAACTAACTAGCAAGTCGTCACCATCAGAAGTAACGGTAACATTAGAGAGGGTCGAACGAGTAAGCTACGACCGTAAGGACGTTACGTGCCGTCCTCCCAAAGTTCTCTAGCGGAAATAAATTGGATAGGAGATAAACCATAAAAAAAAAACCTGAGTACGAAACAGGAGGAAGCGTCGTATGCCAGAGAATCTGAGCGTGTGTTATTATTATTATTATTATTATTATTATTATTATTATTATTATTATTATTATTATTATTATTATTATTATTATTGTTGTTGTTGTTGTTGTTATTATTATTGTTTATTTATTCAGTTATTTTTTAGTTTTATAACCTTACGTTTTCCGGTTTCGAGGATTTATAGTCGTTGTTAAAATTGAGTGTACTGTATTACATGCAACGTTTATAATATAATTAAAATAATAATAATAATAATAATAATAATAATAAGATATAATAATAATAAAATAATAATAATTATAATTATTATTATTATTATATTATTATTATTATTATTATTATTATTCATGGTGACAATAGATGAAAACAGATAATACTATACTCTGTTTTTTTCCATCTGTCCATCCGCCTGTGGTGTTTTCGCATGGTAACACTGCGTCCCGCGGGCTTTAAATAGTTACGCTGTGTAAGTTTTAGGTAAATAAAAGGATATCTGGTGTACATTGGCAACTGAAAAGTGTTTTAATAATTTACTGTATGCGAATTACATCGTTAATATTCGAAATAGGATGTTATTATTATTGTTGAATGTAAGCTGTCTGTAACTATCTAAAGCCCGGGACGCAGTGTTACCATACGCATACACCACAGCCGATGGACAGATGGAAAAAAACGAGTATAATTATAAATACACAGTTGTTCTGCCAGAAATTAGTTACTACTACTACTACTACTACTACTACTACTACTACTACCAATAATAATAATAATAATAATAATATTGTAATTATAATAACAATGTTTATTAGCAGTAGTAGTAACTGATTTCGGCGTAACCGCGGGTATTTTATATTATTATTATTATTATTATTATTATTATTATTATTATGAAGACAACGAAAAAAAATTGCGATTGTTTTGTTTATCGCTTTAGTCCCCCCAACTACTTTATAATTAAAAATCACTCCCCAAACCCTGGCCATTCACAAGTGTGACATTTTTAGGCAAAGATATAGCAGTACTGACAGCTAACACTAGGTGTTTTTTCTTACTGAACCTTGAATTCATGAAGCTGAAGAATAAAAATGATTAACATGTATTGTAGAGTGCACATTTAAATGATGGAAATTCACTATTAAGATGGGGAAAGTCGTAAAATTAAAAGGAAAACTTACAATGAGGGGGGAAGTAAACAAATAAACAACGCAATCGAGTTTTTCTGTACAGTTTATAAATTTGTATGAAGCACTCAGCCACGGCCCATGAAACTCTCAGCCGCGGCCTGGTGGTGGCCCGTGTTGCAGGCTCATGATCATGGCTAACTTTATCCTTTAATACAATAACAACTACTGAGGATAGAGGGTTGCAATTTGCTTCGTTTGATGTTTTGGGGGTGGATGATCAACATACAAATTTGCAGCCCTCTAACCTCGATAGCTTTTAAGATCTGCGGGCGGACAAAAAAAGTGGCGACGGACAGACGAATAGCCATCTCAATAGTTTTCTTTGACCGGAAACTAAAAACTATTAAGAGAAAGGTGACACATTTGAATGGGTCCTTGAATAACCTCTTGGTTAATGGAAGCGAGTGAGGAAACGTCTCTTTAATGGATATTAATAAAGTTTGGAAATTGAAAAATAAATAAATAAATAAATAAGTAGCAGGATACCAAAATGCAAAACCGTTAGCTCAGATGTTAATGACAAAATAGGCTAGACTTTTTTATATGTTTATGTAAAGACCAAGGTAAGACTACAGTTTCACAAAAAAATAAATAAATAAAAACCAATAAAAATAAAATAAAATAAAATTCAAAATTGATACAACAGGACGTCCAGATGATTGATTACAGAAGAATAACCAAAGAAAGGAATAGAATTGAGCGAAACTGGTAATAATAAAAAAGGGAGGATGAGGAATTGAGACAAGAATATCCTGTCGTCACTCCTTCGTTTCCAGGAGAGTTCAGTAATGAGGTCAGGTTGTAACTTCAATAAACCTTTTTTTCACATTTTGAAATGGAGGGACATAAATTTCCTGCCTGAAGGTTTTTTTCCTCTCTCTCTCTCTCTCTCTCTCTCTCTCTCTCTCTCTCTCTCTCTCTCTCTCTCTCTCTCTCATTTTTACTATTTTAAATAAGCTCTGCCGATACACTCCAGGAAAAATGCTTTCATTGTGACGTGAATGACTTTAAACAATAATAATAATAATAAAATGCATCGTTCACACGAAGAATTTTCTTTGTCGAAGTTGGATTCATGCATTTCATGCGGGGTTCATCCTTGATTTCATCACTAGCGAACAGAAAATTATTACCGTGTGAATAATCAACAAAATAATAATGATTTGTTTTATAACAAAAATCAGGAAAATAGAGAAGAACCTATATAAAATTAATGCAGCTGAGGCAGCAATTACTTTTAATAAAATATGTTTAAAAGAGGGTTTACTTCCAGAATAATAATAATAATAATAATAATAATAATAATAATAATAATCATAACGAACAGAGGAATGGCACAAGGACTGAAGGGATAAAGCTACCGGATGGGAGCAACATCAAACACATAGATGAGACTGGATACAAATACCTAGGAATAATGGAAGAAGGGGATATAAAACACCAAGAGATGAAGGACACGATCAGGAAAGAATACATGCAGAGACTCAAGGCGATACTCAAGACAAAACTCAATGCCGGAAATATGATAAAAGACATAAACACATGGGCAGTGCCAGTAATCAGATACAGCGCAGGAATAGTGGAATGGACGAAGGCAGAACTCCGCAACATAGACCAGAAAACTAGGAAACATGACAATACACAACGTCCTTACTAACACCCAAGAGCAAATACGGACAGACTATACATAACACGGAAATGAAAGGAGGAGAGGACTACTAAGCATAGAGGACTGCGTCAACATCGAGAACAGAGCACTGGGGCAATATCTGAAAAACCAGTGAAGACGAGTGGCTCAAGATTGCATGGAAAGAAGGACTGATAAAAGTAGATGAAGACCCAGAATATACAGAGACAGGAATGACAAACAGAACAGAGGAATGGCACAACAAACCATTCACGGACAATACATGAGACGACTAAAGAACTGGCCAGCGGTGACACATGGCAATGGTTACAGAGGGGAGAGCTCAAGAAGGAAACTGAAGGAAATGATAACAGCGGCACAAGATCAGGCCCTAAGAACCAGATATGTTTCAAAGAACGATAGATGGAAATAACATCTCTCCCATATGTAGGAAGTGCAATACGAAAAATGAGACCATAAACCACATAGCAAGCGAATCCCCGGCACTTGCAGAGAACCAGTACAAAAAGAGGCATGATTCAGTAGCAAAAGCCCTCCACTGGAGCCTGTGCAAGAAACATCAGCTACCTTGCAGTAATAAGTGGTACGAGCACCAACCTGAGGGAGTGATAGAAAACGATCACGCAAAGATCCTCTGGGACTATGGTATCAGAACGGATAGGGTGATACGTGCAAACAGACCAGACGTGACGTTGATTGACAAAGTCAAGAAGAAAGTATCACTCATTGATGTCGCAATACCATGGGACACCAGAGTTGAAGAGAAAGAGAGGGAAAAAATGGATAAGTATCAAGATCTGAAAATAGAAATAAGAAGGATATGAGATATGCCAGTGGAAATTGTGCCCATAATCATAGGAGCCCTAGGCACCATCTCAAGATCCCTGAAAAGGAATCTGGAAAAACTAGAGGCTGAAGTAGCTCCAGGACTCATGCAAAAGAGTGTGATCTTAGAAACGGCGCACATAGTAAGAAGAGTGATGGACTCCTAAGGAGGCAGGATGCAACCCGGAAAACCCCACACTATAAATAATGCCACCGCAGTCGAATCGGAGGACTGTGATAAAAAAAAAAAAAAAAAAAAAAAAAAAAGGAAAAAAAAAAAACAAAAAAAAAAAATAATAATAATAAAATTATTATCATCATTATTATTGTTATATCAGGTCAACTTTGAAAAGGTGTCCAGCAACCATAAATAAACTGTAACGCTACAAATAGATCGCGACAGAAACTAATACGCTTACCACGCGACATAAATCTTCATTAAAAAAAAAAAATTATTAGCCATTATCTCGACCTCAGTCGTATTCTGGATGAGTGTCAGTCTTGTTCAGTTCCTCTGCAAATCAAATGATGAATCCTGCCTAACTGAGTTTTTTGGGGAATGAGGGTTAACTCACTTGTTTCACTGACGTGTCCCTAGTCACCCTCCCCCCCCTCCCCCCCCCCAACCCCCGTCACATTTTTTTTTTTTTTTTTTTGACGACATGTAAGATGATCATATATTCCACAAGTACAACATATTTTCTTTTATAAAATATTTCTTCGTTCTAAACAAGCTCTCTCATAAAAAAATTTTTCCAACGCGAACGAAATCTATTATTTCAACAAAACGTCTGGTTTATTTAAGCAACGAATCTATTGAACGACTTTTTTGAAGATTTGTCATAATGTTAACCATTGCATTTTGCCAAAGGAGTGATATTTTAATCCTGCGTAATTACTAAATGAGGAATTATAAAAAAATGACCGCCTTTTTTTTAATCCTGTATAATTAGTTAATGAAGTATTATAAAGAATTAGCGCCTTTTTGGCTCGGCAATAATTCAGTTGTGTACATGTAATATTATTATGTTTAAATGATAGATTATATTAAATTCGCCCCGTAGGAGGTTAGGGCCGTCAGTGCACCTCATGCAGTGCACTGTAGGCATTACTTAAGAGTCTTTGCAGCATACTCCCATTCTGGAAATTTATACTTTTGACAAGTCAATTTCATATATCCGAATCTGTAATTTAGTCATCTGATATCGTAAAGAACAACGGCAAGTAATTAAGTCTCCCAGATGGGCGCAACTTTGTGAAGGGGAACCTATACATTTTCATAAACGATTTTACGAACCTCCCGATGGCCTGCGTCGTCAGAGCTCGTTTACAGACCATCTCTTAAAAACTGTCGTAAAAAAAATTTTTTTACGGCAATGGAGACCATTCCTCTGCACAATTACATCTGTAATGACTTTGCTTGATTCATTGACTAAGGCGATTGTGTAGTTACCGTCGTTTTACAACCAGGATCTGGAGTTATCTCTCCATAGTAAAATATTTTATTTATTTATTTATTTATTTTTTTTTTTTTGCTGACTGCGTTGCTACCTCCATCTATATTGTACGTCTAGAAACTGAGATTGCTTTGAACTTTTACCAATGATGTAAGAAAACGTCTGTATTATGGGAGTAGTATTTTTTGAGCCAGCAAATAAATATATCAATCGTCTTGTGGTTGACCGTAACCCGTTCAGCACATCGGCGAACTTGTTATATGACGCAGATGTGAACATAAATGTATGAAAATTGCTTTTATGCATAAAAATCCCTTCCCCACCCGCCCCACCGCAAACTCTCTCTCTCTCTCTCTCTCTCTCTCTCTCTCTCTCTCTCTCTCTCTCTCTCTCTCTCTCTCTCTCGTTTTTTATTTATATTTTTTATAACCAAATACTTTTATACATAAAACCCTTACCCACAACACCCCTCACCCACCCTGCCTCTCTCTCTCTCTTTTTTTTTTTATTATTATTACTATTTTATAAGCTTTTAATTAAAATTTTTATTTTACTCTATTACTTTTATTTTTAATTTTTTATTTTTTTATTATATTATTATTATTATTACTATTATTATTATTTTCATTTCAAAGTAAGCGGGGAGAAACCGAGAAACTTTCCACCCCAGTTTAGTAGTAGATGCTTCAATAAATAAAGAGAGAAAAAAAGAAAGTAAATTAGCGTCCCAAGCGTCTTACATCCTCTTTAACTGAAAGCATCATATTATCTCATTATAATTCTCTCAGGCTAATAACAAGAGAGGCTTGTCTATTTCGAATTTCTTACGGGAATTCATTACTGATTTTTTTTATGTTGTTTTGTTAGTAAATTTTCTGCAATTGCCTTTCTTTTCCGTTAGGTAAAATTCATCTGTAACAAAAATTCCCTATTACAAAAATAACCGAGTACCACTTTTAAAAACTTTTAAAAATTATTATTATATTATTATTATTATTATTATTCTTATTATTATTATTTTATTATTATTATTATTATTATTTCAATGATGAAACCTATTCCCTTGGAAGAAAGAACACACCCAAAGGGCCCCACTGACTTGAAATTCTTGTTTAAGCTTCCAGAGATTTTGGTTTCAACCTTCCATCGCCGACCCACACTGCGGCAGTAACTGATCATGATACAGAGCCAGTGATTTTTCGTCGCCAAGGAGACACGTGAACACCTCCAACCAACCCCCCACCCACCGCCCCCCAGACCCGCGACATTTCAGAGCATACCACGACGTTTAGCCACCATACCACCATATCAATACACTCAACATTGGCAGTTGTGTTACAGATATATCCGGGATATAGCAAAGGTTTTTAAGAATGAATATACAAAAAAAGAGAGGGTATGGGGCAAGATCACAATCCTTATAGGCGCCGTGAGTCTTAAGGACCAGTTTCTTTTCAGAAAGTGAAGTTTAGTCGCCTCTGCAGGAAAGCAGCAGCCAGGAGTCCTACGTAAGTGATTCCTTTGTGGTTATCTAATATTTTGTTTTACCTTACACGAAGTGATCTCTGCCCTTTGTATGTTTGTTTTATTTATTTAATTTTAAAGAAGAAAGTTATATATATATATATAATATATATATATATATATATATATATATATATATATATATATCACTCTCTTCTTTAAAATTAAATAAACAAAACAAACATACAAAGGGCAATTATCCCTTCGTAAAAAAGTAAACAAAATATTACATAACCACAAAGGAATCACTTACGTAGGACTCCTGGCTGCTGCAATATATGAGATAGGAATTCCTGAGAGGCGTACTAAACTCCACTTTCCTGGAAAGAAAGGTTGGTCCTTTAAGACGTGATAGACTCGGGAGATTCTGCGTTGCTCACGGCTATAAGGATGTGATCTTGCCCTCTTTATCTAATATTCATTCTTCTTAAAACCTCTGTTTATCCCGGATATATCTGTAACCCGCTGCCAATGTGAGTGAAAATTGACATAGTGGCATGGTGGCTACCGTCGTGGTATGCTCTCAGATGTCGCGGGGTCTGGCGGGGCGGTGGTGGGGGGGTTGGGAGGGGGGAGGGGGGAGGTTTCACGCGTCCTCTAGGGCGACGTAAAATCACTGGCTCGCTATCATGATCAGTTGCTGCCTCAGTGTCGGCGGTGGAAGGTTAAGCCAGCAATCTCTGGAAGCTTAAAGAAAATTTTAAGGTCAGTGGCCCCCTTTTGGTGGTGCTTCTTCCACGAGAATAGGTTTGCATCTATTGAAATACTAATAATAATAATAATAAATAATAATAATAATAATAATAATAATAATAATAATAATAATAATAATAATAATTGTTTTTAAAAGGCATACTCGTATTATATATATATATATATATATATATATATATATATATATATATAGTATAATATATATAGATATATATATATATATATATATATTATATAATCAGAACTACTCTTTTAACTCACAGACGATTCACGATTATGCTTTGTGCAATAATTATAAGTTTAATGTTCACCATGTTTTACATACTATATGGAACAGTAGAGTCGGTGGCTACGAACATTAACACGAGCCCACAAAATTAACACATGGACAGGCTTTTGTCCCCACTGAATGGCACTTAAGCCCACCACCAAATAAACTTATATAGGTCTCTGCACTGAACCCGAAACCACCGGACAAGTTATGGTTTCTAGTTATTGGTTTTTATTACCACCTAATGGGTATAATGTGTTACCAGCTGAATTTAAGTTCGCTGTAATATGAACTTCGTAAATCTGTATAACTTATTTTTAATACTTTTTCACTCTCTGGTAGTTTTATTCATATTTAAGATTTCTAAAGCGGCCACCCCCTCCTATCTCTCTCTCTCTCTCTCTCTCCTCTATCTCTCTCTCTCTCTCTCTCTCCTCTCTCTCCATCTCTCTTTTAGCGATTCAGCAAATCAAATCTCATTCCTGCTGACTCGCCGTAACGTTAAATTATCATGCTTGCCGTATTAATATTAGGGGTGCCGGATTTTTGTGATTATGAAATTAACTTTTTGGGAGATTTATTTTTGTAAGATTGATTGTAAAAAAAAAAAATGAGTACACGTACGTAGACGGAAAACAATAACCATATGAAAAAAAACACCATCAAGAATTTCTGTTAAACATTTTTAAAATATCAAGAATTTCTGTTTGCCAAATTCTTAAAAATTTAAGAATAGACTATAAAACTCCCTAAAAAATTTAAGAATTGACTATTTTCCGTGTTTTATTTTCCTTTGTTTGTTTACCTGGATTTCCAAATCAAAATCATTGACATAAATTGTTGTGATTAGAACTGAACGTTTTTATCGAAAGCTACCGAAATTGGGATCGTTTTGCACCTTTCAAACGTACCTACTCTCAATTTCCTTTCCAGCGCTGAATGACCTCATAGTCCCAGGGCTTCGGTCATTCGCATGCAATTCGAGTAGAGTACCTTCCATACTCACGTAGCCAACGTTATGTGGAATTGGCGTATCTCTTTGCTAAAGAAGTCTATCGCCATGATATGAAAGTCCTTCTCTTCCAGAGTGAAGAGAGGGGGTAGGAGGGAGATCTTGACCTGGAAAGCTCCTTGAGTCTTTCTAGAGAATCTCTGGAGTGACACACAATGTTCATCCCGGAGAATTTTTTCTGGAAACCGAATGGAAGCTTCGCCATCCAGGTCCTTTTGAGATATAGTTGCTAATCTTGACATTTTCCTGAGCTTAGAGGGTTGAGACATAAAATGGCTGCGGAATTTTTTCGTGAAATGGGTATCTCTATGAAGATTCAGGGAAAATTTCATTATTGAGTTTGTACTCCATATGCGTAAAGTCTGACCTGTGTGTGAGAGAGAGAGAGAGAGAGAGAGAGAGGAGAGAGAGAGAGAGAGAGAGAGAGTTATTGTTTTCATAAGTTATAAGTTTCTTCGACATTTGCAATTTCTGAGCTCGCTCAATGTCTCTTAATTTTGTAGGATCGTCTCTAGCGTCACAGTAGAATCGTTTGTTGTTTTGTGCGTATTTACAGTACTTACTTAAATCTATTAATTGTTATAATTTAGGTTATTGCTAATTGATGATTGCTACACGTTATTAATGTATTTACAATACTTTCTTAAGGTTAACTAATTGTTGAAAATATATTTATTGCTGATTAATGATTATTACACGTTATTTTGATTTTTGTTTGTGAAACAACACGTTATTTGACCGTAGAGTTTATCACGAGCCCTGAGTAAGCTGGAGGTCGGATCACGCCATGCTCACACAATGCATTTATAAGTCATATGCCGCTCTCATTTAACACGGTGCTTGACGAGTGCCCGAAGTTCAATAAGGGCAGCAACTAGAGAAAATAATTTTGTTCATCATCTTGATACCTGTCATTATTAAAACGTTTATTCCATTTTTCGTTTTAACGTGATCAGTATATTGTTCCCTTTTCTTCGCCCTAGTTCCGTCCTTCCCATTTCGATGATTCCCTTTTATCAAAGTTTCTGAGCCAGTATAACTAGAAGAAAACGTATATAATCCAAGTACAAGGAAGACCTTAAAACATACAGTTGTAGCCCGAGTTCGCTCCCCGCAGCTGGCAATGCGGAACCAGAGGAATTTATTTCTGGTGATTAGAAATTCATAGATAGAATGTGGTTTGGATCCTGCAATAAGCTGTAGGTACCGTTGCTAAGTAACCATTTGTTTCCTAGCCAGGGTAAATAAAAATCTACTCCTTCGGGCCAGCCCTAGGAGAGCTGTTAATCAACTCAGTGGTCTGGTTGAACTAGATACTTAACTTAAAAGTTCGGTAACTTATGAGTTCACGATGTATGTAAGACCTTGGTGAACTCCCCACCCTATTTTCCGTATTTTTAGCTTTTTCCCAAGAGGACGCAGTCCCTGGACGGCTGTTATTAAAATAAAAACACAAGCGTTTTCAAGATATGTTGTAACATTAAACATTATTCGATAGGATTTCTTTTTATCGAGGAATACGATGGGTATTGTCAAATTTAGATTTTGATTTCCGTATCTCTGAAAGGAAAACCAGCTGATGATGACATAGCCTCTTCGCTTCGCCTTTCTCGTTCATTTCACGAGCAAATACCTAATATACTCTTTTCCCCTCGAGTCCATTAAACCTCACCTGCCACGAGAGAGTCTCATGAATATTTGTGATATTGATGAGAGACCTCAATTGCAGCCGCCGTATGGAACTAATCTTTGGAAAAATTGCATATTTACCATCATTGATATTCATCTCCGCTCATCCAGGTGGAAGACCTTGAATATTCCAGGGACACACCTTGGAATAAAATTGTTGGGCTCACTCGATATTCTGCGCGGAAAGAATTCCATGCTGTTTGGAGTTTTGTGTATAATATTGTAATGGAGAGATTTGTGTATATGGTTGGTGGAGTTTTTTCCTGCGTTGTTTTTTTAAGGTAGGAGAATAAAGTACACTTTTATTGACGGGTTATTGAAACGATTACCGGAAGTTTAACTAGATGTATGTGTTACGCACGTTCAGTCTCGAGCTTCATGTTTTCCTTGAAGCTTACGACTGGTAGGACTTAAGGGGGAATTAGTATGACATATACATTTAGAGGTTATAGATATTATTAGAGATAATAATATGCTTACTCCGGTTACTAGATATAAACCTTATTGAAAGATTATAATTTTTGGTAGTTATCTTTTCTGTGAATGACAACAGGTCAGAGATCCTTGTAGTAGTTGAACTTCAACATTAAGGAAGACCTGATTTTTCTTTATCTCAAACCATTCCTGAAGTCAAAACCTTTGCAGAAAAGGACTTATGGACGACTTCCAAGAGGCAAATGAATAAAAAAGAAATAATACAAATATTGATAACGTATTGTTAAAAAATAATGTATTTTTATGACTAATTTTACTGTTTTAGGTTTTCTGATGACCGTGTTATATATATACATACATATATACAATACATACATACAATATATATATATATATATATATATATAGTATATATATATATATATATATATATATATGTGTGGTGTGTGGTGTTGTGGTGTGTGTGTGTGTGTGTGTGTGTGTGTGTGTTCAAAAGATGTTTTCTGTCGGGCAAAATATCCTCCTTTTTAAAAGCAAAACATCTCCCAATTCCTTCTTCCTCTTGGTCGTTTCATCTTCCAAGTTCTACATTTTTTCCGTTGTTTCTCCATCCAGACTTACTTAACGTATTTTTTCCAGTGAAAATGTAAGAAATAAATAACGTGCTTGTTGAACAGTACAGAACAATTATTTTTTATAAAAACTATAGCGTATTTATTTTTTTAATATTCGTTAGCGAAACAACGCTCTATATGACCGAAGATTTGTTTTAGCGTGAGCCCCGAGCATGCTGGAACGGGGGTCGGATCACGGATCCTTGTTTTTATTTCACATTTTTCTGCGTTGACTACCTGGTCAGATAAAATAAAAGTCACAATGGAACATTTATGTTAAGGTTAAGACTGGTCGTAAGTCAAGGAATGAGATAACTCGAAATTATTGTTATGATAAAAGAAGAGCTCCTTTGTGTATCTTGACACATCTAAAAGAAAAACAGCTGAAAATTGTGTCAAATAAAACTCAAATATTGATCGCTGCAAACGATGATATTGTCTGATTGATTATTCAACGGTTTTTGATCAGATTTACGTCGCAAATATGGCTGTGCAATCGCTGCTTCTCTACGGTGCACTGTAGCATTACTTAAGGTTCTCTGCAGCGTGCTTTCGGCCCCCCTAGCTGCAACCCCGTTCGTCATTTTACTGTACCTCCTTTCATATTCTCTTTCTTCCATCATACTATCCACCCTCTCCTAACAATGATTGCTTTGAGGTTTTCCTCCTGTTACACCTTTAAACCTGGCTGCTCTCAGTTTCTCTTCCAGCGTTGAATGACCTCATTGGTCAGCGTTGGCCTAAAGTTTAGATTCCATTGCAGATGTTCTTTGGGAACAAGCCCACGTTGAACAGACACACATGCAGACAAGCACGTAACTTTTACTCTTTGCTATGACCTAACACAAGATTTGAATATTGTCCCAGTGTATAATGGTCTCTCTCTCTCTCTCTCTCTCTCTCTCTCTCTCTCTCTCTCTCTCTCTCTCTCTCTCTATTCTCTATAGACACATTTGCACAAATTTTCTTACTAATGATGGATTTTTTGTGCCCATTATCCAGTCTGGTAGCTTCATCTGCAGTCTTATGATTTTATGGCTGACTGGAAGTGACCCAACGCACTTTTGGGAATGTTGCTAAGGCCTGTCATTTTTTGGAGACGTCTAGTGTAGCTCGCTTTAAATGGCTTAACGACAGTACTCCACTGCGCTTAGGGACCTGACTGCTCTAGACATTAGCTTGATATCCACCGCCATTAGAATTGAATGCGGTTGTCTTGAGCAGTGTTTTTGAGTGCCACAAGACTCCCCCCCTCTCCCCATCTCTCTCTCTCTCTCTCTCCTTCTCTCTCTCTCTCTCTCTCTCTCTCTGCCTCTGCTTCACATTGCTTCCTTGGTATTTGACAAAATGCCTGCCAGTGTTTTTTTGAGAACTCAGTACAAACAAAGCCGCTTGTGAATATCCATTTTTCAGGATAACTCTGTTGCTGTAAGTCGTACACAAACCTCTGTTGGTGTTCTCACTGATATGATCTAGTTAATCAGCCCTTAATCCAGAGTTATTGTTTACCAATCGTTTATTTAGGCATTTGTGAAAACTGATTGAAATAAATAAAATCAATAGCCCGATGCTCTTTCGGACCACTGTTTGTGTAATTCCAGATCCATTCGGTTCATGGATTCCATATTCGAAGTATTCTTTCAACGGGCATACGTTTTCCATTAGAATTTAATTTTCTAAGATTTCCTTTGATGTGATTACGCAGGTTGGACTGGGAGAAAAATCTATGAAATATCCGACTGGACCTGATCTTTCCAGCCAGTTTCAGGTGGTGCATGTGTCTTCCAGAATGGTTTATTGACCGGTTAGATATTCCAGAGCTGCTCTGAAATAGGTTTTCTAGGTAAGCATGAGCGAGTTAGAGAAATATAGATTCAAACGGCCGAAGTCATTACTGTTTCATTCGTATTGATCTGCATACTCTAGAGAGAGAGAGAGAGAGAGAGAGATTTGCATAGCTGTATGTCACAGAATACACAGGATGAAGTAAACCCCAGGATTGAAATGTAATTTTTCAAATTTTCCATTCTTGCGTCTGCACTCTCTCTCTCCACATTGTCATCTTGACTGACTCTCTATAATTACCAGCCATTCATATGCTGATAGCTTCAACAGAGAGAGAGAGAGTGGTGATTTTGTTTTTGAAGAACCACATTTCACAATGATTTTGGATAAGTATAATAAAAGCTACCATGCAGGCTCTCATTATACAAGGTCACACTCCGAGGTTCCAGCCAACGTGAATAACTTTTGTCACAGATCTCGCTGTTTATGTCATTACTTAGCTGACAAAGTTACCTTCCTTAAGTTACTTTAGCTTACAAAGATACTTCCTATAAGACACTTTAGCTTACAAGATACCTCCTGTAAGGTACTTTAGCTTACAAAGATACCTCCTTTGAGGTACCTCTACGATGGCCGAGGACAGTAAATGATCTATACTCATTTCTCAGCCATTTTCAACTTTCTTTGCTATGAAGTGCTCTATACTTTTAGCATATAGAATACTGAGGAATTTTTGCAACCCTCTCCCATGGGGCAGTAGGACTGGCATATTAAAAGCGTACTTTAGAATTACCAATTTTCTTTGCTTTATTGGAAACCGGCACATAGTCTTACATGGGCATGTCTAGTATGTGTATTTAATTATGAAGTATGAATAAACACATTATAAATAGAATTTTACGTATTCTGCAGTTTTTTCAAATAACAAGTAATTTTTTTTTTTATTGTTTTTCTGATTTGAATACTTTCAGTATAGCACGCCTATAAACTCAGCGGTAGGAGAGCATCGTATTATATGCACACACACACACACACACACACACACACACACACATATATATATATATATATATATATATATATATATATATATATATATATATATATATATATATATATATATGTATACATATGCATAAGCTAGGTACTATGTCGTACCTCTAAGTAAAGGTGGGGATACATCAACAAAGATGTAAAATCCTTCTGTAGTTTTAGAAAACTACAAGAAATATATATTTTATAAAACTACAGAAGGATTTACAATCATTGTGGATTGTATCCCCATATATATATATATATATATATATATATATATATATATATATATATATATATAATATATATATATGTATGTATATATATATATATATATATATATATATAGTATATATATATATATATATATATATATATATATATATATATAATGAACAAGGGTTAATCATACTAAAATGAGCATAACCAGCTTAGCTATACGATGTTAAAAAAATTCCGAAAAAAAGCCACTGAATTGAATAGCTTATATTATTAACCAACAGCTAACCTCCCAGCAGTTCACGTTGCATTACCAAATCTAGAGGCTAATTGAGTCATTCAGTTTGCATGGGTTCACGAGAGAGCGAGTTACTAAGGGCTGCAACTTCTGATTACCCCCCTTCAAGTGCAGTTTTGAGTTTACTGCCTACTGATTCGTCCTTCCTAATGGCATTAGTTTTCGAAGCCATTTGCAATGCTAATATAGCAGTTACCTGGGGCTCATTAGGGGTGCGTTTTTCCAATGCGTTTTGTTTCTCTTAGAGATTTTTTTTGTGATAATCGTCGAGTAAAATATGGCAGGTGACAAAATTCGAAACCTTTTTTAGATTTCACGAAGAGCTTTACAAGTAATTTAACAATATAACAGTTAAAGTTGTACTTCAAGTACACACACACACATGCATACACACACACACATACGAACATATATCTATATAGTTGTTTCAATGACATCCTATTAGTAATTATATTAATGCACACAACTATTGTGTAAGTTATATAGTTTATATATATATATGTATATATATATATATATATATATATATATATATATATATATATATATATATATATATCTGTGTGTTTGTAGGAATCGTGTGTTTATGTGTGTGAGCACATACATTCATGTATACAAAATATACGACCATATACTTGTTGTAACTGATACCAAATACCCGACCTTTATGTGCCACGATTCAAGTTACCGTTGACAATGTTGATGCAGAATATATTTACAGCAAAAAAAAAAAAAAAAAAATTCATATATACCTGTCCCTCGAAATAATATACATCTGGGAATGAGCGAGAGATGGCGTTTCGAATATACCTTGTATAATAAAATAAAAACGGCTCATGGCAAATTCTTTTGGAAATCAGGAACTAAATCTGGAACTTGGAACAAGACGTCCCCAAACGAGGGAAGTTTCGAAAACAAAAGCCCCTGAAGTTGTTTAGGACACCGGTAAGCTTACGAATTCCTTGTGACCGTCTTTCGACAGGAGAGCCTACTAAGCTCTCTCTCTCTCTCTCTCTCTCTCGTCTCTCTCTCCTCTGCTCTCTCTCTCTCGCTCTCCTCTCTTTCTGAAGTGTGTGGATAGTTTACCAAGCTTACTACTCAACTCTCTCTCTCTCCTCTCTCTCTCTCGTCTCTCTCCTATCTTCTCTCTCTCTCTTTTTTGTATTGTGTGTGTGTGGAATGTTTACCGAAGCTTTGCTCTTCTCTCTCTCTCATCTCTCTCTCTCTCTCTCTCGTCTCTCATCTCTCTCTCTCTCACTCACAAGGACTGGACTATTCTCCTATCTGGAGACTTTAACTTTCCTTTCGTAGATTGGAAAGAACGAATAGGAGATTGTGGTTGTATTCATACATACAAAAAAGAGAGTAATAGTAGTGCAGAAGATAAGAGGAAATTCGAAAAGCTATTAGATGATGCTACTAGAATAACATTCAACAAATAAATCACCTGCCAACAAGAAGGAAAATACTTTAGACCTAGTATTTGTGAATGAGGTGAATTATGTTAAAGAAATAATAGTTTATAATGCGAGTATTTCAGACCATAATGTCATAGAATTAACAGTCCATTCCAAAGCAAGTGAAAACAGAGATAGCAAGAAATGAAAAAGTGGGAAGGATATAGAAAATACAACTTCTACAGTAAAAATATAAAATGGTCAGAAATAAATAAGAATTTAAAACAAAGAGTGGGATAACATTTTCGTAAGTGATGACATGAGAGTAAATACGGAGATACTATATAAAATATTAGAGAAAATAGTGGAAAAATATATACCGAAAAAGAAAAGTAAACATTAGTCATGCATACCAAGAGACAGAAGGATCTTGTTCCAGAAAATCAGAAAGTGGAAAAAAAGATCTTGCAAAAGAAAAAAATGCATGGAAAGTTATAGAACTAAAAAGTAAGATAGAGAAATGCAGAACAAAAGATTATACAATCAAAAGAAAATGAAAAACAGGACTTGGAAGAATAAACCATAGTAAATATCAAGCAAAACTCCAAACACTATATACTCGTACGCGAAAAAGATGAATGAAAGAAGAATAGAAATAGACCTCTAAGAATTGAACGGGAGATTAAGGAATGAAAAAAAGGAAAAATTATGCAACATATTGGCAGAACGATATAAGAGAGAATGTCACCCCTAGAATTGATAATGAAGATCATGATACAGAAGTAAGGGACGAAAATTATGAATATTTAGCTGACATAGACATTAATGAAGCTGATATTGTGCAGGCTATTAATGAAATTTAAAAATGGAGGGCTGCTGCAGGTCCTGATGGTGTTCCTGCTATTTTGTTAAAGAAAGTAGTTTCATTCTATCGCAAAGCCACTTGCAATATTATTAAGACAAAGTGTAGATACAGGCAAGATTTATGATGAGCACAAATTAGCATATATTACTACCCCACTGTTTCAAAGTGGATCAAGACTAGAGGCAAGTAATTATAGGCCTGTGAGTCTAACATCACATATTATGAAAGTGTATGAAAAGGGAAATGAAGAAAAATATTATGAAACATTTAATAAAAAATAATTTGTTTAATATAGGACAACATGGTTTCGTACCCGGAAAAAAGTACACAAACCCAACTGTTAGTCCACCGTGAGTACATATACAAAAATAATGAAAAGCGAAATGAAAAACAGATGTGGTTTATCAAGACTTTGCAAAAGCTTTTGACAAGGTAGACCATAATATATTAGCGAAGAATATTAGAAAACACAATATCGTGGATAAAGTAGGAAGATGGTTAAATTAAAAGATTTTTACACAACAGAAAACGATAGTTATTGCAAACGATGAGAAATCGGATGAAGCTAAGGTAATATCCGGTGTGCCACAAGGTACGGTGTTAGCTGCAATCCGGTTTGTTATTATGAGTTGCAGACATAGACAGTAATGTTAAGGACTTGGTAGTGAGTAGTTTCACCGATGACACAAGAATAAGTAGAGAAATTACTTGTGATGAAGATAGGAACGCTCTACAAAGAGACCTTAACAAAGTATATGATTGGGCAGATGGTAAATAGGAATGGTGTTTAACTCTGATAAATTTGAATCAATAAAATTATGGAGACAGAGAAGGAAAGCTATATGCATATAGGGGACCTAATAATGAGACAATCACAATAAGGAAGCAGTTAAAGACCTTGGTGTGATTATGAATAGGAACATGTTATGCAATGATCAATAACAATTCTATTGGCAAAATGCAAAGCAAAAATGGGAATGCTGTTACGGCACTTCAAAACAAGAAAAGCTGAACACATGATTATGCATTATAAAAACATATGTTCGTAGTCCACTTGAATATAGCAATATGATATGGCACCCACACTATCAAAAGGATATTGCACAAATAGAGAGTGTACAAAGTCCTTTAGCAGAATAGAAAGAAAGAAGTTAAGGACCTTGACTACTGGGAAAGACTGCAATCTTTAAAATTATATAGTCCAGAAAGGAGAAGAGAACGCTACATGATAATTCAGGCATGGAAACAGATAGAAAGGAATTGCCGAAACATCATGGAGCTAAAAGTATCAGAAAGATCAAGCAGAGGTAGATTGAATAGTGCCCCCAAAAAAAAACTATACCAGGGAAAAAATAAGGAAAGCAACCACAGAACATTAATCCATACCGACCAGCATCGATAATGCAGCGTCTATTCAATGCGTTGCCAGCTCATCTGAGGAATATATTAGGAGTGAGCGTAGATGGGTTTAAGAATAAGCTCGACAAAATATCTCAGCTGCAGTCCCAGACCATCCAAGACTGGAAGATGCAAAATATACCGAAAGATGTACTAGCAACTCTCTGGTAGACATTTAGAGGTGCCTCACACTGAGGGACCTGGGGCAACCCGAACAAGATTTAAGGTCTGTAAGGTCTTTATGTGTGGAAAGTTAAACACGAAAAGGATAGCATGTGAGAAAGCTATATAATTAATCTTCATTATGTTTGAAATTACTTATGCTTTTCACATTATTATTATTATTATTATTATTATTATTTATTTTTTTATTTTTTTGCTCTATCACAGTCCTCCAATTCGACTGGTGTTATTTATAGTGTGGGGTTCCGGGTTGCATCCTGCCTCCTTATGGAGTCCATCACTCTTCTTACTATGTGTGCCGTTCTAGGATCACACTCTTCTGCATGAGTCCTGGAGCTACTTCAGCCTCTAGTTTTTTCTAGATTCCTTTTCAGGGATCTTGGGATCGTGCCTAGTGCTCCTATGATTATGGGTACGATTTCCACTGGCATATCCCATTATCCTTCTTATTTCTATTTTCAGATCTTGATACTTATCCAATTTTTTCCCTCTCTTTCTCTTCAACTCTGGTGTCCCATGGTATTGCGACATCAATGAGTGATACTTTCTTCTTGACCTTGTCAATCAACGTCACGTCTCGGTCTGTTTGCACGTATCACCCTATCCGTTCTGATACCATAGTCCCAGAGATCTTTGCCTGATCGTTTTCTATCACTATCCATTGGTTGGTGCTCGTACCACTTATTACTGCAAGGTAGCTGATGTTTTCTTGAACAGGCTCCAGTGAGGCTTTTGCTACTGAATCATGCCTCTTTTTGTACTGGTTCTGTGCAAGTGCCGGGCATTCACTTGCTATGTGGTTTATGGTTTCACTTTTCGTATTGCACTTCCTACACATGGGAGAGATGTTATTTCCGTCTATCGTACTTTGAACATATCTGGTTCTTAGGGCCTGATCTTGATCCGCTGTTATCATTCCTTCAGTTTCCTTCTTTAGCTCTCCCCTCTGTAGCCATTGCCATTTGTGGTCATCGCTGGCTAGTTCTTTAGTCTGTCTCATGTATTGTCCGTGCATTGGTTTGTTGTGCCAGTCCTCTGTTCTTTCTGTCTTTTTCCTGTCTCTGTATATTTCTGGGTCTTCGTCTGCTTTTATTAGTCCTTCTTCCCATGCACTCTTTAGCCACTCGTCTTCACTGGTTTTCAGATATTGCCCATTGCTCTGTTTTCGATGTTGACGCAGTCCTCTATACTTAGTAGTCCTCTCCCTCCTTCCTTTCGTGTTATGTATAGTCTGTCCGTATTTGCTCTTGGGTGTAGTGCTTTGTGTATTGTCATATGTTTCCTGGTTTTTTCTGATCTATGCTGCGGAGCTCTGCCTTCTTCCATTCCCACTATTCCTGCGCGGTATCTGATTACTGGCACTGCCCATGTGTTTATGGCTTTATCATATTTCCGGCGTTTGAGTTTTGACTTGAGTATCGCCTTGAGTCTCTGCATATATTCTTTCCAGATCGTGTCCTTCATCTCTTGGTGTTTTATATCTCCTCCTTCCATTATTCCCAGGTATTTGTATCCTGTCTCATCTATGTGTTGATGTTGCTCCCATCTGGTAGCTTTATCCCTTCAGTTCTCGTTACTTTGCCTTTTTGTATGTTGACTAAGGCGCATTTTTCTATTCCAAACTCCATCCTGATGTCCCCCAGATACAATCCTTACAGTCTGGATTAGGGTATCTATTTCCTTGATGCTCTTACCATACAGCTTGATGTCGTCCATGACATCAGATGGTTGATTCTGTTGCCTCTTTTCTTGAGTTGGTACCGGCATCCATCTTCTGTAAGTACTTTTGTCATGGGAAATCATGGCTACTACGAAGAGTAGTGGGGACAGTGAGTCGCCTGGAAGATCCCTCTCCTGATATTAACCTCTGCTAGTCTTATTCCAGAGCTTGTAAGTATTGTATTCCAGTTGCGCATTGTATTTTTGAGGAAGCTGATGGTATTTTTCCTCTGCCCCATATTTTTTTTTTTTTTTTTTATTATTATTATTATTATTAGTTATTATTATTATTGATTATTATTATTATTATTATTATTATTATTATTATACTTATTATTATTGATTATTATTATTATTATTATTATTAGCGGTGTCGTTCTAATTCACCCCCGAACAATATCCATGTCTTTTGTTCAGTTCATAAATTGATGAGGGGCAAATATTGTCTCTCATAAAAATAAACATCAAAAATAATGTCAAACATAATGATAATGAGAGACTTCGATTCGCTGCAAATGCTTATGGTGTTTCCAGGTTGATCCAGGCAATTCGGTTAATTATTTTGTCGCGGCGAATAACAACAACGCCCTCGTAACTATAAATTAAGAAGTACTGTGATGGGAAGCGTGCGAGTAAAAGTTTAACGAGAATGAATTCAAGACACGAGGCCAAATGGGTCAGGACTTTTGTCCGAGGCATCACTGGGAGGAATTCAATTCACTCCGAATTTAGCCCAAATCGACAAACTTTTTTCAAAACACTGAACCGGTATTTGCATCACACCCAAGTGTAAACGTTTGTTATTCATTCACCAGTGTTTCCTGAATTGTGCCCAACTGTTTATATTTTATTATGAATTTACAGCTCTTCGTGGTGTTAATTTACCTTCCTAACATTTGTCTAAATGGAAATACAATTCTTTGCAAGTCCTTGTGACTTCGGAGATTGCTAACGATCACAGCAAGCGTAAGTGAATTATCTTATTACGACCTTTTGAATTTTGAATACTATAGCAATGCATTCATGTACATGAATGTTTTCATTATATTCCGGATAATGAGAAAGCTATATTACTGTTTCCGTTCGCTTTCGCTTAGGATAGCTGGAAACGCCATTGAACACAAGGCGTAGGTATATATACTGTAAAAACCCCATTCATTTTGCCTTTTTCAATACATCTTAAGATAAGATAATGGTATGTGGTCGTCCTCACCATAAGCTTTCATGATAAGAAGGACAAATACATGGAAAAATGTTAAATATAGTTGTGAGACAAGTTTGTCTATGTATAAACTTCATGGGTCCCTGGTCGGGATAAGAGGTAGCAACTTGCCTGAAACGTATTCGACCATTGGCTTTTAATAAGAAGACAAATACGCGGAAAGAATTCAGATATAGTTGTGAGATAAGTTTCCTTATGTATAAACTGCATAAGACCCAGGTCGGTATAAGCGGTAGCAACTGGCCTAAAGCGTTTTGGACCATCGATGCCCCAAACTACTTGCATAACATACATTGCAAGATTCCCACTTGATGAGAAATGACAAAACTAGTAAATCAGTGACAGAGGCTGCTACTTGCACAGTATCCGTTTATCACATTCACATTCTACAAGAGACTGCCACAACTGCCAACTTCTTCTTTAGCCTTTTCTGAAGGTTGTATATCTATATCCTCACAACCCTTCCCGTAAGTTAGTCCCCTATTGGTCTCTTGACTATTATGGCTGAAGTTTTCTTCATTCGACGTTTTCCGTTTGGCATATTTCTCTCCTTACTGACGCAACCGGACTTGGAATTTACGAGGTAGTAAGTAATTAAAAAAAACAAAAAAAAAAAAAATATCCGGTGCTCTATAGAAAATGGATTTTAATGTTGAGATATGTTTTAGAGCTCGTAGCTTGCTATATATTCTTTCTGTATGTTACTGAAGAAAATGTCACAGGAAAACGGTGAGATTTTTTTTTTTATGTCGACAGCCAATCGTAAAGATAAGTGGGTAGCTTAGTTTTCGCTTACTCGGGGAGATAAACCCATAAACTACTTTGTTGTTGTTGTTATTTTTGTTTGGTTGGTAGTACAGGTCTATGGATGAGCCAAAAAAGCACTGAAAAAACGTGTTTTGGTTTGTAATTAAAAGATACAGGAATTTTAGGATAGAATATTTATGATTTTTTTATTTTTAGAATGAAATTGTAAAAATAAATAAATGCATCTTTAAATATTACAGAACAATTATTTCTAAAAATATATAGCGTATTTTATTTCAATTTTCTTTGGTGAAACAATACTACATTTGACCGTAGATTTTAGCACGTTTTGATTCACGTTAAAAGCTGGGAATATAATGTTGACAACTTTGCGTGAGGGGAAAATCTTGCAAGCATACAGGGTAAGCTGGAGGTCGGATCACGCCTTGTTTTTTTTCCTCGCTTCTTTATGCGAATTTTATATCCATCGAAAAGAGTCTGGATCCTCTCTCTCTCTCTCTCTCCCTCTCTCTCTCACTCCCGTCTCTCTCTTCTCTCTCTCTCTCTCCTCTCTTTCAATAAAACTATCAGTAAAACTAGAACGCATAAAAAGATGTGGTTTTCTGGAATTCCGATGTAATATCGAAGAGTATATAGTACCATACATACCTTTTGCTCACAGGCGGATTTTTTTTTTTTTTTTTTTTTATAACATGTTCCAGTCACAGATTGCATCTAACTGCATATACATATGCGTGCATTTGTGTATCCATGCATGCGCTATGCACAAGTAATCAGGTGATTTATGCCGCACTCGTTTATAAAGCTCAGGTTTAAAAATAATGTAGAATGAGGTCATTCTCAAAGAGAGAGAGAGAGAGAGAGAGAGAGAGAGAGAGAGAGAGAGAGAGAGAGAGTCGTTACGAAATAAAACCATTTGAAAATACGTTTGGAAGATGTTTGACGGATGTACTAGACTTGTTAACGACTTCGGTTAGCTAGCCATAAAACCTGGGTTTGATCCCGTTGGGAGGCTAGAGCAATCATACTTCAGTTCGAAGGACAGGTTTATATATTTGTTGTAAAAGGGAAGAGAGAAAGAGAGGAAGATAGGAAGAGAGAAAAAGAGAAAAGTCCTTTAACCTGTGAAAATTAATTCCACTTTTTGAACCGATACTCCGGATCCTCCTCAAACCACATATTTCCCAGTGATGGATAGTGCCGTCATGCACCTCATGCGGTGCACTGTAGGAATTACTTGAGAGTGCTTTGAAGCATCCCTTCGGCCCCGAGCTGCAACTCCTTTCGTTCCTTTTACTGTTTACTGTGCCTCCTTTCATGTTCTCTCTCTTCCATCTTCCCTCCAGCTGATTAGCAGTTTCGTGGCGCTATTTGACAATATCGCGAGGTTTGACCGTCTGAGCTGACTCATATTTGATCTTAGATAGTTTTTCGATTAGTTTTAACTCAGATAAGTTTCCGGTCAGACGAAATACGCGAGAAAACCTAATATTATGCCAGAACCAGACCTGCTCAAAAGATGCGCAGAGTGCCCCCGGGGGTGTGATGGCCCCTCACCTCCGCCTCCTCCATTTGATAACGTTATGCCACTGCTTGAAGGAGAAAATGCTTGCAAAAAAAAAAATAATAAATAAATAAAAATAAATAAATAAATAAATAAATAAATAAACAAATAAGCTGAAGGTGATAGACATGTAAATGAAATATGCCGAGAGTGAAGACGTCAGGTTTCCAAG
This sequence comes from Macrobrachium nipponense, assembly GCF_015104395.2. Lineage (NCBI taxonomy): Eukaryota > Metazoa > Arthropoda > Malacostraca > Decapoda > Palaemonidae > Macrobrachium > Macrobrachium nipponense. The sequence continues at coordinate 21,297,127 of NC_087204.1, read as the reverse complement.
ATAAGATCTGCCACTGACACCAGATCTTGCGTCGGATTGTGGCGTAATGAAGTTTCCAGAAAATCCTGGACGCAGTATTAATTTGGTCTTTTATCTTACTCTGTGTCTCTTGATGCCGATGGATTAGCATTAATCTGAAAAAACAAAAAAAAAAAAAATTTCTGGTGGTGCATCATTACCTCATTATTCTTGATAACACCGAGTAATGAATAATGGGGTTAGCTTCCAAATGCCGATGGTGATCGTGATAGACTTAAAGATAAAATGGTTTGAAATAAAAGTTTCATAAAAATTTCCCGTAGTGGGGTTGTACCCAAAGTTGCACCCCTTTCGTTCTTTTTTACCGTACCTCCTTTTGTATTCTCTTTCTTCCATCTTACTTCCCACCCACTCCTAACAATTGATTCATAGTGCAACTGCTTTGAGGTTTTCCTCCTGTTACACCTTTCAAACCTGTTCACTGTAAGTTTCCTTTTTTTTTTTAGTGCTTGACCTTTGGTCCTAAATTCCATATTCATTTCATTTCAAGTTCTAAAAGTGGAATAAACTAAAAACTAACAGTAAAAAAGAAAAAGTAACAAAAATATAATAAATTAAAAATGTTGTATTTCTGCTGTTATCATCTCAAAGTGTTTTGCACTTCAGTCTCACCATGAATTTTCAAATATGTCTATGTATTCACTTATCCATCCCTCATCTTACTCAGATACGCAAATTGAAGAATCCAGAAATGTTCGAAATTCGAAGTGGTTTCTATTTAAGGCTAAAAGGTTCCATTAGAAATGGTCCAGTGAACACCCCATTTGCTCACCCTCGAATACAAGCCTCTTTCCAGAGGCATAAAACTAATCGCTTTGGGTTTAATTTTGTAGCAATATTCCAGCGCAAATATTGATTAATTTCATGGCAGTTTCGTCATTGTTGTTGTTGTTGATGAGTGGCAACCCTCTTCTTATGAAATAATGTTGATATATTGGTGAAAATAGTCGTGCAAATCCATTCGTTTTCAAACGACTATTCCACTTAGGGGTTAGTGCCGTCAGTGCACCTCACGTGGTGTACTGTAGGCATCACTAAAGGTTCTTTGCAGCGTCCCTTCGGTCCCTAGCTGCAACCCCTGTCATTCCTTTTACTGTACTTCCATTGATATTATCTTTCTTCCATATTGCTAACACCCTTCTAACCTACCAACTCTCAATTTGCGCTCCTGCTCTGAGTGACCTCATAGGTCCCAGTGCTTGGCCGTTAACCTAAACACTATATTCCATTCCATGACGACTGCGTTTGTTGTTCTTAGATTCATTATTCAATAAATATTGTGAGAAACATGATGTTGATTTCTTCACGAAATCCGTTTATCAATAAATGCTGTGAGAAATATGATCAGATTTCTTCGTGATACCCGTTAATCAATAAATATTGTGAGAAATATGATCTTGATTTCTTCACGATACCGTTAATCAATAAATACTGTGAGAAGTATGGTCCGGATTTCTTCGTGAAACCCGTTAATCAATAAATAATGTGAGAAATATGATCTTGATTTCTTTGCAAAACCCGTTAATCAATAAATACAGTGAGAAATGTAATCTTCATTTCCTCGCGAAACCAATTACTCGCCGCTTCAGGGCGTTACATTCACCGGTTCCAGGAAGATCGAGAGATAATCCCTTACCTGTGGTGTTGTAGGCTTCCAGAACCATAGACTTAGGCAGCACTACCTTTTGTCTGAAAGCAGATTTAACATTACTGCCATTGTTATCAACCTCTCTCTCTATCTCCTTTTCAAGCCCCTGTTAGCTCGCGTTCTGAGACTGGCCAGAAACACCACCCTAAGTTGGCTTTTCTCGTTTTTATCGAACTTGGGAAACCAATGCTCCATCCAGTTATCGCTTTCAGTTGCCCCCTTTGACTCTGCTTCAGGACAATGCAATTTCGACATCAGAGGTTTTCGTCAGAGGACTCTATTGTTGTTACCTCTAGAGCTGATCCTGGGCTTAATTTATATTGTAGTCTTGGTATCCATCTATAGTGGTTGTAGATTATACGTGGCAGCCTTTTCAAGGGTTATAATATTTTCCCTTCTTTCTGTCACAATTTCGTCTATGTTCGCCTGGTGTGTCGTTGTTGTACTGTTCAAGTAAATAAGTAATAAATAATTACACAACACACACACACAGATATGTATATATATATATATATATATATATATATATATATATTATATATATATATATATATATATATATATAATATATACAGTATAAGCGAATACCACAGGAAAATGGTAAGCAGAAAGTCAATACCAAGCGCTTTCGCCTTTATTGAAGCATTATCGTGCCTCGGCAATGTCCCAATAAAGGCGAAAGCGCTTGGTATTGACTATTCTGCCTATCATGATCCTGTGGTATTCGCTTATATAATGATGTATAAAGTATATACACATACATGCATATACTTTAACGACCTTATCAACTTGGGGGTCACATCTACTGACAAATCATTAGAACAACGAAACGCGAAAGAGTATATATTATTCTTTGATCACATGAACCGATGAATGTTTTTATTTTATTTTTTTATTTTAACGTGTCTGGTATTAGCAATGGATTCAATTAGAGAGGCACTAATGCGCTAGCCGTGACCTGAAACATTATGTGGCTGTCAAAAATTTAATCAACTTTTTCCTTATTGATAAATGTATGTGCAGTTTATTTCATATTTTCTGCTTAAAATTCTTTACCTTTTATATACTTGGTTGATGGGATATTATCGGTTTTTTACAAGAAGAAAACAGCATTAGTAGACGTTGGTATGCAGGACTTATTCTTGTTAACAAACTATGTTCATGATCTAGGAATGTATGGTCAGCAGAAATTTGGCGACATATTTACATTCTAAATTTACCAATAAATGTATTCAATCTGTACGGATCGATATAATGAATGTTCAAGCGCTCATTTGGCTGTTGCCTTCAAAGCTAAAACCATTGCCTTTATACCGGTATGTTGCCTGTCGTCAATTTACGTAAATAATTCTGTATCTTTCATAAACTTTCACAAGTTCAACGTTACATGTCTACGTAATGTGGTGACCGCAGCCAAGTCGTGCATGATAACTATCGTGGACGTCAAATGTGCGTTTTGCTGGATGGCACGAATAAATTTCACTTCTTCCACCTTCCATTCCGTGTAGTTCATCTCCGCAGGCCATAAATGTTAAGTGCCATTTGCAACTTTATTCTCGTAAGAAATTCTGTCCTTCGGTGGACGGAAACTGGAGTGGGTGATAGATCGCGAGTTTTTTTTTTTTTTTTTTTTTTCTTTTCTTTTTTTTTTCAACTCGCACATTCCATGTCAACAGAATTCCCTTCTGTCGACTGGTATCTGGAGAGGTATATTGAACTGTAACTCATCTTTTGCTTCAGCTTATATTTGGGTGTGGTTGTGACTGACATGCAGCGATCGATATGTTATGTATAGAAGTGGTGGATACATGATGCGAAAGAGGATAGCACAAAGTGAGAATGGGGCAAATGATAGTGGTTCTCAACCTGGAGTACCTGTTACGAAACCTTTATATTAAACCTGGGGGTACGAGACATGATAGCTAGTCCAATGATGCTTTATATTTATCAGGAGAAAGTAATGTATGTATGTTGTATGTATCAATCTATACGAACGAGTGAAGTTAAAATTTCTGCTCGGCTTTACCCATAACAACGGTGTATGTATGTATGTATGTATATATATATATATATATATATATATATATATATATATATATATATATATATATATATATATATATATAGTTCATTGTATCCTACTAGCTAACACTTCATTGAGAAACATAAACCTTTGTTTAGTAACTAAATACATCTTATGATTTCTTGACAAGGTTTGTATGTATAAATAAATGTATGTATATGTGTATTAATGACTGGGGTATGTATTAAGACTGGGTAAAAATAAAAGTATTTGCAGAGTACAAACAAAATGATAAAGAAAATGCATTTGAACTGCATTTATAACCACAAGAAAGTCATCTTTTGATCTACTATGCCTGTTGAAATATTAAATGCAATCAGCCGTCAATCAATAGACTCCTGTTTCCGTCTTCTTATGGTTGTCGAGGTCCTGTGTATACCATTTACATTAACGCTTTGTTTGAACAACATCGACCAAAATTAATAATTACTCCTTTTGAGAACATGATTGAATTACGTATGATTGCGTTGGTTAATATCGCCGTAATGTAATCACGTGTTTTTTTAGAAAATGGTATCACCTGCTAAATTACCTGTCTGGCTTTCAAACTCACTCTGATTTTTGCGCATGCAAAATTGGTTTCCATACTAAATCAGATTTTAGTTTACAACTGGTTTCACTCGCAGTCAGCCCAACGCAAAAATGCAAAAGTAGGACAGTTCGACTTTCCTCTTCGTATATTGTCATTCTTCAAGGATTTTCATGAAAAAAGTAATTGAGTGTAATTGAATATAACTTTAGATCCTTCTAAGTGTCCCATGGCAGATGCCTCCTGATATATTTTGCTTCGAGAAAGTTCTGATACCTAATATTAACTGATTCTCATATTCTCTTTCTTCCATCTTACTTTCCACCCTCTCCTAACACATGATTCATAGTGCAACTGCTTCGAGGTTTTTTCCTCTTGTTACGCCTTTCAAACCTTTTACTGTCAGGTTCCGTTTCAGCGCTGAATGATCTCATAGGTCCCAGCGCTTTGCATTTGGCCTAAATTCTATATTCAGTTCGACTAGTCTTTACTAAGATGTCTTTCAACGAGTCAGCATTTTACAGTCATTGTTGTTTTGCGATTTCTCAGTTTAAAAGAAAATTCTGATATATTTTTTTTATTATTGTCAGACTTATTTTTCATAGGGTTTGTATACGTTCCTTATGAACAACGTTTCATAGAATGGCGGATATAAGTTGTTACTAAACACACTATCTTAGCCTGCTCACGAAAACGACTTAATAAAACAAATTCAGCATAAATACCCTGCAAACCATTTTTAAGTATTATGTCAAGACACAACGAAAGCGCATCTGAATTTGAATTTTAATCATAATTGGTAATATTTTATGAGGTTTTCGGAAAAATTTCTGATCCTCTTGGTGTTCCGTTATCCATTAAATTTTGCTCGCCTCCAGATCTGGGAGTTTAATCAACGAGGATTATTTATTTATTTAATTATTTATTTATTTTTTTGCCGGTAGGCTAACTTTCGTGACGAAAGCTGCTTTATCGTACATCCACAGGATTCCCCTATTTCAAATTTCGCGTTCAATTTATTTTAAGCGCGATAAGCCTTATAGCTAAGCGATAATGTTTGTACACCATTAGTTGTTACCTGGTTTGCTTTAATCTCTATGCAATGGTTTGTGTTACCTTTTTGTTAATTACATATCCATTCCACTATAGCGTCGATTATCCACAAAGCATAGAATCTAAAGGAGTGTTTTATACTAGAAAAGTCGTGACTTTTAATTCTCCATCTTGCAAATGGATCTTTACTCGAAAATCAATATTTAATTCCTCATAATTTCCATTTCAGTTTTCTGTAAAAGAAAACTATTAAGATGGCTTTGTCTGTCCGCCCTCAGATCTTCAAAACTAGAGGCTAGAGGGCTGCAAATTGTTGTGTTGGTCACACACCCAATCCTCAAACATACTAAATTGCAGCCCTCTAGCCTCAGTATTTTTTTATTTTAAGGTTAAAGTTAGCCATGATCGTGGGTCTGGCAACGCTATAGGACAGGCCATCGGTCATCTAGCCTCATAAGTTTTATTTATTCCCTTTAAGGTTTAAGTTGGCCATGATCGTGCTTATGGCAACGCTGTAGGATAGGCCGTGGCTGAAACTTTCACAGGCCGCGGGTCACATTTTCGGTGGCCTTGATTACGCGCTGTGTAGAAAACTCGACTGCGCATTGTTTACTAGTTATAATTCACGGTACATTACTTCTTTGTTGACATCATCAGTCACGTCGTCCACATTGAAAGGGAATACGAGTTCAAAAGTGATTTATTTCAACCCATGAGCGTCCCCTGATGGTATTGTGGCAGGGCAGCCGAGCTGTTCCTCGTTTAAATTCAGCGCTGTGCCCCTAAGCGGAGAGATAACATCCCGCCAGAGTCAATTATTGAAGTTCTGAAGACATTATACCAATTTTGTCACCGGCGCCCAACTGTTGACACTTTCCCTGATTCGGCTGATGGATGGGGCCGACGCATCTGTGATGTCTTTTATTCGATTGTTGGGGGCGTTCTGTGACCAGTGGGCGAATGGAATGGGCGTGAATAAAGCGTAATAAAGTCTCCATCACAAATATCAAGCGAATAACAGAGTTAGTTTGCTTTGAATTCATTCTAGAAAAATAAAAATCAGATAAAACTACTCTGCACCAGACTTTGCAATGAAAGGTTTGCATTTCACGTATACCTTGCAATTAAAGGCAATCGACTGAATTGATTATTTCACATATCTTTTTTTCTGTTTTTGCCTCGTGCGATTTACTGAATTCATTGTCTCACTTTTTTGGGCGGGAGGGCGGCTCGCGCTAAATAAGGATTATGCTGGTGAGATTATGGTGGGCGCTATGCTTGCCTAGGCAGGCAGGGAGACCTTACAGACCTTATAGACCTTAACATCTTGTTCGGGTTGCCACAGGTCCCTCAGTGTGAGGGCACCTCTACGTCTACTAGAGAGTTGCTAGTACATCTTCCGGTATATTTTGCATCTTCCAATCTTGGATGGTCTGGGATGCAGCTTAGATATTTATCGAGCTTATTCTTAAACACATCTTCGCTCACTCCTGATATTTCTCAGATGAGCTGGCAACGAATTGAATAGACGCTGCATTCTCAATGCCGGTGCGTAGTGGATTAATGTCCTGTGTGCTTTCCTTATTTTTCCTGGTATAGTTTTGGGCACCTATTAATCTACCTCCTGCTTGCTCTTTCTGATATTTTTAGTTCCATGATGTTTCTGCTATTCCTTCTATCTGTTTCCATGCCTGAATTATCATGTAGCGCTTCTCTTTCCTCCTTTCTAGACTATATAATTTTAAGGTTTGTAGTCTTTCCCATAGTCAAGGTCCTTAACCTCTTGTATTCTAGGTGTAAAGGACCTTTGTACACTCTCTATTTGTGCAATATCCTTTTGATAGTGTGGGTACCATATCATATTGCAATATTCAAGTGGAATACGAACATATGTTTTATAAAGCATAATCATGTGTTCAGCTTTTCTTGTTTTGAAGTGCCGTAACAACATTTCCATTTTTGCTTTACATTTGATCATTGCATAACATGTTCCTACTCATCATCACACCAAGGTCTTTAACCGCTTCCTTATTTTTGTGTTTGTCTCATTATTAGGTCCCCTATATGCATATAGCTTTCCTTCTCTGTCTCCATTATTTATTGATTCAATTTTTATCAGATTTAAATACCCATCCTATTACCTCTGCCCAATCATAACTTTGTTAAGGTCTCTTTGTAGCGCGTCCTATCTTCACACTAGTAATTTCTCTACTTATTCTTGTGTCATTGGCGAAACTACTCACATACCGAGTCCTTAACATTACTGTCTATGTCTGCAATCATAATAACAAACATATTGCAGCTAACACCGTGCCTTGTGGCACACCGAATATTACCTAGCTTCATCCGATTTCTCATCGTTTGCAATAACTATCTGTTTTTCTGTTGTGTAAAAATTCTTTTAACCATCTTCCTACTTTATCCGCTATATTATGTTTTCTAATTTTCTTCGCTAATATATATGGTCTACCTTGTCAAAAGTTTTTGCAAAGTCTTGATAAACTACATCTGTTTCATTTCCGCTGTTCATATTTTTGTATATGTTTCTCACGGTGGACTAACAGTTGGGTTTGTGTACTTTTTCCGGGTACGAAACCATGTTGTCCCATATTAAACAAATTAAATTTTTTTCATTAAATGTTTCATAATATTTTTCTTCATTACTCTTTCATACACTTCCATAATATGTGATGTTAGACTCACAGGCCTATAATTACTTGGCTCTAGTCTTGATCCACTTTTGAAAGTAGGGGTAATATATGCTAATTTGTGCTCATCATAAATCTTGCCTGTATCTACATCTTTGTCTTAATAATATGCAAGTGGCTTTGGAGGGGGGGGCGATAGACTGAACTACTTTGTCTTTAATCAAAATTGCAGGAATTTCATCAGGCCCTGCTGCAGCTCCATTTTTTAATTTCATTAATAGCCTGCACAATATCAGCTTCATTAATATCTATGTCAGCTAAATATTCACTATTTTTTGTCCCTTACTTCTATCATTCCATTATCTTCATTATCAATTCTAGGGGTGAATTCTCTATTTTATCATTCTGCCAATATGTTTACATAGTTCCTTTTTTCATTCGTTAATCTCCCTTCAATTCTTAGAGGGCCTATTTCTATTCTTCTTTTATTCATCTTTTTCGCGTACGAGTATAATAGTTTGGGGTTTTGCTTGATATTTACTAGAATTTTTTCTTCCAAGTCCCGTTTTTCATTTTCTTTTGATTGTATAATCTTTTGTTCTGCATTTTCCTATCTTACTTTTTAGATCTATAACTTTCCATGCATTTTTTTGCATTTTTTTGGCTTTTGCAAGACCTTTTTTCCACTTTTGATTTTCTGGAACAAGATCCTTCTGTCTCTTGGTATGCATGACTGATGTTTACTTTCCTCTTCGGTATATATTTATCCACATATTTTCTCTAATGTTTATATAATATCTCCGTATTTACCCTTATGTCATCACTTACGAAAATGTTATCCCAATCTTTGTTTAATTCTTCATTTATTTCTGACCATTTTATATTTTTACTGTAGAAGTTGTATTTTCCATATCCTTCCCACTTTTTCATTTCTTGCTTATCTCTGTTTTCACTTGCTTTGGAATGAACTGTTAATTCTATGACATTATGGTCTGAAATACTCGCATTATAAACTATTATTTTTTTAACATCATTCACCTCGTTCATAAATACTAGGTCTAAAGTATTTTCCTTTCTTGTTGGCAGGTGATTTATTTGTTGAATGTTGTAATCTAGTAGCATATCCAATAGCTTTTCGAATTGCCTCTTGTCTTCTGCACTACAATTACTCTCTTTTTTATATGTATAAATATAACCACAATCTCCTATTCGTTTTTTCCAGTCTACGAAAGGAAAGTTAAAGTCTCCCAGATAGGAGAATAGTCCAGTCCTTGTGATTTCTACATATATCATCCAATTTTTCTATTATTATGTCAAACTCTTTAGTATTAGGGGGTCTATATATTAATATGTTCATTAATTTTTCAGATTCAAATTCTACCGCTATTAGTTCACATTCTGAGTTACTATATTTCTCATATATTTTTCCTCGTTTTTTGTCTTTCCCATATATTGCGGTTCCCCCTTGATTCCAATTTTTTCTATTTGATCTATAAATTTGGAACCCTTTTATTTGAACGTCTTTCCCAGTCTCTTGGGAGTACCAGTTTCACTTATATACATTATATCTATTTTCTTTTCAATTTGGGTTAGTTCTTCTAAGTACCCTATTTTTCTTTTTGAGTTACTCGTAACTAAACCCTGCGCATTCATCACTATGATGAGAGAGAGAGAGAGAGAGAGAGAGAGAGAGAGAGAGAGATTCTCCTTATTTATACGCTCAAGGAAATTATCTTTGGCAGCCTGTAAGGAACCAAACTTCTTCACAAGGTGATGTTTTTACTTTAACCAGTAGGAAAACGAATTTGAGTTGGTCCGAAGAATTAGATTTTTTAATTCTTTATATTTTTTCTACATGACTAGGAACCAATGGTTACTCAGAAAACGGGACCCACACCTTATTGTGGGATCCGAACCACATTCTATCAGAAATGAATTTCTATCACCAGAAATAAATTCCTCAGGTTCCGATTGGCGAGCGAACTCGGGCTACCAAATTGATAGGCGAGTACGTAAACCGCTCGTTCAATGAGGAATTAGAACAATAGATACAGAATTTTAGACTCCCATGAGAATTGCCAACAGGCATAATATAGGATATTATTTTTTTGCTCTATCACAGTCCTCCAATTCGACGACTGGGTGGTATTTATAGTGTGGGGTTCCGGGTGTTCATCCTGCCTCCTTAGGAGTCCATCACTTTTTCTTACTATGTGCGCGTTTCTAGGATACACTCTTCTGCATGAGTCCTGGAGCTACTTCAGCCTCTAGTTTCTAGATTCCTTTTCAGGGATCTTGGGATCGTGCCTAGTGCTCCTATGATTATGGGTACGATTTCCACTGGCATATCCCATATCCTTCTTATTTCTATTTTCAGATCTTGATACTTATCCATTTTTCCCTCTCTTTCTCTTCAACTCTGGTGTCCCATGGTATTGCGACATCAATGAGTGATACTTTCTTCTTGACTTTGTCAATCAACGTCACGTCTGGTCTGTTTGCACGTATCCACCCTATCCGTCCTGATACCATAGTCCCAGAGGATCTTGCCTGATCGTTTTCTATCACTCCTTCAGGTTGGTGCTCGTACCACTTATTACTGCAAGGTAGCTGATGTTTTCTTGCACAGGCTCCAGTGGAGGGCTTTTGCCACTGAATCATGCCTCTTTTTGTACTGGTTCTGTGCAAGTGCCGGGGCATTCACTTGCTATGTGGTTTATGGTTTCATTTTTCGTATTGCACTTCCTACATATGGGAGAGATGTTATTTCCGTCTATCAAACTTTGAACATATCTGGTTCTTATGGGCCTGATCTTGTGCTGCTGTTATCATTCCTTCTGTTTCCTTCTTTAGCTCTCCCCTCTGTAGCCATTGCCAATTGTCATCGCTGGCTAGTTCTTTAGTCCTGTCTCATGTATTGTCCGTGCATTGGTTTGTTGTGCCAGTTCCTCTGTTCTTTCTGTCTTCTCCTGTCTCTGTATATTTCTGGGGTCTTCGTCTACTTTTATTAGTCCTTCTTCCCATGCACTCTTTAGCCACTCGTCTTCACTGGTTTTCAGATATTGACCCAGTGCTCGGTTTCGATGTTGACGCAGTCCTCTATACTTAGTAGTCCTCTCCCTCCTTCCTTTCGTGTTATGTATAGTCTGTCCGTATTTGCTCTTGGGTGTAGTGCTTTGTGTATTGTCATCTTTGTTTCCTGGTTTTCTGATCTATGCTGCGGATGAGTTCTGCCTTCGTCCATTCCACTATTCTGCGCTGATCTGATTACTGGCACTGCCCATGTGTTTTATGGCTCTATCATATTTCCGGCGTTGAGTTTTGACTTGAGTATCGCCTTGAGTCTCTGCATATATTCTTTCCTGATCGTGTCCTTCATCTCTTGGTGTTTTATATCTCCTCCTTCCATTATTCCCAGGTATTGTATCCTGTCTATCTATGTGTTTGATGTTGGCTCCCATCTGGTAGCTTTATACCCTTCAGTTCTCGTTACTTTGCCTTTTTGTATGTTGACTAAGGCGCATTTTTCTATTCCAAACTCCATCCTGATGTCCCCAGATACAATCCTTACAGTCTGGATTGGGTAGGGGATTCATTTCCTTGATGCTCTTACCATACAGCTTGATGTCGTCCATGAACATCAGATGGTTGATTTTGTTGCCTCTTTTCTTGAGTTGGTACCCGGCATCCATCTTCTGTAGTACTTTTGTCATGGAATCATGGCTACTACGAGAGTAGTGGGGACAGTGAGTCGCCCTGGAAGATCCCTCTCCTGATATTAACCTCTGCTAGTCTTATTTCCAGAGCTTGTAAGTATGTATTCCAGTTGCGCATTGTATTTTTGAGGAAGCTGATGGTATTTTCCTCTGCCCCCATATATTTTCAGGCATTCTATTAGCCATGTGTGTGGTATCAGTCCGAAGGCTTTCTTATAGTCTATCCATGCCATGCTTAGGTTGGTTTTCCTTCTCCTACTGTTCTTCATTACCAATTTTGTCTATCAGGAGCTGGTCTTTTGTGCCCCTACACTTCCTTCTGCAGCCTTTCTGTTTGGTGGGGATGGTGTTTGTCTCCTCTAGGTAGTTGTATAGCCTTTTCACTGATGATACCCTCGGCTCGATCATGGTAAAGAAAATTTTTATCTTAATTAAATTAAATGAAAACTACTAAGACTTGAGGGCTGCAATTTGGTATGTTTGGTGTTTGAGTTTGGTGATGATCAACGTACCAATTTGCAGGCCCTCTAGCCTCAGTACTTTTTTTAAGATCAGAGGGCAGAGAGTCTCGGAAATATAGTACTTACTTTCTATATTTGGCGTTTTTATGGGCTCCTTTTATTAGATGGAATTTAGCTGTAACAGAGCATTACCAGTCATATACATACCATATATATATATAATATACATACATATACGATACAAATGTCCTTTAGTATCCAATTCCCTCTACCTTAGAATCAATATATTTTCATATATGTTAAGTGAAGGAGAATTTTTAGTTGATAATAATTTCGTCAGCCCTACTTCAGTTAACGTTGGTATGAAGTATATTATTTCTGAAGTAGAGCTAATAAGATCTTAAAGGACATTTGTAGCTTAATGTATATATGAATCACGGTGATGTGATCGGACTCATATATATATATATATATATATATATATATATATATATATTATATATATATATATATATATATATATGTATATATAAACTAGTATAAGGACTAAGAGAGAAAGAGAGACCACTGGCTTTCACGGGAGAGGTCACTCCATCAATGTAGGAAAAAAATCCCTGAAAGGTTCCTCTCTGTATGATAGAAGTCGGTCACTTTCATCCTAAATTGGATTTGCGCTTTCCAGTGGCTGATGTCCACCAAACAAAACCACATGCATGCGGAGTTCAGTGATTTGCTTCTTCAGTTCTGACAAGAGGAAACTCGCTGACAGAATCTCATTGTGAGATATAGGAAGATAATATTTCTGAAGCTTGTAATATGATTGTTGAGGGGTAATGTAGCGCGGCCTTCATTATTGCAATGCATTACCGTCTTGCCAATTTATTTGCGAACATAATTTCAAGAAGGGTTCTCTTTTCACCTGTCCAGCCAAAATGGTTCGTCGGTAGAAATAAAAAAAAAATGAATAAATAAAAATAATAAAGCAAATATGGGCTATTAGATACTTAAACAACTCTTTTTAAGAATCTAGATGTAATGATTTATAATACTTAGTAATACAATAAAAACGTACGTGCCTTTTGGACGTTAAAAAGTTATCCTATTTTAAACGTGGGACTGATGGTTTAAAAATAAAGGGGTTTCATTCGTTAAAAATTCGTATCAAAATGAAGGTATATTCAAACGTTAGAAAAGGGTACATTCTATATATATATATATACATATATATATATATATATATATATATATATATATATATATATATATATATATATATATATTATATATATATATATATAGTACTGATTGAAATTTATACATTTGCTATTCTATTCTGGAAGGAAATTAGGGAATACTTTCTTATAGAAGTAGCTGCTAAAATTATACATCAATTACTGGAAGGCATAAACGGAATTGCCTTTTAATGTACGAAAGCAAGCTGCTTGACTTCGAGTGGCAATTTTTTCTGTGGGAGAAGGGTTGGGGGGGGGGGGGGGTTGGAGGAGCTGTGGAAGGGGCATCTTATATCTTAATTGAGAAAAAACAAAGTCGGGCTCAGGCTACGCCTGATTTATACCGAAGTCTTAGTGCCAAGCCTCTTTGACCTTTTGGATGCTGCGTCACCTTAACACTTCTCTCCTTTGATGCCCTAATGAGAGGTTAATGCAGTCTCCTCTAGAAGTACCCTTGTGCACTGCGCATGCGTGTGTGACCGTGGATGTGTGTGTGAGAAGAGAGAGAGAGAGAGAGAGAGAGGAGAGAGAGAGGGGAGAGAGAGAGGAGAGAGATATACTGGAAGAGGCGTGCTGCAACATCTTAACTTTGTAGTAAACTTTGTTGTCGTTTGAAACGCTGGAAGGACGACGATCATTTGCAAGTGGACCCAAAGTCAATAGTCTTTGTCATTTAAGTATAATTGTAAGGAATGACCAATAGGGTTATTTGTTCAGCGTCGCTGCCTCGAGATGATGTGCCTTAAAAGAAAAGAATAAGTTCAATCCGTTTTGTGAAGAATAACTCGATGGATATTATGAACACCAAACATACTCTCTATGTGCTCAAGGTCTTTATAAAGGATTCCGTACTAAGTACTACCATCGAACAAGGTACTAATTAAGCAATTGTCCTTTCAGTAAGGAATTAAGAGCGTATGGCATAGAACCATATTCAGCGAAGAGATTTCTTTACAAATTCTGAGAATTCATCAAAGGACAAGATTTCCATAAAGGACGCTTAGAGCATTGCCCATATTATGATTTCATTAGGGATCAAAGGATAGATTTCTTTGTTATAAGTTTTCAGAAGTCTTTGAGAGAAATTACACAGGACAGGCGAGGAGTCTCGACATCCCAAGACGACTGCAACCAACTTGGACTTATACCTTGATTTATTGATTTACTTTCTGTTATAAACTTTACCAAATGAATAATTTTATAAAGAATAAAGTTTAATGCAACTATATCCCTGAGAAATTGACTCCTCCTATGAATCATATCGGTGCAATACTCGCCAGTTGTAATAGCAGAGAGAAAGAAGTTATTAGAAAAAATGAGAGATATACAGTTAAACGCAACTATGCAGCAGCATCTTTCAATAAGACTTTGTTTGAAAGAGGGTCTCCTTCCGATATTATCATTATTAATACTTTTTTTTCTATATCATCCTATTCGGACTGGGGTGGTTTTTTATAGTGTGGGGTTCCAGGTTGCATTATTATTATTATTATTATTATTATTATTATTATTATTATTATTATTATTATTATTATTATTATTATTATTATTATTATTATTATTATTATTATTTAATTACAATAATTGCTGCCTCAGCTGCATTAATTTTATATAGATTCTTCTCTAGTTTTCCTAATTAATGCAGCTGATGCAGCAATTACTTTTAATAAAACATGTTTAAAAGAGGGCCCACTTCGAGCATATATTATTATTATTATTATTATTATTATTATTATTATTATTATTATTATTATTATTAACCAGAGCCAATGACAACCTCAGACATTTTAAAGGCATCTAAATAAGTAAACTGCAGTTGGTAATCTAGTCTTGCTTCAGATTCTTAACTGCTAAACTGTTTCGACATACAGGAGAAAAAAAATCTCCGGTTGGCAAGACAAGTAAAATGCCAATTCGCGGGACCGTCCAGCCGAGGGCCCCTCCAGAAACCGGTCAATGAATTATTCCCCTAATTTCGGAAGGCGTAACCCAGTGACCCGGAGAATTCAGCCAATAATTATCGACGTCGATTTATAATCAAGGTTTTGGTGATATTGGTTTTTTATTTATTTGTTTATTTATTTATTTATTTTTTTTTTTTTTTTTGATGTTAGGGTTAATAATCGTTCTACTCGAATGTTGAGGCATTTTTACTTTTGTGTAAATGAAAGCTATTGAGATGGCTTTGTTTGTCCGCCCTCAGATCTTCAAAACTACCAAGGTTAGAGGGCTGCAAATGTACGTATCATCCACCCTCCAATCATCAAACATGCCAAATTGCAAGCACTCCATCCTCTCTAGTTTTCATTTTATTGAAGGTTAAAGTTAGCCATAACTCGTGCGTCTCTCAACGATATAGAACAGGCTTCATGGGCCGCGGCTCTTACAGGTTACTGACTTTGTGTCCTGCCCCATGTTGATTATGGTAATCACCCAACCAGTTTCCTTCTGATGACTGCACTAGATGCGAAGGAAATTTGACTTGACTCAAACCATTCAAGTTTTAATTAATCATTCCCTTCATATACAAGACAAATGTGACTGCATAATCTGGGGGGGGGGGCGGATGAAAGAGTTGGAAATCAGTTTGTCTCGGCAATATGGCATCGACCTTTTATATCTGATGCCCAGAGGGCGTATATAGAAAGGCATCAATTTACCTAAAAGTAAGACTTCAAGGGGATCCAGAGAGAGAGAGAGAGAGAGAGAGAGAGAGAGAGAGAGAGAGATGACATTTTCGATTTGTGGGTTTGGTCATTACTTTTCGCCTCGGACGAGACATATTAGTTACCGCTGGTGACGAGAATCTACCCCAGAAATTGTCCATATTTTATTCTTTATTGTATAATGAAGCAGAACTTGAATAAGGGGAATAATGGGGGGCGGGGGGGGGGGGGTTTAGGGGCTGATTCAGTCTTTCTATTGAAAGTGCATTGGAAATTCTAAACAGTACAAAAAATCCCACACACACAAAAAAGTTATAATAAACAAATATACATTTAAACGATGTCTCGTGTGAAGAATAATTGCTTCGATTATTATTAAGGGAATTGGTCGACTGAACTACAGGTCTAAAGAATAAAAACAAAAATAAACAAAAGAAAATAATAACCGTAAAAGAAAAATAAATGTTGTTGTTTGAAACGCCGGAAATGGATATTTAGTTTTTAAAAACGTTATTTACTTAGACAAAAGTGTAAGACTCTTATTTATCTGGGTCAATCAGGTCGTTTCATATTGTCTTACTAATATAACTTAAATTATATTAAATTCAATTATACTGGTAATCCTGTCATTTTAATGATTTTCGCGAACACATGGAAAAGTATTTGAAAAAAAGACACTCCAATTAAAATAAAATAATGCAAGAGCTCTGATGTGTTATGAATATGTAATCTGTTCAAAACTTGAAGAATTAAATCTCTTCTGCAATTGAAATGAAAATGAATTAGACTCTCCTCATATTTCCAGTCCTTCGTAACTCTGGTGGGTCGTAAAGATTATTGTGAGTTCCTCTGCTTAACTTTCCAGGGGTTCCAGTAATCAATGGAGATTTCAAAGGAGGTCAAAGAAACTTAAAGTTAAAAGAGAGCTCTCGGGGAAGATTCATCTTACGAAAATAGCAAATATAATGCACCCACTTGACGTATTAAGACTAGTCATAGAAATAATCTTAAAACCCAACAAGCAACATTTTCAGCTTGATTTTCTGAACTCATCGTTGTATTCGTAAAGGTCTCATGATGAAGTTGTCGACGCAGCTACGAAAACAAGGACTAGCAAATGATTTAGCTTGTGAGGAAATATTCCAGTCAGTTACTGAAACCGGCCCAACCAAGCAGATATCACTAATTATCACAGATCTGTCCCCCACGTAGTGATTTTTGGGCCAAAACGCAATTTGTAATCATGTCGTCTTAGTTTATCAGATCTCAAGAGACTCAGAGCAAGATCTCTCCAGGTCCCTGGAATCTAATGAAGCATTTCAGTGTGTTGCTATTAACATGAAATTCGAATTCCAGTGATTGCAGAGCTCCTGGATACTGGAAGCTGAGTCATATTAGCTCTGCGACTCTGTGTCTAACGTCCCATTCCAGAGGCGCTTTATTCCTCACACCGCTGAACTCTGGAACAGCCAGACTTCCAGAGGAAGGCGTGAATCTGGAACTTCAGAAGGTCTAGCGGTCGTACAATTCATTAATGTCCTAATACTATTCTCCTTCCATTGCAATACATTTTATCTATTTGTTGATCATTTATTAAATTTATTTTTGATAAGTGTGGTCCCTTCTTTGTGTTCCCTTTACCTCGTCTTACTTCTTAACGAGTACCATTTTGGAAACTTGAATGTCATTAATAATAATAATAATAATAATAATAATAATAATAATAATAATAATAATTTTGGACTGAAGATGAACCCTGGGAAGGGTTCGAAAGCTTTTTGTAGTATTCAAAATTATACACGGACTTTTTACACTTTGTATTATTGTGGACCCTTTAGAACATTATATATACTCTCGTGATAGAGAGTTTTCCCTAATAATATAATAATAATAATAATAATAATAATAATAATAATAATAATAATAATAATAATAATAATAATAATAATAATGATAATAATAATAATTTATTTTCTAAAGAGGTAGCAGCTTCAGGTAGTGTTCATCTGACATTTTTTCTCAACAACGTTGTTATTGTATTAATAGTATAATGGGAAATTGTGAAACCTTATTTTTTGAGAGGTAACGAGATTCGTGACTGAAAATAACTCTGTTGAACGAGTCTTTGACTTAGCTGCATCATTAGTGAAATTTTTGAACACCGATAATCACTGGCTATTAACTTACATGATACTAAAACCACAACATGGTCGTTAGTAGCATTTCCATTCGAATTGAAGTCAGAATATTTGACTATGACAGTTCTACTAGAATTAGTGAAAAAAAAGCAAAAATTAATCGTATTTTGAAACCAGTATGTTTACAGAATTCAAAATCTTATTATACGTGTCACACGCAAGGTTCGTGATGCTAAACAAAAGCATACAGATATAACAGTTGTCTTTGTTTATAACTTAATTGCGTTGTTCTTTATAATGGGAAAAAGTATTGTAATTCAATAATTAGCTTTGTTCAATGAAGACTAATTGGAAGAACCCCCGATAGCAGTTCAACAAATGAGAGGGATTTTATAATTCATTAATGATTACATGATAATTACCAATCTCATCATAACATTCTTTTAATGTAATGTCTTTCTCAAGTGAAGCCCGTAAGCAGATTATCAATATGTGCACTAGTATTGCAAAGCTCCGGTATTTTGCCATGACCCGAGGTTAGGTTAGGTTATATCAGAGACAGGCTTTATTTGCAAACAAATTCGTTTTTTTTCTTCACCTATAAATATATTACCTTTATTATCAGATGTTTCCATCTTCAAACTATTTCCAGAACTTCATGGAAGTTGAAATATGATTATCCTATTGATAGGATAATGCAAAATATATTTAACAGAATTCGAATATACCGTCAATTCCAAGGGAAGGTAACACATAAGAATTAGGACTGGGATACCTTTTTAATTTATATGCAAGTGTGTATTTGTGTGTGTGTTTATTTGTGGATACAGACAAAGGTGTGTTCACTAGGTAATACAGTTTCACAACTTGTAGGGTGTGAACACAATGCATTTAAATGAGGTAGATAACCTCCCATAAAAGCACATAGTTGATTCAGAGAGAACTCAACTCTCGTCAGAAATGAATGATAAAAAAATACTTCTTCGAAAGAGACTAACAAGAAGTTATTCACAGTGGCCGTCCTAACCTCCAGGTATCACTGTTTTCCCACTCTTATATTTTATAGTCAATTTTCTCCCGATCTCCGTTACGGGATAAAATAAAAAATAAAATAAAAAGTGTCCAGGGAAGGTCTGTGAAACGCGGTCCAGAATAAAATATATAAGGCTGAGGATTTTTTTTTTTTTTTTTTTTTTTTTTTGCGAAAGCTACGTCAGTGTTAAGGGCGAATTGGCACTCAAAGGCTCCCGCGAATATCTCGGGGAAATTCTGTTGAAGAAAATCTTCATGGGTTATTCGGAGATCAACGAGAACACCTCACACCCTTCCCCCTCCCCATAAATATCCTATCCTAAAATTCGTGTCTTTAACTCAAAGCGAGACCCTTTTTTTTTTCAGACCTTTTTAGGCTCTTCCTTAGACCTCTCCTACAACCCCCCCCCCCCCCCCTCAAACAAGAACAACAACAACAATAACAACAACAACAACAAAGTTGTCTGTAGGCTTACTCCCCGAGTAAGCGAAAATTAAAAGCAAAGAAGAAAGGTAAGTGCTAATGTAAGCAAACCTCAACATTCTAGAGCTTAAAAGAGAGAGAGAGAGAGTGTCTCAGGCACAAAAAACGTCTTTGTCTTTGTTAGTCTGAATGAAAAGTGATCCTATTGAAGGAAGGACCTCCCAAAATCCTTTCCCGAACGATGGACACCAATAACGTGGACGCCAAAGGATTCCAAGTGACTCAAACAATTGCGACGCCTCTTATGCCTCTCCACAGAGACACTTTTACTTTGCTGCCTTTCTCTAATGTATTTCTAGTTTTCTGCAGAGGAAAACTATTGAGAGAGCTGTTTTTGTCTGTCCGGCCTCAGATCTTAAAAACCACGTAGGCCAGAGGGCTGCAAATTGGTATTTTGATCATCCACCCTCCAATCATCAAACATACCAAATTGCAGCCCTCTAGCCTCACAGTTTTTTAGTTTTTTTTATTTAAGGTCAAAGTTGGCCGTGATCATGCGTCTGACAACGCTATAGGACAGGCCACCACCGGGCCGTGGTTGAATGTTCAAACAGCGGTTCATACAGTATTATACTTTGTACTTTGTTTTATAAGTCGTAATCAGATTCTTAGCCATCAGGTGTTATTTTTTATATTGTTTGCAAAGCCCATTGTTTTCACAGCTCATTCTTATAAGTATTTTCAGATTGTCAAGCCCAACGATCCAATTAAAGTAGTTAAACTATTGGAAACAACGTTATAAGGCGATAATTTAGCATTCTATCATAAATTCCTGAATATTACTTCCTCATCACCGTGTTAAGAGACTAACGAATATAATTAGAGAATTTTTAATTTTGCTCTAGGGCACGCGCGCCACCCCCCACCCTGGGAATGACCAACGCCCCCCCCCCCCCTCTGAGAATTGTCGAAGCCCCAACCCCCCCCTCCCCCTCACTCCCAGGAGTTATCATGATTGGGTGGAGTTACGGAACTCTTTATCAGGCACCGACGAAACGAGATCTCAAAGTCATTAATTGATCTATCTGGCCGTCTGCTAAGTTATGGGAAAGTAAGTCCAGAATAAAGTGATGGACGTATGTCACAGATACATGATATCTGAAGTATGCTCCTACCAAGTTTTATTGTTAAATTATTTACTGAACATTCATTTATGATAAAGACCTTAAACTGCATTAATTTATAAAGAAAAGCAAATAGTCAATATAAATTATACCCTTGCCAAGTTTTATTCTTACTCTAATTATTTATTAAACATTCATTATAATAAAGACCTTAAAGTGCACCTTTTCAATAAAGTCAATTAATAAAGAAAAACGAAAAACAAAACAATATAAAGTATCCTCTGGCAAAGGCTTATTGTTAAATTATTTATTAAATATTCATTTATGATAAAGACCATAAAATGCACATTTTCAATAAAGTAAATTAATAAATAAAAACAGAAAAAAAATCAATATAAAGTATGCTCTGGCCAAGTTTTATCGTTACTGTAATAATTCACTGAACTTTCATTGACGATAAACACCGTAAGATGCACAATTTTAATATTTGAATAAATTACATAAATAACGAAAAGCAAAATCATTAATTCTTACTACCAAAGGCATCTCTTTCTGTCTGTCTGTATGTCTGGCTGACCCTCTCTCTCTCTCTCTCTCTCTCTCTCTCTCTCTCTCTCTCTCTTCCTGTGTCATGGTTTACGCGTTTCATTTGTCTTTAACTAATGGGCAGTGAGACGCTGAAATAATAACACAATAAATCGTTTATAGTTAACAGTAACAAATGTACGTTTACCATGACGCCACATGAATATATCCGAGTTCGAATGACATACCCTGCAGTTATGAAAAAAAAAAGTTAAGTGTATATTAGTTTTACCAGGCCACTGAGCTGATTAACAGCTCTCCTAGGTCTGGCCAGAAGGATTAGATATTTTTACGTGGCTAGGAACCAGTTGGTCAACTAGCAACGGGACGTACAGCTTATTGTGGGATCCGATCCACACTATAACGAGAAATGAATTCTATCACCAGAAATAAATTCCTCTGATTCCGCGTTGGCCGAGCCGGGAATCGAACCTCGGACCACCGGATTGGCAGACGAGCGCAAAAACCACTCGTCCAGCGTGGAACTCTGCAGTAATTCAACTGCGATGGGTATCATCGAGGGCGGAGATGGACTTGCACGTAGCAGTCTGGTCGAAAGATTCTTGTTTATGTCACACACTCGTTGGCATTTTGATCTGAAAAGGAATTAAACATTTCTCTCTTTAATATAAAATCATTATAGTTTGCAAGTTGACCATTCCATTTCGTATGTTAATTTTTATAGTTACAAGAAAAAAAAATAACAATTACAGCATAGTTTCCTTCCGCCTTATTCTAATCTTTATATAATAATAATAATAATAATAATAATAATAATAATAATAATAATAATAATAATAATAATAATAATAATAATAATAATAATAATAACATCGGTAAGTCTGAGAAGCGAATTGTAAGGAAAATAGAAAAAACAATTATATAAAATCAACTCGCTTAATTCTGTCATTCATTTAACAGTATTTGCCTAGAGGGTCTTCTACCAAAATAATAATAATAATAATAATAATAATAATAATAATGAATAATAATAATAATAATAATAGAATCCACGTGGCCTATACTATTATCTTCATCAACATTCCAAGGATCAGCTAGGGCTACAATGGTTCATTTGATTCTTGCAACATTAAACC
This sequence comes from Macrobrachium nipponense, assembly GCF_015104395.2. Classification (NCBI taxonomy): domain Eukaryota; kingdom Metazoa; phylum Arthropoda; class Malacostraca; order Decapoda; family Palaemonidae; genus Macrobrachium; species Macrobrachium nipponense. The sequence goes on along the minus strand of NC_087204.1, from coordinate 21,274,652 downwards.
TCTCTCTCTCTCTCTCTCTCTCTCTCTCTCTCTCTCTCTCTCTCTCTCTCTCTCTTTGCTTTCCTCAGTGTTGAATTCTACCTACCAGCCGCGAATGAAATTCATCATCGATTGCTGCGAAGTGGGTAATTCCATTCGCTTGGAATCATTCGAAATTAATTATGTTTGGTTTCAGGGGTGTTCCATCTAACCATCAGACATTCCTCATGTAATGTAATAATGTAATCCTCTAAATTGTCAAAAGGAAACCACGGACAATTACATGGACTACGTTAAACATCCCTCGAGACAGTTTATAGTTCTCCAAAGCCACTCTCCCTTTTGAGTTCTCTCCCCCGAAATGCATTTGCCGTCTTCTCTGTTTATTTTGATGTTTATTATTTAGATATATATAATCCATTACGTTCATTTACTGTGTAAGCTATATTACCATCAGCTTTGCAGTCGCAGTGATGAAAGCATTCACAGACAATACTGCAAGCAAAGGGGAAACAGCCATTCTCTATAATTAATTTCTCTTTATGAACTCTGCCGAAGTCTATATTCTCTCTCTCTCTCTCCCCACATATTTGCATATGTATACATAGGCACACACACATACACACAACACACACACGCACACACACACACACATATATATATTATATATATATATATATATATATATATATATATATATATATAGAGAGAGAGAGAGAGAGAGAGAGAGAGAGAGAGAAGAGAGAGAGAGAGAGAATTTGAGATCACAAACATATACACAATAATGTATATCGTGTGCATGTGTTTGTAATCGTAATTCTATATATATATATATATATATATATATATATATATATATATATATATATATAATATATATATATATATATATATATATATATATATATATATATATATATATATATATATATATATGTGTGTGTGTGTGTGTGTGTGTGTGTGCATGTATGCATGCATACATACATACGTACATACATACACACACACAAAACCGACCCTTTTTCTCCTGGAACGTTCCAGGTAAAGGCCGCCTTGTTTGTTATCAAGGACGAAGTTTATGATTACAATAATAATGATTGTGCCATTTATACTTCCGCCAAAAGTGGTTACATTTTCTGTATCGTAAAATAAAACCCCGTTTTTTCATTGCTGGGAAGAGGTTTCTGATCAATGGTGTGGGAAAAAAATGATAATATTACACTAAACGAGAAACAGGAGCAATGGCGTACAGTGTTTTCTCATTCCATGTACTTTTTAATGTACAATTGGTGTAATTTTGCCCCCGTTATTTTGTTTGGTAATTACTAAAAAAAAATTTTTAAATTACATTTATTTTGTGTTATTCAAATGGCTAGTAAATCCGATATTTTATTTTCAAGTAAGCTACTTGCATGCTCCAATATGAAACATTTGTATTAGCCACTGAAGAAATAAGCTGTTATTTAAATAACTTGAAAAGATGTCTTCTTGGATTAGAATTGAAATGATCACTTCAGTCACGTGGAATTATGTCCAACTATAAGATTAGAAGATTAGAAAGATAGAAAATTTGTATTCCCATCAGTTTCGTTAGCATTAGCGAGAAATTAACCAAAAATAAGCAGGGTTGGCAATGATTAAATCAAACCTGATTGAATCAAGTGATTATATCATTGATTTTGTTCATTAAAAAAATATTGAGATTTTTTTTATTTTTTATCTTTTTATTTTTTTAATTTTTAAACTTGAAAGAAAAACAAGTTGAAAAATATGGTTTGAAGGTTAATAAAAACTTAAGCATAACTCTACTGCATCTATTTATTTTGAAAAAAAAAATGCAAGAAGTACATACTTTAGCCAGAACTGGAAACCTAAAAGATAAATCAATAGTAATTCTGTAATAATACATTTGAGGAAATAAAGTATTGCAAAAACATCTAACAAATAAGAAAAAACAAATAAAGGAAAAAATATCAAATAAATAAAAATAAATAAAATAAATGACTGATTTTTTTTTCTTAAATAAAAAAAAAACCCCACCAGCCATGAAAATAAGTAG
>NC_087204.1:21255052-21267552 GCF_015104395.2 Macrobrachium nipponense | reverse complement strand
TTAGGAGGGGGTGGATAGCATGATGGAAGAAAGGTAATATGAAAGGCGTCGAATAAAGGAATGAAATGGGGATGCAGTTAGGGGCCGAAGGGACTGCTGTAAAGAACATTTAGTAATGCCTACAATGAACTCCGTGAGGTGCACTGACGGCACTACCGCCCCTACGGGTAATGAGTAAAGTATATGAAGCCTCTACCTCGAAACACCAAAGTGCGCGAGAAAAAATTAGTGTCTTATGTTTCATGCCTAAAAAAAAAAAGCACAAGACTTGTAGGGGGGTGGGGGGAAGTGGGAGATAACTGAAAGCATAAACCGAACATGCTTTGTCTTTTGATAGTAAGAGCTGGACCCTCTCTCCCGCTCAGGTTTTTACAAAAGAAAAATGGATCACAAAAGTGATATTCTTCATTTCTCTACAGATGGAATAATCACTTCATTTCAGTAGAGAGGAAAAGTGCTTTCTTTTTCTCTTTACAATTTGCAGATTGAAATCAAATTTCAATAACCTTCCAGCATCTGGTTGTTGCTTCTATAACTTCTGTTCTCCTTTAGTTTATTATATTTTTTCGAAACAACGATTACAGAAGCAACGATTGATTGACTACTTGCTTGAATATAGAATTTAGGCCAACGACCAAGCACTGGGAACCCATGAGTCATTCAGCGCTGAAGGTTTGAAAGGTGTAACAGGAAGAAAGCCTCAAAGCAGTTGCACTACGAATCAATTGTTCGGAGAGGTTGGAAGGTAAGATGGAAGGATGAGAATATGAAAGGGGGCACAGTAAAAGGAATGAAAGTGGTTGCATCTAGAGGGGTCGAAAGCACGCTGCAGAGAACCTTAAGTAATGCCTACAGTGCACCATATTTGCGACGTAAATCTGATCAAAACCGTTGAATATTCAATCAGACATATATACCGATGGCAGCGATCAATATTTGATTTTTATTTGACACGATGTTCATCTGCTTTCTTTTAGATTTATCACGATATACAAGCAGCTCTTCTATTATAACAATAATTTCGAGTTATCTCATTCCTTGACTTACGACCAGTCTTAACCTTAACATAAATGTTTCCGTTGTGACTTCTACATCTGACTGGTTTTTGACGCAGAAAAATATGGAACAAAAACAAGGCGTGATCCGACCTCCAGCTTGCTCGGGGCTCACGCTACAATCTACAGTCAAATAGAGCGGTGTTGTTTCGCTAGGGGAAAATTAACAAAAATAAATACGCTATATCTTATCAGAATAAATTTTGAATTTTTCTGGTACTGCTTCTTAACATAGCACGTTATTTATTTTTTATTTTTTACATTTTCATTCCGATAAATCGAAATATCCCCTATCCTAAAATTCCTGTGTGTTTAACTCAACGCAAAACAACTTTTCAGACGTTTTTTACGCTTCTCCATAGGGCTTTCCTACCCCCCCCCACCCCCCCCCCGCCCCAAACCCCAAAAACCCCCCCAAGTATAACGAAAACGTAAGGGGTTTTCCTACACCACCCCCCAACCCCGCCCCCCAAAGAATACCAAGAAACGGAGATTACCGTCCTTCGCTATGACATCCTTAGCAGGAAGAAAATTAGCACGAGAAGAGTGAACAGTCCTTCGTCATAAGGATCCGCTGGATTATCCAGGAAATTATCCAGTGATAAGATACGTCTCCTGCTAATAATACGTCCTGAGAGAGAGAGAGAGAGAGAGAGAGAGAGAGAGAGAGAGAGAGAGAGAGAGAGAATTATCATAAACAATAATAAATAATATCATAGGTTACTGTGCATTATTGTCAGCCTACTCAATACATTGTGGTCATGAATCGAGTGTTTGTTTACTTCCCATTTGACTTGTAAAACTAAGAGAGAGAGAGAGAGAGAGAGAGAGAGAGAGAGAGAGTTTCTTGTATGCTACACTTACCTAAAACATGAAAACACAAATAGTTTCACTCAGTTAGAACATGGGGAAAAAACCATCTCATGAAAAAAAGATAATACTAAAGAATATTATGAGATTTACAAAATATAAACAAGATTTCTTTTCCGCACAGGTTTTGACTTCCAGGAATGGTTTAGATTAAAAAAAAATAACAGTCGTAAGGTTTATGCTAAACATAAAGCTCGAGACTGAACGTGTGTAATACATACATCTAAGTTCTGGTGATCGTATCAAAGAAAGTAATGTACTTTATTCTCCTACTTAAAAAAAACACCGCAGGAAAAAAAAACTGCATTACAATATTATACACAAAATTCCAGACAGCATGGAATTCTTTCCGCGAGGAATATCGAATGAGCCCAACAATATATTCAAGGTCTTCCCTGGAATATTCATGGTCTTCCCTGGATGAGCGGAGATGAATATCAATGAGGTAAATATGCAATTTTTCCAAAGATGCGTTCATACGGCGCCTGCAATTGAGGTATCTCATCTATACCCAAATATTCATGAGACTCTCTTGTGGCAGTGAGGTTCAATGGACTCGAGGGAAAAGAGTATATTAGGTATTTGCTCGTGAAATGAACGAGAAAGACGAAACGAGAAAGGCTATGTCCTCATCAGTCGATTTTCCTTTTCAGAGATGACGGTCATTCAAAATCTTAATTTGACAATACCATCGAATTCTTCGATAAAAAAATTCCTACTGAATAATGATCGATGTCGCGACATATCTTGAAAACTGCATGTGTTTTTAGGTTAATACCAGCCGTCCAGGGACTGCGTGTGGTCTTAGGAAAAAGCTAAAATACGAATAATACGGTGGAGTTAACCACGGTCTTACATACATCATGAACTCATAAGTTACCGAACTTTTAAGTTAAGTATCTCTTCGTTTAACCAGACCACTGAGCTGATTAACAGCTCTCCTAGGGCTGACCCGAAGGATTAGATCTTTATTTCTTTACTGCTAGGAACCAATTGGTTACTTAGCAACGGGACCTACAGCTCATTGTAGGATCCGAACCACATTCTATTTATGAACTTCTAATCACCAGAAATAAATTCCGTGATTCCGTATTAGGGCAGCGGGGAGCGAACTCGGGCTACCAACCGTATGTTTAAAGGTCTTCCTTCGTACCTGGATTACATTCGACTTTCCTTCTAGGTATACTGGCTCAGCAATTGAGACTAAAAGGGAATACTCGAATTGGGAAGAAAAGGGAATAATTTTCTGATCACTTAAAAAGTGAATTAAACGGTTTTTAATAATGAGGTATCAGATGATGAACAAAATTATTTTCATCTAGTTACTGCCCTTATGAACTTCGATACTCATCTAGCAACGTGTTAAATGAGAGCGGCATTTGATATAAATGAATTGTGAAAACAAGGTGTGATTCGATCTCCAGCTTACTCAGGGCGCGTGATAAAATTTACGGTCAAATAACGTGTTGTTTTCACCAACGAAAATTAAAATAACGTGTAATAATCATTAATTAGCAATAACTTTATTTTCAACAATTGATAAACATACAAAGAACTGTAAATACATTAATAACGTGTAACAATCATCAATTAGCAACCTGAATTATAACATTAATAAATTTTACTTACTAAAGTCTGCAAATACATACAAAACACAAAAGACTCTTCTTTGAACCCTAGAGACCGGTCTTACAAAATATAAGAGCATTGAGCGAGCTCAGAAATTGCAAATGTCGAAGAAATTTATAACTTATGAAAACAATAATCGAATATTCGCACAGCCCAACTAGAGTCGATTGTCCTCTCTCTCTCTCTCTCTCTCTCTCTCTCTCTCTCTCTCTCTCTCTCTCTCTCTCTACTCACACACACACACAGGTCAGACTTTACGCATATGAAGTACATTTCAATAATAAAATTTTCTCTGAATCTTCATGGAGATACCCATTGTACAAAAAAAATTCTATGTCTCAACATCTAAGCTCAGGAAATGTCAAGATTGGTAATTCTATCTCAAAAGGACCTGGATGGCGAAGCTTCCATTCGGTTTCCAGGAAATTCTCTCCGAGGTGACATTCTGTGTCAACACTCCAGAGATTCCAGGTCAAGATCTCCCCACCCCCCTTTCTCTTCACTCTGGAAGAGAAGGACTTTCATATCATGGCGATAGACTTCTTTAGCATAGAGATACGCCAATTCCACATAATGCGAACGACCAGTATAAAAAAAATGTCGCTTCTTCTCAGTAAAGCTGTCATGTAAACCTTGTACACACTTCAAAATACGTCATGCACTGCTAAGGAAAGGAGAGGAATGTAGACTCTAGGACAGAGGCCAAGCGCTGGGACCTATGAGGTCATTCAGCGCTGAAAAGGAAATTGAGGGTAGGTAGGTCTTGATAACTGTATCAGAACTATTCAGTTACATTATGACAGCCTCTGTTTGGCCCATATTACCTCTTGCAGAGTATATCAGACGACATCTGTGAAGTGAGTGAATAATGGGCGTTTCCGAGAAAATTCGCTCAAAAATATACTCGAAAAGAAAATTCGCTTCCCGAATAATACTCGAAAAGAATAAAATTTCGTTTGAATATACTCAAAAGATAAAACTTGTTCAGATATACTCGAAAAGATCAATTCGTTCGAATATACGAGAAAAGGTAAATTCGTTTGAATATACTTAAAAAGATAAATTCCTTCAAATATACTCGAAATAATGAAACTGTTCAAAATATACTCGAAAAAATGAAATTGTTCAAATATACTCGAAAAAATTAAATTGTTCCAATATGCTGAAAAGATTAATTCGTTCAAATATACTCGAAAAGAGAAATTCGATCAAATATACTCGAAAAGATAAATTCGTTCAAATATACTCGAAAAGATAATTCGTTCACAAATACTCGAAAAGATCAATTCGTTCGAATATTCGCGGAAAGGTAAATTCGTTCGAATATACTCGAAAAGAGAAATTCGTTCGAACATACTCGAAAGATCAAATTCGTTCGAATATACACGAAAAGAGAAATTCGTTCGAATATACTTGAAAAGATAAATTCGATCAAATATAATCTAATTGATAAATTCGGTCGAATATACTCGAAAAGTGAAATTCGTTCGAATATACGAAAAAAAGAGAAATTCGTTCGAATATACTCGAAAAGTGAAATTCGTTCGAATATACTCGAAAAGATAAATTCGTTCTAATATACGAAAAAAAGAGAAATTCGTTCGATACTCGAAGAGATAAATTTGATCAAATATACTCGAAAGCTAAATTCGTTCGAATATACTCCGCAAAGATAAATTCGATCAAATATACTCGAAAAAATATATTCGTTCGAATATACTACTCGAAAAAATAAATTCGTTCGAATATACTCGAAAAGAGAAATTCGTTCGAATATACTTGAAGAGATAAATGTGATCAAATATACTCGAAAAGCTAAATTCGTTCGAATATACTCGAAAAGATAAAATTCGTTCGACTATACTCAAAAAGATAAATTCATTCGAATATACTCGAAAAGTGAAATTCGTTCGAATATACTCGAAATATAAATTCGTTCGAATATACGAGAAAAGATAATTCGTTCAATTATACTCGAAAAGATAAATTCGTTCGAATATACGAGAAAAGATAAATTCGTTCAATTATACTCGAAAAGAGAAATTCGATCGAATATACTAGAGAAAAGATAAATTCGTTCAATTATACTCGAAAAGATAAATTCGTTCGAATATACGAAAAAGATAATTCGTTCAATTATACTCGAAAAGAGAAATTCGATCGAATATACGAGAAAAGATAAATTCGTTCTATTATACTCGAAAAGATAAATTCGTTTCGAATATACGAGAAAAAGATAAATTCGTTCATTATACTCGAAAAGAGAAATTCGATCGAATATACGAGAAAAGAAAAGAGAAATTCGTTTCAAATATACGTGAAAAAAAAATTCGTTCAAATATAGACTACCCCAAAAGATAAATAGGTTTAAATAAAGGCTATTAAAATAGATAAATTCCTTTAAATATAGGCTACTCCAAAAGATAAATTCGTTCAAATATACTCAGGAAAGATAAAAGGGTCCTCAATAAGGCACCAAGCAGAGGCGATGGATGGTTAAGAGCGTAAAAAAAAAAAAAAAGACATTTAAAAATACAGTTAAGAGGTTTATATCACTGCCAACTTAAATTCAGCTTGTAACACATTATACCCATTAGGTGGTAAATAAAACCAATATCTACAAAGCATAACTTGTCTAATTGGCGGTTCAGTGCAGACACCTATATAAGTTTATTTTGGTAGTGGATTTAATTGTGCCATGTGTTAATTTTGTAGGCTCGTGTTAATGTTCATAGCCACCGGCTCTACTGTTTCTATATAGTATAGTAGTTACCGTCTTTATTTGTACTTGTGATTTAATTAATACTGGTGTTGCTGTAACGACACTAAAACAGGGCGAACATTAAACTAATATGTTTTGAATTTTTGCACAAATTCATGAATCGTCTGTGAGTTAAAAGAATAGTTTCTTTTAAACATAAGTATATATATATATATATATATTTATATATATATATATAATATATTATATATACATCATATATATATATATATATATATATATATATATATATATATATATATATATATTAAATAAATGAACACATGGAAACTTGCTTCACAGAAATACATTTCTGACTCATCAGGAATATATATATATATATATATATATATATATATATATATATATATATATATATATATATATATATATATATATATATATATATATATATATATATATTCACTTTCTTCTCTAAAACTAAATAAACAAAATAATGCAAAAAACATACAACAAAGGGCAAAGATCATTTCATATACGGTAAAACAAATATTACATAAACTGCAAAAAAGGATCACTTACGTAGGGAACCTGGCTGCTGCAACTCCTGCAGGATATGAGATAGGAATTCCTGAAGGCGACTAAACTCCATTTTCCTGTAAAGAAATTTGTCCTTAAGACGTGATAGACTCGGGATACATGCGTTGCTCACGGCGGCTATAAGAATGCGTTCTTGCCCTCTACCCCCCTTTTTTATATCGTTCTTAAAACCTCTGTTTATCCCGGATAGAGCTGTGACACTACTGCCAATGTTGAGTGCATTTTATGGTGGTATGGTGGCTAACGTCGTGGTATGCTCTCAGATGTCGCGGGGTCTGGGGTCGGTGGGTGTAGGGGTAGGGGGGGAGGTGTTCACGCGTCCCTTAGGGCAATGTAAAATCAACTGACTCGGCTATCATGATCAGTTACTGCTGCAGTGTTGTGGGGTCTTCAGCGGTGGGAGGTTGAAGCCAGCAATCTCTGGAAGCTTAAAGAATTTCATGTCAGTGGCCCCCCTTGGTGTGTTTGTTCCGTGTGAAAGGTTTCATGTATTGAAATAATAATAATAATAATAATAATAATAACAATAATAATAATAAATTGTTTTTTAAAGGCGTACTCGTATTATGTAATAGGGAATTTATGTTACAGATGAAATGACATTTGCTAATTAAATGAGAATACGTCTGTGCCTGTACGCTGTGGAGTACTTTACCTGACAGAAAAGAAAGGCAATTGCAGAAAACTCACTAACAACACCAACAGAAAAAAAATCAGTAATGAATTCCTGTAAGAAATTCGAAATAACAAGCCTATCAAGTTATTAGCCTGAGAATTATAATGAGATAACATGATTGCCTACAGTGCCTAAATAAAAGAGGAATGGAAGACGCTTGGACACTAATTTACTTTTTTATTTATTTTTTTAAACATCTATTACTAACCAGGAGAAAGTTCTCGGTTCCTCCCTCTTACTTTGAAATGAAAAAAATAATAATAAAATAAAAATAAAAAATAAAAATAAATGTAATAAGGAGTAAAATAAAAATTAAATAAAAGCTGATAAAATAGTAATACAACAAAAAATAAAAGAAATAAAATAAAAGTGATAGAGTAAAATAAAAATCAAATACAGCTGATAAAAGTAATAATAATAAAAATAAAAATAAAATAAAAGTAATAGAGTAAAATAATAAAAATCAAATAAAGCTGATAAAATAGTAATAATAATAAAAATGAATATAAAAATAAAAATCAAAATACAAAAAATAATGAGTTCCTTCATTAAGATGACAAGCTAAAGACCTTTTTAATTAATAATTTTTTTTGTAAGGAGAACATCTTGTAGATGTATACAATTCAGTAACTCATATCTTAGCGATGAAGATAATAGAAAAAACTCTATTTCCCTCCCATAATTATCAAAATGTAATCATTCACGATAAGTAGGTGATTTAAAGCATTGGGTCCAAGAAAATTAATAAATAAATAAACGAGAGATAGAGGGGGTGGGGGTAGGGGGAGGGTGGGGGTGTTGGGGGTAGGGGGTTTTATGCATGAAAGCATTTGGTCAAAAGAAAAAAAAAACAGAGAGAGGGAGGGTTAGATGGATAGTGGGAGGGAGTGGGGGTGGGGTGCATTATGCATCAAAAGCAAAAAAAGAAAAAGAGAGGAGAGCAGTAGATGGGGGTATGGGGATGGGGGAGGGGTGGGGTGGGGGGATTTTATGGATATAACGAGGTCACCGATGTGCTGAACGGGTTACGGTCAACCACAACACGATTGATGAATTTATTAGTGGCTCACAAAATACTTTTCCCATAATACAGCCGTTTTCTTTACACTATTGGTAAAAGTTTTCAAAGCAAGCTCATTTTCTTGCGTACCATAAAGAGAGGTATCAAATCGATTAGCGAAAACAAAACAAAAAGTATTTACTTTGGAGAGATAACTCGAGTTCCTGGTTGTAAAAGGCGGTAACAAGATAATTGCCTCAGTCAATGAATCAGGCAAAATCATTACAGATGTTATGGTGCAGAGGAATGGTCTCCATTACCGTAAAAAAAATTTACGACAGATTTTAGAGAAATCTGTAAAGGAGTGTCTGGCGACACAGGACATCGGGAGGTTCGTAAAATCATTTATGAAAATGCATATTTCTCCTTCATAAAGTTGCGCCCATCTGGGAGACTTAATTACTTGCCGTTCTTTACGATATCAGATAACTAAATTACAAATTCTGATATATGACATTGCCTTGTCAGAAGTATATATTTCCAGAATGGGGGTAGGCTGCAAAGACTCTTAAGTAATGCCTACAGTGCACTGACGGCCCTAACCTCCTACGGGGCGAATTCAATATAATTTGTCATTTAAACATAATAATTTTACATGTACACAACTGAATTATTGCCGAGCCAAAAAGGCGATAATTCTTTATAATACTTCATTAACTAATTATACAGGATTAAAAAAGGGCGGTAATTTTTTTTATAATTCCTCTTTTAGTAATTACACAGGATTAAAATATCACTCCTTTGGCAAAATGGAATGGTTAACATTAGGACAACTCTTCAAAAAAGTCGTTCAATAGAATCGTTACTTAAATAACCTGATGCATTTGTTGAAATAGATTTCGTTCGCGTTGAAATTTTTTTTTATGAAAGAGCTTATTTAGAACGAAGAAATATTTTATAAAAGAAAATATTTCGTACTTGTGGAATATATGATCATCTTACATGTCGTCCAAAAAAAAAAAAAAAAAAAAAAATGTTGACGGGGGGGTTGGGGGGAGGGTGACTAGGGACACGTCAGTGAAACAAGTGAGTTAAACCTCCTTCCCCAAAACTCGGTTAGGCAGGATTCATAATCTGATTTGCAGAGGAACTGAACAAGACTGACACTCTTCCAGAATACGACTGAGGTCGAGATAATGGCTAAGATTTTTTTTTTTTAATGAAGATTTATATCGCGTGGTAAGCGTATTAGTTTCTGTCGCGATCTATTTGTAGCGTTACAGTTTATTTATGATTGTTGGACACCTTTTCAAAAATTGACCTGATATAACAATAATAATGATGAATGATGATATTTTGATTTTTTTTTTTTTTTTTTTTTTTTTTTTGGCGGTTAAATCACAGTCCCTCCGATTCGACTGGGTGGCATTTATAGTGTGGGGTTCCGGGTTGCATCCTGCCTCCTTAGGAGTCCATCACTTTTCTTACTATTTGTGCCGTTTCTAGGATCACACTCTTCTGCATGAGTCCTGGAGCTACTTCAGCCTCTAGTTTTTTCTAGATTCCTTTTCAGGGATCTTGGGATCGTGCCTAGTGCTCCTATGATTATGGGTACAATTTCCACTGGCATATCCCATATCCTTCTTATTTCTATTTTCAGATCTTGATACTTATCCATTTCCCCTTTCTTTCTCTTCAAACTCTTGTGTCCCATGGTATTGCGACATCAATGAGTGATACTTTCGTCTTGACTTTGTCAATCAACGTCACGTCTGGTCTGTTTGCACGTATCACCCTATCCGTTCTGATACCATAGTCCCAGAGGATCTTTGCCTGATCGTTTCTATCACTCCCTCAGGTTGGTGCTCGTACCACTTATTACTGCAAGGTAGTTGATGTTTCTTGCACAGGTTCCAGTGGAGGGCTTTTGCTACTGAATCATGCCTCTTTTTGTACTGGTTCTGTGCAAGTGCCGGACATTCGCTTGCTATGTGGCACTTCCTACATATGGGAGAGATGTTATTTCCATCTATCGTTCTTTGGATATATCTGGTTCTTAGGGCCTGATCTTGTGCTGCTGTTATCATGTCTTCAGTTTCCTTCTTGAGCTCTCCCCTCTGTAACCATTGCCATGTGTCATTGCTGGCCAGTTCTTTAGTTTGTCTCATGTATTCTCCGTGCATTGGTTTGTTGTGCCAGTCCTCTGTTCTGTTTGTCATTCTCCTGTCTCTGTATATTTCAGGGTTTTCGTCTAATTTTATCAGTCCTTCTTCCCATGCACTCTTGAGCCACTCGCCTTCACTGGTTTTCAGATATTGCACCAGTGCTCTGTTCTCGATGTTGACGCAGTCCTCTATGCTTAGTAGTCCTCTCCCTCCTTCCTTTCGTGTTATGTATAGTCTGTCCGTATTTGCTCTTGGTGTAGTGCTTTGTGTATGGTCATATGTTTTCCTAGTTTTCTGGTCTATGTTGCGGAGTTCTGCCTTCGTCCATTCCACTATTCCTGCGCTGTATCTGATTACTGGCACAACCCATGTGTTTATGGCTTTTATTATATTTCCGGCATTGTGTTTTGACTTGAGTATCGCCTTGAGTCTCTGCATATATTCTTTCCTGATCGTGTCCCTTCATCTCTTGGTGTTTTATATCTCCTCCTTCCATTATTCCCAGGTATTTGTATCCAGTCTCATCTATGTGTTTGATGTTGCTCCCATCTGGTAGCTTTATCCCTTCAGTCCTTGTGCCATTCCTCTGTTCTGTTATTATTATTATTATTATTATTATTATTATTATTATTATTATATTATTATTATTATTATTATTATTCTGGAAGTAAACCCTCTTTTAAACATATTTATTAAAAGTTATTGCTGCCTCAGCTGCATTAATTTTATATAGGTTCTTCTCTATTTTCCTAATTTTTGTTATAAAACATATCATAATTATTTTATTATTATTCACACGGTATAATTTTTTCTGTTCGCTAGTGATTTTTTTCAATAAGATGAAAGCATGAATAACTTCGACAAAGAAAATTCTTCGTGTGAACGATGCATTTTATTATTATTATTATTGTTTAAAGTCATTCACGTCACAATGAAAGCATTTTTCCTGGAGTGTACCTACAGAGCTTATTTAAAATAGTAAAAATGTGAGAGAGAGAGAGAGAGAGAAGAGAGAGAGAGAGAGAGAGAGAGACGGAGAGAGAGAGAGAGGAAAAAAACCTTTAGGCAGGAAATTTGTGTCCCTCCATTTCAAAATGTGAAAAAAAAGTTTATTGGAGTTACAACCTGACCTCATTGCCTGAACTCTCCTGGAAACGAAGGAGTGACGACAGGATATTCTTGTCTCAATTCCTCATCCTCCCTTTTTTATTCCAGTTTCGCTCAATTCCTATTCCTTTCTTTGTTATTCTTCTGTAATCAATCATCTGGACGTCCTGTGTATCAATTTTGAATTTTATTTTATTTTATTTTATTTATTTATTTATTTTTTGTTGACTGTATGTCTTACCTTCGTCTTTACATAAACATCAAAAAAGTCTAGGCCCTATTTTCGCATTAGTTAAACATCCGAGCTAACGGTTTTGCATTTTGGTATCCTGCACTGCTACCTTATTTATTTATTTATTTATTTTTCAATTTCCAAACTTTATAAATATCCATTAAAGAGACGTTTCCTCACTCGCTTCCATTAACCAAGAGGTTATTCAAGGACCCATTCAAATGTGTCACCTTTCTCTTAATAGTTTTTAGTTTCCGGTCAAAGAAAACTATTGAGATGGCTATTCGTCTGTCCGTCCGCACTTTTTCTGTCCGGCCGCAGATCTTAAAAGCTATCGAGGTTATAGGGCTGCAAATTGGTATGTTGATCATCCACCCCCAAAACATCAAACGAAGCAAATTGCAACCCTCTATCCTCAGTAGTTGTTATTGTATTAAAGGTTAA
>NC_087204.1:21232552-21250052 GCF_015104395.2 Macrobrachium nipponense | reverse complement strand
ATTCCGGTGTTTGTCGACTGAATGGGAATGTTTGTGTTGGCGAAGAGAAAGGGATCATAGTAGCACAGCGAGGGAAGTAACAAGGCGCAATCCGACCTCCAGCTTACTCGTGGCGCGTGCTAAAATCTACGGGCAGATAGCGTGTTGTTTCACCCACGAAAATTAAAATGAATACGCTATATTTTATTAGAAATAACTGTTCGGTACTGTTTAACATGCACATGATTTATTTTTTACAATTTTCATTCCAATAAATAAATCATAAATATCGTATCCTGAAATTCCTGTATCTTTAACTCAATGGGAAACAGCTTTTTCAGACCTTTTCAGGCTTTTCAATAGGGCTTTCCTACCCCCCAACAAGAACAACAACAACAGCAACACAACAACAACAAAGTAGATTGGAGTCTTACTCCCCGAGTGAGCGAAAATGATGGCGAGGGTAGGGGGGGGTGGGTGACTCTAAATGCTGGACCGGAAGGTTTCTGCTTGAGCTGACTGCCTGACTGATGGGTTCCTTCAAGGAATGAATCATCAGATCCATCACTGACAGACAGACGGGTCTTTCCTTCATTCTGTGAGTTGTTGTCTATCTTGATTGATAGAATGCATTTCTTCATGTTCCTGAAGTAATCACGGTCGTTTCACTTTATTTTTTTACTTCTTTGCATTGAAAGCAGATTTTGTTTTGCAGTCAGTGGGTCTTATTTTCAATAATTTTTAATATAACGTTTATTGCAAAACTTGCTCTCAGCCTTCATTGAATATTTCATTACACCATGCTCTTAGTTTTCATGTGATTGATATCTGTTATGTGACATATTTACATGATCCTCATTTAGAGTAAATCTGTTATAGCCATAGGTCTAACAACCATTTGAAAAGGTATAGTTGAGGGTACGCATACGTAACCTCATTTTCTTAAGTAACAATAAAGTTATTGAAACACACGTGGCTATGCACAGTCCTCCGAAGGTTAGGACGAAGTATGATAGACTCAAATGCTTTAGTGTCATGGAAATCCAAGAGTCGATTTAAAAGTTGTTTAAGAAAAACTCTATATCATGTCCTCTGGAATGCTTCCTTGCTTGCGTGCATGCTGTACGTTAAGCCAGCCTTATGGGTGGTGTTATAGCTTGTAGTGTTCGTGTGTATGTTCTCTTTCTTACCTGCTTCTTTCTCTAGGTGAATCGTTTTGCGAATCTGGTTCTATGTTTTATGTCTTTTATTCTTCTTCGTAATTGGTAGTAGTTCTGGATTAGTAATACCAGTCTCTCAGGAGTGTCTAGGTGAGACGAACGGCAGAGTTTCTTTACTATTGCAAAGAATACAAGTTACAGTACACAAGTTACAACTTAAGAAACAATCTGGTTAGGACCACTGGCAAAGTCTTGCTTCTTTACTGTACGACGGCGGCTGGTCCTCTCTGCTCTCGTTCTGTCGTTCTGCAATCGGCTACCCCCTTGGATCGATTTGGCCCAACCTCCTACAAAGGCAGTGTATGTTCCAGCTCCCCGCCTAAACGGGGTCCGGATTCGCGGAGCCGACTCTCTCTAACCTATCCCACCCTCTTTTGGGTGGGGGTTAACATGTTAATTCCTCCTCTTGAAGGTGGAGCTTGCTAATTTAACATGTTAATACCTCCTGCTATTCAGCAGCCCGTAACTGTTAATTTAACGACGGTGCATGTGAACCTGCAATGTATCGTAGCTGAGGATTGTTAAGGAAGCATGCGAACGTGACGTCAAAGATCGTCCTGGAATCTCCGGAAGTAGGAACCGAGTTCCGTTCCCTGTTCAAAGGGGAAACTTGGCCAGGTCCATCGAGCCAGTCAGAGCTCTGGAACAAAGCAGTCCTAAACAAGGGCATTCGCAGACCGCCACCCCCGCTGACGAGGCAAGGAATGGAATATGTCTATATATATATATAGGATATATATATTATATATATATATATATATATATATATATATATATATATATATATATATATATATATATATATATATATATATCTATATATATATATATTTATATATATATAGAATATTTATATATTTATATATATATATATATATATATATATATATATATATCTAGATATATATATATATATATATATATATATATATATATATATATATCTATCATATATATATATATATATAGATATATATAGATATATATATATATATATATATTATATATATATATATATATATATATAATATATAGATATATATATATATATATATATATATATATATATATATATATATATATATATATTATATGGGAATCAAAGGACTATATAGTGGTGAGCGTCAATTGGAAATGTTAGAAAATCGCTGCTACGCCTGTATTCAAATGAGAGAAGTTATACATTATTTGTGAGTGGAGTGTTCACAGAGAAGGGCCCGGACTTTCTATCTCATCTTTGCTATATAATAATAATAATAAGAATAATAATAATAATAATAATAATATAATAATAATAAATAATAATAATAATAATAATATGCTGGAAGTAAAACCTCTTTTAATAAGACATGATTAATAATAATTAATAATATCTTTTATTTCAACTCACGGCCATATACATGGACTATACAAAATACTGAAAGTAACATACACAATCTAGATACATGAGACATGATAAAAAAATTAATAAACGGCACTTATCCACACAATAGCTGAGGTAGCATAAAAGATAGTAATCATAATTCTGGCAATAATAGTAATTATATTGGGGAAAAAATGCATTTGAGAGTTATAACAATTATTGCACAGATTATATAACTTAACAAATAAAACCTAAATAGATAATATAAACATATCTACGGGAAAATAAAAAACGCAACTGGTGCCCGCTGTCTACGATTTTGTTATGCTCGCTTTCTTATCAAAACTGAATGAAAAAAAAAAAAGACTTACTGCTAATGAATCTGTTATTTAACTAGCACGATTCGTTATCCAAACCAACGAGAGAGAGAGAGAGAGAGAGAGGATGAGAGAGAGAGACGAGAAGAGAGAGCGGACGAGAGAGAGAGAGAGGAACTGCGGTCATTGTCCTAATCTAGAGAAGCCGATTAATTAAGCAAAACGCTCCAAGTTCAATCTAATTAGGCATTGTTCTTAAGTACTCGGAAGACTTTGGCTGGCTTACAACATGAGAGAGAGAGAGAGAGAGAGAGAGAAGAGAGAGAGAGAGAGAGAGAGATCCATGCAGCGCTGTAAGTCAACCTGTGATAAGTATAACTAATTGACTTTATGTAACCTGGTATTGTAACAAAGTTGGTGCGGGTATTGCTATATACTAGGATGAAAGTTGAACAAAGAAAATGGTGGAAAAATTCTTTATTTTTGCGTCACTTATGCATGTGTGTGTACACACACACGCACACAGACGGTACTTTAAGATTCGTGTTTCACGTTAACATCATTCTGCTTTGTAAATTTCAGCTGTCATTTGACTTTCGTATATCTGAAAATGAAGTTTTCTTTTATGGTTTCAGTTTTGGCTGCTCGAAAGTCATTTGTGAATATTACAGTCTTTCTGGGTGTATACGAAATAGACTTTTATATTTCCCGGCAGAATCAGACGAATTTCTCTCTCTCATCCGTTCGCTGTCTTGCCTACTGGAACCGCTGACAGGAGAAGCATTCGCTTATTCGTACTGTTTCTTTTTCACTGAATATTGAAATTTATGGGTCATGGATTATGTCACTGCCCGAGAGAAATAAATGTGATATATATCAGATTTCAGGCTGAATGAAAAATAAATCGAATGGTTTCCTTTAAGTGTAACACCATCACTTCCTCTCGAAAGACGGTGACAAAGCATTTTAAGGTATTTGTTTTCATATTCTCCCATATAGTTGATTTTGTTGATGTTTTGGCACCAAAAGGAAAGAGCTTTGGCGGCTCCCTCTAATGTCATGAAGTCGTGTGGATCCCATTCAAGGAACTGTAGTTAGTGTGTGTTGTGGGTGTGTGTTGTGCGCATTTCGTCTTTGTATATTCATCACGTTCCATATTTTCGTTATTTAGTTATTCATATTTATATGCATATGTTTTGAGTGTATTTATATGTATATATATATTGTATATATATATATATATATATATATATATATATATATATGTGTGTGTGTGTGTGTGTGTGTGTGTGTGTGTGTGTTCGTCCATATATATCTTTATTTCTCCTGTTCGTCCATAAGTATACTACACAGCTAGATTTTTAGAATAAACAAAATCACTTCTTATCTCCAGTGCTTAGTCTAGACCAGCGGTTACCAACCTTCTTTTTTTGCATTTATTTATTAGGCCATAGCCCACCTAATCTCCACAATCCTGATGCTCCCTGTGGTGATATACTATAATTTTTATTTACACTTGGAGGAAGCCTAAAGTGCCATTAAACTTGGTTTAAGCATTCTCGAATGGCCCCTCTTCAAAATCAAAATTATACCCATAAGCCCCAAGCTGGCTGGGAACCGCTGCTCTAAATGAAATCACTTCTGCATCTTACTTCCTTACACGTAGTACCAAGTAGCCATTCCCATTTACTCTTGACTTGCAGCCTCTATTGCTTCGTAACAATTCCATAATCCAAAGAACACATTTCGCCACATTTACCCACCACCCACTTTTCCCTTTCCGATAGCTTTCTATTCGTGCGAAGGAAACATAAGTTTGTGTGATACTCAAATATTTACGCCACCTTCCAAACACCGCGTCCCTTTCAATTTAGGTAAAGTTGCTATAGCACTAAGTATGGTGCCTAACCACGTCGTAAAAGGAATTTTACCATTCACTGCTCAAGAGATGGGACGGTTTAAGGACACTGAAACTATGTTACTGTATACGAAACCAGATGTGTGTGTGGTTTTTATTTCTATATTTTTTTTATGATCTGAGACCCAATCTGTGTGTGTGTGTGTGTGTGTGTAAGTGTGTGACATGTATAAGGAAAACTACAAACTAAAAACATATGGCGAAGAAATATATCTGGCACTATTATTGTTTTCAGGAACACTTTCAAGGTTAGTAATAATACCCAGTTATGCACAGCTGCCTGAATTTCAATTTTTTTTTTTTTTTTTTGCGTGTATCTTACGCAGAATATGAGGTAGCACGAATCACGCGTCACTCTTCTCCTTCTTAATGCATAAACAAAAGCAATGCATGACACAGTTTTCTACCTGGCAGCAGGTCATGCTTGAACTAATGATTTCTGCTCCGGATTCCACAAAGTTAAGTATATCTTAGTTTTACCAGACCACTGTGCTGGTTAACAGCTCCCCTAGGGCTGGCCCGAAGGATTAGATAGACTTACGTGGCTAGGAACCAGTTGGTTACCTAGCTACGGGACCTAGAGCTTATTGTGGGATCCGAACCACATTGTTTCGAGAAATTAATTGTTATCACCAGAAATACATTCCCCTGATTCCACGTTGGCCGCTCCGAGAATCGAGCCTCGGACCACCGGATTGGTAGCCGAGCGCGCAAACCACTCGTCCAACGAGGAACTTACGGGTTCCACAGAATACTAAGATATCACAAAAGTAAGCACATAGTTTTGTTTTGTTTTTTAGCAGAAGCCACTGGGAAAGTTCACAATGAAAAGCCTAAGAGTCCCAAGTACTTTCGTGTATTCAACACATCTTCGGGGCACAAAGTACTTTCCCATTGGAGTAGCTAATTCCACAGAATGTTGCCTTAAAGGAAATTGTTGCCCTGTTTCTGTTTTTATATATTATTATATACTTACTGAATGATTAATAGAGCAAATCTGTGTTTACGGGTCGACTGACTGGCAGTAATTGTGACCAAGTTTATGATATAATAAACACATACTTCGTTCATGCACAGAGTGACCAGACGTCCCGTATTTGATGGGATTGTCCTGTATTTATGATATTTGTCCCGTGTCACCCGTATCGACCCTCCCCGGGACGCCTCAATATTAAAAAAATACAATAAAAACTAGCGAAATTTGTGCCGAGCATTCCCCCTTCAAGCGCTCAAGTGGAGCGAGTGTTCTCTCTCTGATGGGCCAACGATCGGTGGGTGTAGGAACCGGTGCAGTGTGGTGATGATAAAGTCAGAACTACAGATAAAGTGCAATTTCACACTGTCCTGTTCGGAGTTCAGCACATATGCTCAAACCAAACACCATCTCTTGAGCAGTTGTATCTAGTGCAAAATATGACAAAATGAAAAATAACTTAACAACAATGAGGAAAATAATTTTAAAAGGCTTATTGAAAGGTTTTCATCATATGTATTTTATTGTCTGCAGTTTATTTCAAATATATTATGGCAAGTCACTTTTGTTATGAATATCCTTCAAACCTGCCAAACATGCTTGATTGCAATATTCTAATGCTTTGACACATGTAATGAACACTGTTTTTGTAACAAAAATCTACAACGAATGCACTTTAAACAAAGAAAAGTCAATAAAGAAGGCTGAGAAGGACTTTGCCTGCGTCACTGCGTGCATAACTTCGCATAAGTTGTGCTATATTGTTCAACTACCTCTTCAATTTAAGTGTCCCGTATTTCAATTTTCAAAATCTGGTCACCCTGCATAATCATGCACCCTCCTACAGATGAAGAACCTCTTGGATTTAAAAAGCAGGGCTCTTTAGTTGAGATCTGCCTGGATAGTGGAAGCTTCAGTCAGTTTTAGGCCTACATTTTCGTTTGGAAAGAGGAAAGGCCGTGTTATCCTTTGTGTTGCAATTCCCACTGCTTTAAATGGCCGGTTTTTAGATAACTGGGAATTATCTGCATTCTGGTTTCTAAAGTAGATAAACTATAGAAAAACATGACACGAATATGTTACATGTGAAAACATGTCAACATAAAAATAAAACATTTTCTTTTTTATCTTTTTTATTTTAGTTGGATCTCACTTTCACTTAAAACAAGTGGTTCCTGGCGTAAATAAAGCGTTAGCGGCATTCGAATAAACAATTGTAGGAAAATAAGATCATATACTTAGCTTACAAACTAAACATTCGTGGTTTCCTTTACTTAGTGTGCCCATAGATATAGAGGGTTCATTGAGTATGTAAGCGTCCCTCATCAAATCTTATGATTTGTTTTCTATGATGCCAATGTTCGCCGTTTTCTATGATTATCATTCCAATGAAGAATGGTTGGTTTCATAGTTTGCAGTTCACCTCCAAACCAATCTGCCTGATTGGTAACCAGCTACAATATATATTTTTACACGTATGCTCATTATAACTTTATAACGTTATGAAATGCATATATTAACGCGTACTAGTATCAGGAAATCATTTCTCAATGAAGAATTATCGGATTAACTTGATGCAAAAGCCACAACCGAATATAATCACAGAGGCCTATGAATTTTTCATCCGCAAATTCCCCCGTTTTTCCAACGAACTGAATTATATTCCTATCCTAAATATGGCTTAGCTAGGAGGTTTTTGCCAGGGAAAAAGTAAAAGTAACGTTAACATTGGAATATAAACCACAGGAAGAGAAAGTTTTATTCAAATAATGTGATTTTGATAACTTTAGGGGACAAGATGGTCATTTTAAGTAAGAAACAGATATGATTAACATATTGACAACCGCGATAGCCTTTCCGACTACATGCTATTTTTTCGTCCAGTTATTGATAAAGTAATCATATCGTATCTGTAGAATTGTATGCTTACAGTGTACCTTTCAAAGAGCAAGAAACGCAAGGGAACAAACTTTCTCATATAGTAACATTGGATTGCTCTTAGTCACTGTTTACTGGTACTATATAATATTAGCTCGATGAGAAGAAAAAAAAAAGCTTTTTATTTTGATTCCGAGGTTTCATCTGCTACAAATATCTCCATCTGCAAATTCCAAACAATCAGTAATTGTGATGGAATGATGATTATCGAAGATTTTCAGCGATATTCATACTGGAAAACTCGAAATAAAAATTCAAGCCTTACTTCATTCTTACGCATACTTGACCTACTCGTTCAAAAATGTATTCCAATTGCAACCAATTTCGTAGCGAAATCTTTCATTCCAAAGAAGGAGCCCGATTGGATAAAGTCTTGGAATGCTTACAGATTCCAGCTGCATTTATGGGATCCCGATTATATGCAGATGTTGCACTGAAACGCCGTTTCCTGTGATACGCACAGTGCTTGTCGTTAATTGATCGTTGGAACCGAAGTAAAACTGTGACATAGGTATAGGCCTATGGGCCTACTTCCTCGCTTTGAGATTCCGGTACGACGACCTGAATTCCTGCAAATGTCTTCCTTCGTCCAGTTCAGTAGCTATATGTGCTTTTATATACCAACACGTTAACCAAAAGATTCTGTGGTGGGAAATATAAAGGAAATGACACAGGACAGAGGTAGATAGAAGAGACTCATTCAAAACGGCGACCCCGAATAAGGATAAAGCTGGGAAGAAGAGGAAGAAGAAGAAGGAGAAGAGGTGGGAAATCTAAAGACCACAGAAAAAGAGCACGGGCGATCGGTAAACAAACCCCAAACCCCAGTATACCGAAACTACAAACCCTCTTAATTTTGCTTTAAGCAGCTGGACCCCATAAACAGTGACACTAATAGGGCGAGCAATAGGTAAACGGGCCGTTGCGTTGTGTTTGGACAGCCTTTTCGAAGCTTAGTGCCTTTGTTAGAGTTTCCCCATTTCTGATTTGGGAAAGGAAAACGGGAAACCTTCCAAGACTTTTCCTCAAAACCGATTTGTTTGCTTTCAATGACTAATAAACTGGACAGTGCCATGTTTCGTCAATCAGAATATTACAACATGGAATATTGGATTGGAATGTAGAATTTAGGCCAAACGCCAAGCGCTGGGACCAATGAGGTCATTCAGCGCTGGGAAGAAGATTGACAGTAGGTAGGTTTGAAAGCAGTTGCACAATAAAACAACTGGATAGAAAGATGGAAGAAGATAATTTAAACTAGAAGCAAAACTTTTTTCCCCTCACCCCCTCCCCTCCTCCCCTAAAAAAAACAAACTAATAAAAGACGCCTCAAGAAAACTGCAGAGGAAAAAGGAAGAAGGCTTCTGGCCCAAGATCTGAAGAATTATGTTATTTTTATAATTCTGGAAATAACTCTCTCTCTCTCTCTCTCCTTGAAGAGTGGCCATGAATTATGCAACGGCAAGAGGGCTGTTGTATTTCACTTTTTTTTTTTCTCCCCTCTTCATTATATAGTTCCTCGTTGGACGAGTAGATTCCGCGCTCGGCTACCAATTCGTTGGTCCGAAGTTCGATTTTTCGGCTCGGCAAAGCGGAACCAGAGGAGTTTATTGCTGGTGATAGAAATTTCTCGGTATAATAGTATCCGGATCCCACAATAAGCTGTAGGTCCCTTTGCTAGCTGACCAATTGGTTCCTAGCTATGCAAAAATATCTAATCCTTCGGGCCAGCCCAAGGAGAGCTGTTAATCAGCTCGGTGGTCTGGTCAAACTAAGATATACTTAAGTTTCTTTTTATCTTATTCTTGCGCGCTCACTTCGATTTATATACACAAGATACCTGTATGAAACGAGTGTAAAAACTCTCCCTAAAAAGGGAAGCAAGAGAAATGGCGATGTCCTTGTGGTTAGAGAGAGATACGCAACCTTGTCTTGAAGAGTCTGTCATCCATATTATGAAATACGTTCGACGTAACCCGTGGCGTAACCGCAGAGACATATTTGAATAATTTTCACTCGACTCCACCAACGTAGCAAGGTCGTGCAAAATGCAAAATTCATTCACTTATTCAACTTCCGTCCAATTCATTTGTTAATACATCGACGAAATATATCATTCATTACATTTGAAATTCTATTTCGGGAACGACACGAATATGAATATAATTTGATTAATATAACCAAAGTTTGATTTCATGATCCTTTTACTGGATTTATATATAAAATGCCGACACTGACAACGGTTTCTGACCAATCTATCATGGAAATACGGTTATGATTTTATTACGTTCAACCGACGTATTCATTGACGGCACAGCGTCATTCTAGCGCAGTAGGGAGTCTGAACCGTGAATAATAATTCGCTCTGTCGCGTCAGCCGTCAGTTGTTTGTTATTCTATAACGCACAGATGTGTAACAAGAGCATGAAAAGCCCCTTCGTCATCTTGGATTGTTAATTTATCTTTTATTTTAACTCTGATCTATTCTTTCTGTATTTCCTATTTTCTTCTGTAACTTCTTTCATGTGAACACAATAGATTTTGGAAGCTGGAATTTCCAGTCAATGGCCCCTGTGGTTGGCTTCTTTCATACGGATCACATTTCGTAAGGAATGTCAATAGCAATTTATTCGGCAACGAATACGAAACAAAAATGGACGAAGACTTCGGAGAAAAGGTGAAATAAGAGAATTAAAGGAATACAGCTTAGTATATATATATGAATAAAAGATAGCGACGTGCGGATTAGCTAATACGAAAAGTAGCCTGAATTGCTTTACAGTTCGTTGTATGAACGTAACGTAATGTAATAAATAAATAGATAAATAAGTAAATAAAAATTTGTTTTAATTAGATAAAGGATTGTGCGTTTTAAGTTTCTTGATCTACTATATGAACAAACACTGATCGGTTAAAAACCTGTTTAACTGGAGTCTATTATGTTTGTCTACCAATGACTATCCAAATTCAAAGGTGTTGTTCACGTAAGAGCTAATTAGATTTCGGCATTTTTGGTGGGGGGTGGGTGGGGGAGGGGGCTGGGGGGTTTTGCTTTTCATCTCCCCTGTACTTCTTTGTGGGGCAATTAAATGCTGCGGAAACAGCTGATAAAAAAAAAGTACTAATTAAAACGGAGATCCTTATTTAAAGGTTCTATGAAGAGTAATTACTGAAAGGTAAATAATCCAGTGCTGCGTGAGTTAGTTGGTTCGTGTGGTTGTCTGATATTACGCGGATATAATGAAGTATTACGATGTTACTCAAAATATCATTATAATGCAAACTGGAGTTCAAAAAAAAAAAAAAAAAAAAAAAAAAGCACAGCGCATAATTGGATGTGCTCTGATTTCTTGCTATCGACTGATTTCTGGTGATAGAAGTTCACTCTCGAAGTGGTTCGGAAGTTACTTAAAGCCGTTGTTCCCGTTGCTGAACAACCATACTGGTTCCATGCAACGTACAAAAACACCATACAAACAAAAAACAAACAAACATACACGACCTACGTAGCTAACCTTGACAGCTGAACTTCCAGCCAGGTTTGAAGGCAAAAGATGAACTTCATCGTGGAAGTTGAATATTATATGGACTCGTGTTAATAAAGAGAAAGGATAGTTTTGATTTTTTTTTTTTCCGAGGCCTCCAGATAAAGACGAGACGTGTCGCTTTCGACTTTTCGAAAGTGTGATTCAGTATTGGAAGCGATCATTTTAATAGCCTTACTCTCTCTCTCTCTCTCTCTCTCTCTCTCTCTCTCCGGATCAATTCTAAGCCTTATGATGAGCTCATCAGAGAAAGAAGATTATGATAATCAGTATTCAGGAGCAAATAAACATTGCCGTCGGAAAGTCCTCGAATAATCTACTTAGACGCTCAATCAAAGCTGATTAATTCTTTCTGAAATGCGAATAAATCTCATTTGCAGAGTTTGGTGATATTCATCTGTTAAATAACATGTATACAGTCAAAATGATTTATTTTATGCGAAAAAACATAAACGACTGACAAGAATTGAAATACCATCCTGAAAAATTATGATCATCTGTATAAACAGTGGGTTCAATTATTCTCTCATTTACAACATTCATAGTTCACGCTTGAATCCATCCACTAAAAACCATTTCACTCTCTGAACATTATAACTTTACCGATACACAATCGGCAGACATAAACTATAGTAGATTCACATTAACCGTGCATCTGATGTCTAGGCCAGTCCCTTACGACGCTCTTGATTGGCTGTTGATAGCCATTCACAGGGCTGGAAACTCTCAGTCTCTCGAGAGAGTTCACATAGGCAGGATGTATGTTCAGCTCTCCTGAAAGATATTTTTGAAAGACGTATCACTCAGGAGAGGTGGAACATACATCGTTGCCATGTGAACTCTCTAGAGAGACTGAGAGTTTCCAGCCCCTGTGATTGGCTTTATCAACAGCCAATCAGGAGCGTCGTAAAGAACTGGCCTATACATCAGATGCACGGTTGATGTGAATCTACTATAGCTTAGCTATTACATTACAAATAGCAAACCTATGATCACCAACGCTACAATTCGCATGGAAAACCTCACAGCAGTCAGGGACTGTCGGAAGTTTCTGCTATTGGAATGTGAATAGCCTTCATCTCATTCCAGGTCTGTGTGTGTGTATGTGTGTGTGTGGTTTCATATTACAAACTATTGGACGACAAAACTGTCACGGTATTTTGTAAAAAAAAAATTTATCTTTACAAAGAATGCTCTTTGAAAAGTATATAAATCACGAAGCCAGACAGATAGACACGCACATATGTGTGCGTATTCGTGCGCCTATCATATATACCCAGTCATAAGCAGAAACACAAAACAATTGGACAGAAATGTAGCCTCTAAATAATCTATGGAAAATTAGCCATTGTTTCACCAACGGAAATTAAAATAAAAAGCTATACTTCATTAGGATTAATATTCTGTACTGTTGAACATGCACATTATTTACATTTTCATTCTAAGAAATAATTATTAATATCCTATCCTAAAATTCCTGTATCTTTAATTCAATGCGAAACACCCTTTCCAGACCTTTTGAGCTTTTCCATAGGGCTTTCCTAAACCTCCCCCACCCCAACAACAACAACAACAAGTAGTTCGTAGGCTTACTCCTTGAGTAAGCGAAAATAACAAAACCTCATCTTAGCGAAATGACATTTTTTTTTTTTTTTTTTTTTTTACATATCTTTACATTGTTCCTTCTCTGTCACTTATTTTTTTTAAGGAGTTTAAGAGACCTTCTAAACTTCGAAAAGTAGGAAAATATATTTCAGCCGCATTTTAGAAATATAATTTAGTAAGTGTACGTCAAGAATGTCAGTAGAAAACAGTTTAATTAGGCGAGTAAAATTTTATTAAGGAATGCCGAAGCAGTTTTAAACTACTATTATATTTTGATTTTTATCGCGTATTCTGGGAGTATGCCTGTAAACTACTTTGTTGTTGTTGTGGTTATTGTTGTTGTTGGTTGTGGGGTGGTAGGAAAGGTCTGTGGAAGAGCCAAATAGGTCTGACAAAATACAGGAATTTTAGGATAAGACATTTATGATTTATTATTAGAATGGAAAATGTAGAAAACAAATAATGTGCATGTTAAGCAGTACAGAACAATCATTTCTTATAAGATATAGCGTAATTATTTTAATTTCACCGTAGGTTTTAGCACACGCCCCGAGTAAGCTGGATGTCAGACCACGCCTTGTATTATTTTATCAGCTGACTTGAAAAATACGTCTCGTCAGTGGTACGAATGATTTATCAAATGTACTTGAACAGTCTTTCGTATTATACTATGCGTGGCTATTGGACATAAATGTAGAGTTATATAGAAAAAGCAGGGATCATTAACACGTCGTAAGACGATGTGATTCAGTTATTTTGCTAAAAACATTTGCGTCTCTACTGAAATAAAACGAAATTAAACAAAGTCCCTTGTCGTTGTCGGGCAAGGCGAGGGCCAGTAAAAAAAAAACAAAACCAAACAAAAAAATGATCCAATCAAGAAAAGTGGATTACTTAAAGTGGATTTGTTTGATTTTCGTAAAGGTTTTAAGCTCTATTTCCTCCCATTCATTAGTTTTGTACCAGACAAGGATGCAAATAAATTAAGTGAAAAACCTACCCAAACTGCAGCCATATGACAATGAAAAAAAAAAAAGTTTTTTATATAGATCCCATTCAATTTAAAATATTTCATACATTTCGGATTTAATTATATTTCAGCAAATGCTAAGCAAGATAACATTTTCTATCAAAATCAAATGTGTCACAATCAAAATCAGAGTTGGAAAAACAATTTTGAATCACTGCAGAACCTCATGATAATATTGTTACCGTCCAGTGTGTCTTATACAATCTGAATTGTTTACTATATATTTCTAAGATTCCTATGTTTTTTATTTTTTATCAGGAAACTGAGAGATAAATGCAGCATTTCTTGTAGAACACACACACACACTACTATATATATATATATATGATAGATATAGTATATTATATAGGTATATATATATAAGTATATATATAGCAATATATTCCTATGCTATATATATATATATTATATATATATATTATATATATATATAAATTATACACATATATATATATAAATATAAATATTATATATAGATATATAGATATATATGATATATATATATAGTATATATATATATATAGTATAATATATATATATATATATATATATATATCATATATATATATATATGATATATAGAAATATATATATATATATATATATATATATATATATATAATATACTATATATATATATATATATATACATATAAAGGTTTTTGCCACGAAGGCAAAAAAATGAAAAAGCGAGATAGCCAAGCACCTTTCGGTCTAGCTCAACCCTTTACTCAGGCACAACTGATTTTACAGAGGAAAAACATAGTCAAGGTATGGCTTTATCCCAAATCCAAAGACACTGCAAGCTTGATTAGCAATAAGGTCGATTTCACTCTGCAGAACGAGGAAACGCCTGAGGGCAGCCACACCTTGGAGGATACAAACGAGGTCAACAGACGAATCAACCAGAAAACAATACATTTTGAAAAAAAAAGAGGCATATACAAAACTTATTATCATGAAATTTACAAAAATGTTCCCCCAAAAAATTATTAATGAAAAGACGAAAAATATAAATATATCGAGCAAGAGACAGAGGGAGAGAGAATATCGGAGCAGGAGAGAGAGAGAGAGAGAGAGAGAGGAGAGAGAGGAGAGAGAGAGAGAGAGAGAGAGAGAGAGAGAGAGAGAGAGAGAGAAAATAATAATTATATACATGTGGGACCAATTATTAGTAGTTCATTTATTTTTTAATGTCCTTCATAAACATTTTACAAATATGGGTCCAAATGGTACATTCCCGGACTAAGATTTAGGTTGTTTTTATTAGTGATTTGTATAATGCTGATTCCAGTAAATTTCTTAAAACATAATCATTAGATCTAGCAATTACAGAGGTATCACCAACCCAGTTAATACAATTAAGATTTTTCACTAGATTGGATAAACAGTGCATTTGAAGTCTGGCTGTTCTAACTGAATACATATGCTGCTTAATACGTAAACATAAATTTTTACTTGACTGACCAATGTTAAAAAAAACGATGGGCAATCCTTACAAGGAATTTTGTAAATGATGTTGTTATTTGTTACGGGACTATTCTTAATTAGCATATCTTTAATGGTATTGTTTTAAGAGAACACTACATTAACATTAAACGATTTAAATATTGATTTTATGGTTTCAAATCCACGAAAGTAAGGTAAGCTAAGTACATTTTTAGGCATTTATTTTTCATTAATAGCAAACACCATAGAACTTTTTGTGAGTTTTTTGATAACATAAATCAATTAAATGAGGTGGGTAGCAGAGATCGTTTCCTATCTTTTTTATGTATTCTATTTCTTGGTCAAGATATTGTGGACTCGTGATACGCAAAGCACGTAGGAACATAGAAGAAAAAATTGAAATTTTAATATCAAGATGGTGGCCAAAATAAAATGTACATATGTTAAATTATTTGTGGGTTTTCTATAATACTGAATTTACATTGGAAATATTTTCTATGTATTAATACACTATTAAAGGGATGACATTGTTATTTTCAATTTCAACAGTGAATTTTATGGATGGCACTAAATTATTCAATTTAGACAATAAATCATTTACATCGATACCAACAGTAAGACTACTAAGATGTCATCTACATATCTGTACCATTTTAAGGGGACAAGTGTGATATTTGGGAGGTGTTGTCTTTAAAAAAATTCCATATATAAGTTTGAAAGGAGAGGTGATAAAGGGTTACCCATGGCCATACCAAATATTTGTTGGTAATATTCTCCATTAAAAATAAATCTGCAATCACAAATACATAACTTAATCAATTAAATTATGTGACTAACGGACATAAGAAATTCATGCAGTACAAATTCATTACTTAAATATTCTAGTACAGAGTCAATAGGGACTTTTGTAAACAAGGAACATATATCAAAACTGACAAAGATATCGCTAGGGTTTAGTAGTACAATGTTATCTAAGTTTTCCACAAGATCAAGAGAATTCCGGATGTGTGAAATAGATACAGTTCCTAGTAGCGGAGATAACAATTTAGATGGTTTATAAGCAATTTAGATAGTTTATAAGCAATTGATCCAACAGTACTAATAATTGGGCGCATAGGTTGTTTTCCTTATGAGTTTTGACTAGGCCATATAAATAGGTAATGAGGGACACTTTACAGTTAACTTACACAAAAGTTCTTTTTATTCTTTAAGAATTTTTTTGATATTGATATTAAAGTTTTTTATTAATTGGTCCAACGGATTTTTTGCGAGTTTTTTGTAAGTTATTTCATCTTTAGTAAAGTATGCATGGGTGATATGTAAATATGTACATTTTAATATAAAAATTTAAATTTAAGTTTTTTCTTCTATGTTCCTACGCTGCTTTGCGTATCACGAGTCCACAATATCTTGACCAAGAAATAGAATACATAAAAAAGATAGAAAACGATCTCTGCTACCCACCTCATTTAATTAATTTATGTTATCAAAGCTCACAAAAAGTTTTATAGTGTTGCTATTAATGAAAAGGAAATGCCTAAAAATGTACTTAGCTTACCTTACTTTCGTGGATTTGAAACCATAAAATCAATATTTAAATCGTTTAATGTTAATGTAGTGTTCTCTTAAAACAATACCATTAAAGATATGCTAATTAAGAATAGTCCCGTAACAAATAACAACATCATTTACAAAATTCCTTGTAAGGATTGCCCATCGTTTTACATTGATCAGTCAAGTAAAAATGTATGTATACGTATTAGCAGCATATGTATTCAGTTAGAACAGCCCAGACTTCAAATGCACTGTTTTATCCATCTGAGTGAAAAATCTTATTGTATTAACTGGGGGTGATACCTCTGTAATTGCTAGATCTAATGATTATGTTTCAAGAAATTTACTGGAATTCAACAATTATACAAATTACTAATAAAAACAACCTAAATCTTTGTCCAGGAATGTACCATTTGGACCCGTATATTTTGTAAAATGTTTACGAAGGACCTTAAAATAATGAACTACTAATAAAAATTAGTCCCACATGTTATATAGTTATTATTTCCTATCTCTCTCTCTCTCTCTCTCTCTCTCTCTCTCTCTCTCTCTCTCTCTCTCTCTCTCGCTCGATATTCTCTCTCCCCTCTTGTCTCTTGCTAACTATAT
>NC_087204.1:21225052-21227552 GCF_015104395.2 Macrobrachium nipponense | reverse complement strand
ACATACTCACAAACAACAAATAATATATGGTTGTTTAACAGAATTTTTAAGTTTTTTTTCCAAGAGGAAAAGTTAACTGCTGTGAGATTCTTTTTTTTTTTAATGCCTAAGGACTATACATCCTTCATGACCACCAAACCAACAAGAATAGTGTACACTGTACACTGAACAGTGCATATATACATATATATATATATATATATATATATATATATATATATATATATATATATATATATATATATATATATATATATACATATATATATATATATATATATATATATATATATATATATATATATATATATATATATATATATATATATATATATATATATATATATATATAATATATACTATATATATATATATATATATATATATATATATATATATATATATATATATATATATACATATATATATATATATATATATATATAAAAACCTTTCTGTTATATATATATAGATATATATATATATATATATATATATATATATATATATATAACCCTTTCTGTTATATATATATATATATATATATATATATATATATATATATATATATATATATATATATATATATATATATATATATAGTTATGTATATATATAACAGAAAGGGTTACTGAAACGATTATACAAATGTCCATATTATCCGAATAATAAGTAAGAAAAGAAGACGGCCTCCTTGTCACGTGACACCTTAACCGAATCCATGCATGTTAGGTCGGACTGCGGAGCATTGCGGTAGGAAATCCGGAGTTGATAACCGGATTCGTATCCGTAAAGCCTGCGGTTTTGGGGACATTCGGATCCAAGAGGCAATTCCCACCCACGGGCGTTGCAATAAGGATGTAAACACAGCAAAGGGGTATTCTTAGGGTCAACTATTAAGGGCGCGGAATGGCTGATGATTTTCAATTGCACGCAATCGAACGTTTCCCTTACATTTCGTTATTTACACGTTTTACTTTATGGAGGACGTCTCAAAACAATAAATATAGGGTGGAAGGGTTTGCTTTGGGGTTGTACTATAACGATTGCAGTGTCAAAATAAATGTTGTCATCTACTGTTCGCCTACTTTTGGTTCACTTTAAATAATGCATGCTGGTAAAGTTTCGACTCATCGTAGATTTGGTGTTCATTCAGGTGTACGAGAGAGAGAGAGAGAGAGAGAGAGAGAGAGAGAGAGAGAGAGAGAGAAGAGGTGGGTGTTATAGGTGGGTATTCATCCAAAACATACCAGTATCAGCAGCATCACTATAATCATTATAATTCCGACACTCATAACTTTCATGTGTGTTATCTCCGCGAATCTCCAATCATCTCCGACCTCCCTCCTCATGGTCCTCATCGAAATGGGTCAGAATCTTCTAACTTTTCTGGTGCCCACAGATACCCAGTTAATACTATGACACTACCTTGTTCTTTTCGCTTACTCGGGGAGTAAGACTATAAACTACTTTGTTGTTGTTGTTATTCTTGTTGAGGGGCATGAAAGCTCATTGGAAAAGTCTAAGAAGGGCTGAAAAAGCTGTTTTGCGTTGAGTTAAAGATACAGGAATTTTAGGATAGGATAAGTATTCTTTATTTTTTAGAATGCAAATGTAAAAAATTAAATAACGCGCATATTAAACAGTACAGAATAACGACACGTTATTTGACCTTAGATTTTAGCACATGCCCCAAATAAGCTGGAAGTCGGACGATGCCTTGTTCTTACAGCTGAGCAAAGGACACGTTCAAACCATCACTATCTCCCACTCATAGTCAAATTCACCGGCGTTAGAAAGATTGAACGAACAATCATGTTATCTCATAAAGATTGTAATAATAAAATAAGACAAACAGATGTAAAGAGGAGTAAGATAACGGAATGGCCAAAACTGCATCGCAAAAGTATTTACTTTATACTAAAATTAAAAATGGATAAATAAGAAAACCTTTCGGAGAAAACGGAGGCATTAAACGGAGTCTGGTGGTGTTTTATGTAGAAGGAACGAAGTCGATAATGAACGTCACTAACAGCAGAGGGAGTTGGAGCCACGGGAGCCTGGAGCAATCCAATCAATCAGGAATTAAAGAAGCCATTAAGCGCCTGCAACCTGCGTTGTCAAAGGCGAGGACCAACTAACTAACTGGGAGAGACCAACTAACGAGCTGGCGGGATTATGAAGCAGCCATGAGCATATGCGATACGCAACAAGCCAAGTTTCAGATTTATCATTTTTTTTGTCAAAAACGTTCCTTTTTAAGGTCTATTTTTGGAACTTTAAATATAGGATTCTGACTCAAACAAAAACGAGCAAAAGCAATCGAGACTCCTGTCAAATGGTGGCCACAGCAGCGCTCATAAAACTCAGCCACGGTCCGGTGGTAAGCCTATGCTGTTGGTACATATAGCACTGCCACCAGAAGTAACAATTATGGCTAAATTTAACCTTAAATGAAATAAATAAAACTGCCGAGGTTAGAGGGCTGCAATTTGGTATG
>NC_087204.1:21199278-21224552 GCF_015104395.2 Macrobrachium nipponense | reverse complement strand
AGTTTGAGTGAGTAAGAAGCCCAACTTTTATATTACCATTTTTTAGTTTGAAAGAGTAAGAAACCCAACTTTTATATTACCATTTTTTAGTTTGAGAGGGTACGAAAACAAACTTTTATATTACCATTTTTGCTGTTTGAAAGAGTAAGAAACACAACTTTTATATTACCATTTTTTAGTTTGAGATGGTACGAAACCTATTTTTTATATTACCATTGTTTAGTTTGAGAGGATGCGAAAAGAAACTTTTATATTACCATTTTTCTATTTGAGATTTTAAGAAATCCAACTTTTATATTACCATTTTCTAGTTTAAGAGGATAAGAAACCCAACTTTTATATCACCATTTTTCTGTTTGCGAGAGTAAGAAACCCAACTTCTATTATACCATTTTTTTGATTGAGAGGTTAAGAAGCCTAAATTTATATTACCGTTTTTTAGTTTGAGATGGTACAAAACCTTCATATTTCAATTTTATAGTTTGGGATGGTACGAAACCCAACTTTTGTATTACCATTTTTAGGTTTGAGAGAGTAAGAAACCCAAATTTTATATTACCATTTTTTAGTTCGAGATGGTAAGATGCCCAGCTTTTATATTACAATTTTTTAGTTTGAGAGAGTAGGACACCCAACTTTTATATTACCATTTTTCAGTTTAAGAGGGTAAGAAACCCAACTTTTATATTACCATTTTTAGTTTGAAAGGGTAAGAAACCTATTTTTTATATTACCATTTTTTAGTTTGAGAGGGTACGAAAACAAACTTTTATATTACTATTTTTCTGTTTAAGAGAGTAAGAAACCCAACTTTTATATTACCATTTTTTAGTTTGAGAGGGTAAAAAAAACCCAATTTTTATATTATAATTTTTCAGTTTGATTGGGTAAGAAACCCAACTTTTATATTACCATTTTTTAGTTCGAGTGGTTAAGAAACCTAGTTTTTATATTACCATTTTTTAGTTTGAGACGGTACGAAACTCAACTTTTATATTACCAATTTTTAGTTTGAGAGTAAAAAACCCAACTTTAATATTACCATTTTTTAGTTTGGGAGAGTAAGAAACCCAACTTTTATATTTCCCTTTTTTAGTTTAAGAGGGTAAGAAACCTATTTTTTATATTACCATTTTTAAGTTCAAGAGGGTAAGAAACACAGCTTTTATATTAGAATTTTTCAGTTTGAAAGGGTAATAAACCCAACTTTTATATAACTATTTTTTAGTTTCAGAGAGTAACAAACCCAACTTTTATATTACTATTTTTCAGTATAAGAGCGTAAGAAACCTAGTTTTCATATTACTATTTTTTAATTCGAGAGGGTAAGAAACAACTTTTATATTACCATTGTTTATTTGAGACGGTAAGAAACCTAGTTTTTTATTGCCCTTTTTAAGACTGAGAGGGTGAGAAACCCAAATTTTATGTTACCATTTTTTTGTATGAGAGGCTAAGAAACCTAATTTTTATATTACCAATGTTTAGTTTGAGAGAGTAAAAAACCCAACTTTTATATTACCTTTTTTTAGATTAAAGAGGGAGTAAGAAAACCCAAATTTTGTTTAATTCCTATTTTTTTTTTTTTTCGTTTTGAGAGGGTACGAGACCCAACTTTTATATTACTATTTTTTAGTTCGAGAGGGTAAGAAACCCAACTTTTATATTACAAAATTTTAGTTTGAGAGAGTAGGACACCTAACTTTTATATTACCATTTTTTATTTAAGAGGGTAAGAAACCTAATTTTCATATTACCATTTTATAGTTTGAGAGAGTAAGAAACCCAACTTTTATGTTACCATTTTTTTGTTTAAGAGGGTAAGAAAGCTAGTTTTCATATTATCATTTTTCAGTTTAAGAGAGTAAGAAACCCAACTTTTATATTACCATTTTTTAATTTGAGAGGGTAAGAAACCCAACTTTTATATTACCATTATTTAGTTTGAGAGGGAAAGAAACCCAACTTTTATATTATCATTTTTCAATTTGATAGGGTAAGAAACCCAACTTTTATATTACCATTATTTAGTTTGAGAGGGTAAGAAACCCAGCTTTCATATTACCATTTTTCAGTTTGATATGGTAAGAAACCCAACTTTTATATTACCATTCTTTTAGTTTGAGAGGGTAAGAAGCCTAGTTTTTATATTACCATATTTTAGTTTGAGATGGTACGAAACCCAACTTTTATATTACTATTTTTTAGTTTAAGAGAGTAAGAAACCCAGCCTTTATATTATAATTTTGTAGTTTGAGATGGTAAGAAACTCAACTTTAATATCACCATTTTTTGGTTCGAAAGGGTAAGAAGCTCTACTTTTATATTACAATTTTTTAGTTTGCGAGAGTAAGACACCCAACTTTTATATTACCATTTTTTAGTTTAAGAGGGTAAGAAACCTCTTTTTCATATTACCATTTTTTAGTTTGAGAGAGTAAGAAACCCAACTTTTATATTACCATTTTTTATTTGAGACGGTAAGAAACCTAGTTTATATATTGCCATTTTTTAGTTTGAGAGGGTGAGAAACCCTACTTTTATATTACCATTTTTTTGATTTGAGAGAGTAAGAAACCCAACTTTTATATTACCTTTTTTTAGTTTCAGAGGGTAAGATACTTATTTCTTATATTACCATTTCTTAGCTCAGGAGGGTAAGAAAAGTACTTTTTATATTACAAATTTTCTAATTTCAGATGGTACGAACTCAACTTTTATATCACCATTTTTTAGTTTTAGAAGGTAAGAAACCCAACTTTTATGTTACCATTTTTTTGTTTGAGAGAGTACGAAACCAAACTTTTATATTACCATTTTTTAGTTTGAGTTAGTAAGAAACCTAAATTTTATGTTACCATTTTTTAGTTTGAGAGGGTAAGAAAACTAGTTTTTATATTACCATTTTTCTAATTTCAGATGGTACGAAACCCAAATTTTATATTACCATTTTTTTTAGTTTGAGAGGGTAAGAAACCCAACTTTTATATTACCATTATTTAGTTTGAGAGGGTAAGAAACCCAACTTTTATATTACCATTATTTAGTTTGAGAGGGTAAGAAACCCAACTTTTATATTACCATTTTTCAGTTTGATAGGGTAAGAAACAAACTTTTATATTACCATTTTTTAGTTTGAGAGGGTAAGAAACCTAGTTTTTATATTACCATATTTTAGTTTGAGATGGTACGAAACCCAACTTTTATATTACTATTTTTTAGTTTAAGAGAGTAAGAAACCCAGCTTTTTTATTACAATTTTTTAGTTTGAGATGGTAAGAAACTCAACTTTAATATCACCATTTTTTGGTTCGAGATGGTAAGAAGCTATACTTTTATATTACAATTTTTTAGTTTGAGAGAGTAAGACACCCAACTTTTATATTACCATTTTTTAGTTTAAGAGGGTAAGAAACCTATTTTTCATATTACCATTTTTTAGTTTGAGAGAGTAAGAAACCCAACTTTTATATTACCATTTTTTAATTCTTAGAGGGTAAGAAACCCAACTTTTATATTACCATTTTTTATTTGAGACGGTAAGAAACCTAGTTTTTATATTGCCATTTTTTAGTTTGAGAGGGAGAGAAACCCTACTTATATATTACCATTTTTTACTTTGAGAGGCTAAGAAACCTAAATTTTATATTACCATGTTTTAGTTTGAGAGAGTACGAAACTCAACTTTTATATTACCATTTTTTATTCGAGAGAGTAAGAAACATTACGTTTATATTCCCATTTTTCAGTTTGAGATGGTACGAAACCCAACTTTTATATTACCATTTTTTAGTTTGAGAGGGTAAGAAACCTAACTTTTATATCACAATTATTTAGTTTGAGAGAGTAGGCCACCCAACTTTTATATTATCATATTTTAGTATAAGAGGGTAAGAAACCTAACTTTTATATTACAATTATTTAGTTTGAGAGAGTAGGACACCCAACTTTTAAATTACCACTTTTTTAGGTCAAGAGGGTAAGAAACCCAACTTTTATATTATCATTTTTTAGTTTGAGTGAGTAAGAAACCCAACTTTTATATTAGCACTTTTTATTTGAAAGGGGAAGAATTTTTTATATTACCATTTTTTTTAGTTTAAGAATGTTAGAAACCCAACTTTTATGTTACCATTTTTTAGTTTGAGAGGGTAAGAAACCTATTTTTTATGTTTCCATTTTTAAGTTCGAGAGGGTAAGAATACTAGTTCTTATATTACCATTTTTCTGATTTCAGATGATACGAAACCCAACTTTTATATCAACATTTTTTAGTTGCAGAAGGTGTGAAACCCAACTTTTATATTACCATTTTTTTGTTTGAGAGGGTAAGAAACCCAATTTTTATATTACCATTTTCTGTTTGAAATAGTTGTTGTTGTTGTTGGAGAAGAAGCCAGCCTTGTGCTGGCACGGGCTCTTGAAATAGTAAGAAACCCCAATTTTATATTACCATTTTTTAGTTTGAGAGAGTGAGAAACACAACTTTTATATTACCATTTTTTAGTTTGAGAGGCTAAGAAACCTAATTTTTATATTACCACTTATTAGTTTGAGAGAGTACGCAACCCAAATTTGATATTATCATTTGTTAGTTTGAGTGAGTAAGAAACCCAACTTTTATATTACCATTTTTTATTTTGAAAGAGAAAGAAACCCAACTTTTATATTTCCATTTTTCAGTTTAAGAGGGAACGAAACCCAGCTTTTATATTACCATTTTTTAGTTTGAAAGAGTAAGAAACCCAACTTTTATATTACCATTTTTTAGTTTGAAAGGGTACGAAAACAAACTTTTATATTACCATTTTTGCTGTTTGAAAGAGTAAGAAACAACTTTTATATTACCATTTTTTAGTTTGAGATGGTACGAAACCTATTTTTTATATTACCATTGTTTAGTTTGAGAGGTTGCGAAAAAAACTTTTATATTACCATTTTTCAATTTGAGATTGTAAGAAACCCAACTTTTATATTAGTACTTTTTTATTTGAAAGGGGAAGAATTTTTTATATTACCATTTTTTTTTAGTTTAAGAAGGTTAGAAACCCAACTTTTATATTACCATTTTTTAGTTTGAGAGGGTAACAAACCTATTTTTTATATTACCATTTTTCAGTTTGAGAGGGTAAGAAAACTAGTTCTTATATTACCATTTTTCTAATTTTAGATGATACGAAACCCAACTTTTATATCAACATTTTTTAGTTTCAGAAGGTGTGAAACCCAACTTTATATTACCATTTTTTTGTTTGAGAGGGTAAGAAACCCAATTTTTATATTACCATTTTCTTTTTGAAATAGGGAGAAACCCCAATTTTATATTACTATTTTTTAGTTTGAGAGGGTGAGAAACCCAACTTTTATATTACCATTTTTTAGTTTGAGAGGCTAAGAAACCTAATTTCTATATTACCACTTATTAGTTTGAGAGAGTACGTAACCCAACTTTTATATTACCATTTTTTAGTTTGAGTGAGTATGAAACCCAACTTTTGTATTACCATTTTTAAGTTTGAGAGAGTAAGAAACCCAACTTTTATATTACCATTTTTTAGTTCGAGATGGTAAGATGCCCATCTTTTATATTACAATTTTTTAGTTTGAGAGAGTAGGACACCCAACTTTTATATTACCATTTTTCAGTTTAAGAGGGTAAGAAACCCAACTTTTATATTACCATTTTTTAGTTTGAAAGGGTAAGAAACCTATTTTTTATATTATCATTTTTTAGTTTGAGAGGGTACGAAAACAAACTTTTATATTACCATTTTTCTGTTTAAGAGAGTAAGAAACCCAACTTTTATATTACCATTTTTTAGTTTGAGAGGGTAAAAAACCCAATTTCTAAATTAACATTTTTCAGTTTGAGTGGGTAAGAAACTAAACTTTTATATTACCATTTTTTAGTTAGAGAGGGTAAGAAACCTAGTTTTTATATTACCATTTTTTAGTTTGAGACGGTACGAAACTCAACTTTTATATTACCAATTTTTAGTTTGAGAGTAAAAAACCCAACTTTAATATTACCATTTTTTACTTTGGGAGAGTAAGAAACCCAACTTTTATATTTCTCTTTTTAAGTTTAAGAGGGTAAGAAACCTATTTTTTATATTACCATTTTTAAGTTCAAGAGGGTAAGAAACACAGTTTTTATAATACAATTTTTCAGTTTGTAAGGGTAGGAAACCCAACTTTTATATAACCATATTTTAGTTTCAGAGAGTAACAAACCCAACTTTTATATTACTATTTTTCAGTATAAGAGCGTAAGAAACCTAGTTTTCATTTTACTATTTTTTAATTCAAGAGGGTAAGAAACCCAACTTTTATTTTACCATTTATTATTTGAGACGCTATGAAACCTAGTTTTTATATTGCCCTTTTTAAGATTGAGAGAATAAGAAACCCAACTTTTATGTTACCATTTTTTAGTTTGAGAGGGTAAGAAACCTAATTTTTATATTACCATTGTTTAGTTTGAGAGAGTACGAAACCCAACTTTTATATTACCTTTTTTTAGATTGAGAGAGTTTGAAACCCAACTTTTATATTCCTATTTTTTTAGTTTGAGAGGGAACGAAACCCAACTTTTATATTACTATTTTTTAGTTCGAGAGGGTAAGAAACCCAACTTTTATATTACCATTTTTTTGTTTGAGAGGGTAAGAAACCCAACTTTTATATTACAAAATTTTAGTTTGAGAGAGTAGGACACCCAACTTTTATATTATCATATTTTATTTAAGAGGGTAAGAAACCTAGTTTTCATATTACCATTTTATAGTTTGAGAGAGTAAGAAACCCAACTTTTATGTTACAATTTTTTTGTTTAAGAGGGTAAGGAAGCTAGTTTTCATATTACCATTTTTCAGTTTAAGAGAGTAAGAAACCCAAATTTTATATTACCATTTTTTAATTTGAGAGGGTAAGAAACCCAACTTTTATGTTAGCATTTTTTAGTTTGAGAGGCTAAGAAACCTAATTTTTATGTTACCATTTTTTAGTTTGAAAGCGTACGAAACCCAACTTTTATATTACCATTTTTTAGTTTCAGAGAGTAAGAAACCCATCTTTTCTATTTCCATTTTTTTAATTTGAGATGGTACGAAACCCAACTTTTATATTACTATTTTTCTGTTTGAAAGAGTAAGAAACCCAACTACTATATTACTATTTTTTAGTTTGAGAGAGTAAGAAACCCAACTTTTATATTACAATTTTTTAGTTTGAGAGGATAAGAAACCTAGTTTTTATATCACCATTTTTTTTGAGAGAGTAAAAAAACCCAACTTTTATATTACCATATTTTAGTTTTACAAGGTAAGAAACCCAACTTTTATATTACCATTTTTTATTTCGATATAATAAGAATCCCAACGTTTATTTTACCATTTTATTAATTTGAGAGAGTAAGAAACTCAACTTTTATATTACCATTTTTTAGTTTCAGAGGGTAAGAGACCAATTTTTTATATTTCCATTTTTTTGTTCAGGAGGGTAAGAAAAGTAGTTTTTATAATACAATTTTTCTAATTTCAGATGGTACGAACCCAACTTTTATATCACCAATTTTTAGTTTTAGAATGTATGAAACCCAACTTATATTACCTTTTTTTTGTTTGAGAGATTATGAAACCCAATTTTATATACTACCATTTTTTAGTTTGAGAGGGTAAGAAACCTATTTTTTATGTTACCATTATTTAGTACGAGAGGGTTTTTATATTACTATTTTTCTAATTTCAGATGGTACGAAACTCAAATTTTATATTACCATTTTTTAGTTTGAGAGGGTAAGAAACCTATTTTTTATATTAGCTTTTTTTAGTTTGAGAGAGTAAGAAACCTACTTTTTATATTACTAATTTTTAGTTTGAGATGGTACGAAACCCAAATTTTATATTACCATTTTTCAGTTTGAAATGGTAAGAAACCCAACTTTTATATTACCATTTTTTAGTTTGAGAGGGTGAGAAATGTATTTTTTAAATTACACTTTTTTAGTTTGAGAGGGTAAGAAACCTATTTTTTTTTTTATCATTTTTTAGCGTGTGAGGATACTAAAACAAACTTTTATGTTACCATTTTTCTGTTTGAGAGAGTAAGAAACCCAACTTTTATATTACCATTATTTAGTTTGAGAGAGTAAGAAACTCAACTTTTATATAACAATTTTTTAGTTTTAGAGAGAAAGAAACCCAACTTTTATATTACCATTTATTAGTTTGGGAGAGTAAGAAACCCAACTTTTATATTACCATTTTTTAGTTTGAGAGAGTTAGAAACACATCTTTTATATTTCCATTTTTTAGTTTGAGAGGGTAAGAAACTTAGTTTTTATATTACCATTTTTTTAGTTTGAGAAGGTACGAAACCATACTTTCATATTACTATTTTTTAGTTTAAGAGAGTAAGAAACCCAACTTTTATATTGCCATTTTTTAGTTTGAGATGGTAAGAAATCTAGTTTTTATATTACCATTTTATTTAGTTTGAGTTGGCATGAAACCCAACTTTTATATTACTATTTTTTAGTTTTAGAAGATAAGAAACCCAACTTTTATATTACTATTTTCTAATTTGAGATGGTATGAAACCCAACTTTTAAATTACAAATTCTCTGTTTGAAACAGTAAGAAACCCAAATTTTATATTACCATTTTTTAGTTTGTGAGGGTAAGAAACCCTTTTATATTACCATTTTTCAGTTTGAGAGGGTAAGTAACCCAAATTTTATATTACCATTTTTCAGTTTGAGAGGTTGAGTAACCCAAATTTTATATTACCATTTTTTAGTTTGAGAGGGTAAGAAACCTAGTTTTTAAAAATATTACCATTTTATAGTTTGAGATGGTACGAAACTCAACTTTTATATTACCATTCTTTAGTTTGAGAGGGTGAGAAACCCAACTTTTATATTAACATTTTTTAGTTCGAGAGAGTAAGAAGCCCAACTTTTATATTACCAATTTTTAGTTTGAGAGAGTAAGAAACCCAACTTCTATATTACAATTTTTTAGTTTGAGAGGGTAAGAAACCTATTTTTTTATATTACCATTTTTTAATTTGAGAGAGTAAGAAACCCAACTTTTATATTACCCTTTTTTAGTTTTACAAGGTAAGAAACCCAACTTTTATATTACCATTTTTTATTTTGGTGATAATAAGAAGCCCAACTTTTATATTACCATTTTTTTAATTTGAGAGAGTAAGAAACCCAATTTTTATATCACCAATTTTTTAGTTTCAGAGGGTAAGAAACCTATTTTATATTACCATTTTTTAGTTCAGGAGGGTAAGAAAAGTAGTTTTTATATTACAATTTTTCTAATTTCAGAAGGTACGAACCCAACTTTTATATCACCATTTTTTAGTTTTAGAAGGTAAGAAACCCAACTTTTATATTACCATATTTTTGTTTGAGAGAGTACGAAACTGACCTTTTATATCACCATTTTTTTAGTTTGAGTTAGTAAGAAACCGAACTTTTATGTTACCATTTTTTAGTTTGAGAGGGTAAGAAACCTATTTTTTATCTTACCATTTTTTAGTTCAAGAGGGTTTTTATATTACCATTTTTCTAATTTCAGATGGTACGAAACCCAAATTTTATATTACCATTTTTTATTTTGAGAGGGTAAGAAACCTATTTTTTATATTACTTTTTTTTGAGTTTGAGAGGGTAAAAAACCTACTTTAAATATTAACTCTTTTTTACTTTGAGGATTTTTTTGGTATAAACCCATATTTTTATTATTATTTTATTTTTTAGTTTGAAAGGGTAAGAAACCCAAATTTTATATTACCATTTTATAGTTTGAGAGGGTAAGAAACCCATTTCTTATATTACCATTTATTTTTATTTTGAGAGGGTGAGAAACCTATTTTTTAAATTACACTTTTTTAGTTCGAGAGGGTAAGAAACCTATTTTTTTTATTATCATTTTTTAGCCTGAGAGGATACTAAAACAAACTTTTATGTTACCATTTTTCTGTTTGAGAGAGTAAGAAACCCAACTTTTATATTACCATTATTTAGTTTGAGAGAGTAAGAAACCCAACTTTGATATAACCATTTTTTAGTTTTAGAAAGAAAGAAACCCAACTTTTATATTACCATTTATTAATTTTAGAGAGTAAGATACCCAACTTTATATTACCATGTTTTAGTTTGAGAGAGTTAGAAACCCAACTTTTATATTACCATTTTTTAGTTTGAGAGGGTAAGAAACCTAGTTTTCATATTTCTATTTTTTTAGTTTGAGATGGTACGAACCAAACTTTTATATCACTATTTTTTAGTTTGAGAGAGTAAGAAACCCAACTTTTATATTACCATTTTTTATTTTGAGATGGTAAGAAATCTAGTTTTTATATTACTATTTTTCTAGTTTGAGATGGTACGAAACCCAACTTTTATATTACTATTTTTTAGTTTGAGAG
The DNA here is from genome assembly GCF_015104395.2 of Macrobrachium nipponense. Classification (NCBI taxonomy): domain Eukaryota; kingdom Metazoa; phylum Arthropoda; class Malacostraca; order Decapoda; family Palaemonidae; genus Macrobrachium; species Macrobrachium nipponense. Next base: position 21,214,106 of record NC_087204.1, on the reverse strand, counting down.
AGTAAGAAACCCAACTTTATATTACTATTTTTTCGTTTGAGATTGTAATAAACCCAACTTTTAAATTACAAATTCTCTGTCTGAAACAGTAAGAAACCCAAATTTTATATTACCATTTTTTAGTTTGAGAGGGTAAGAAACCCAACTTTAATATTACCATTTTTCTGTTTGAGAGGGTGAGTAACCCAAATTTTTATTATTATTACCAATTTTTTATTTTACTTTTGAGAAGGTAACGAACCCTAGTTTTTTAATTTATTACCATTTTATAGTTTGAGATCGTACGAAACTCAACTTTTATATTACCATTTTTTAGTTTGAGAGAGTGAGAAACCCAACTTTTATATTACCATTTTTTAGTTCGAGAGAGTAAGAAGCCCAACTTTTATATTACATTGTTTTAGTTTGAGAGAGTAGGACACCCAACTTTTATATTACCATTTTTTAGTTTAAGAGGGTAAGAAACCTAGGTTTCATATTACCATTTTTTAATTTGAGAGAGTAAAAAAACCAACTTTTATAATACCATTTTTTATTTGAGACGGTAAGAAACCTTGTTTTAATATTGCCATTTTTTAGTCTGAGAGAGTAAGAAACCCAAATTTTATATTAAAAATTTCTAGTTTGGGAGGGTAAAAAAATCAACTTTTATATCACGCATTTTCAGTTTAATAGAGTAAGAACCCCAACTTTTATATTACCTTTTTTTAGTTTTAGAGAGCAAGAAACCCAACTTTTATATTACAATAAATTATTGTTAGAGGAGTAGAAACCAATTTTTATATTACCAATTTTTAGTTTGAGAGAGTAAGAAACCCAACTTCTATATTACAATTTTTAGTTTGAGAGAAAAAGAAACCCAACTTTAATTTTATATCACCAATTTCTAGTTTTAGAAGGTAAGAAACCAACTTTTATATTACCATTTTTTTGTTTTTTGAGGGGGGGGGGAGGGGGGGGGGGGTTTTTTTTAGAGAGTACGAAACCCACAATTTTATTATCAACCATTTTTTTGTTTGAGTTTAGTAAGAAACCAAACTTTTATGTTACCATTTTTTAGTTTGAGAGGTTAAGAAACCTATTTTTTATGTTACCATTTTTTAATTCGAGAGGGTTTTTATATTACCATTTTTCTAATTTCAGATAGTACGAAACCCAAATTTTATATTCCATTTTTAAGTTTGAGAGAGTAAAAAACCCAGCTTTTTATATTACCATAAATTAGTTTGAGAGAGAGCAGGAAACCCAATATTTTATAATACCAATTTTTAAGTTTTGACGCGAGTAAGAAACCCAACTTTTATATTAACCATTTTTTGGTTTGAGATGGTCAAGAAACCTATTTTTGTATATTGCCATTTTTTAGTTAGAGAGAGTAAGAAAACCCAACTTTTATATCACCATTTTTTAGTTTTACAAGGTAAGAAACCAAACTTTTATATTACCATTTTTTATTTCGAGATAATAAGAAGCCCAACATATAAATTACCATTTTTTTTAATTTGAGAGAGTAAGAAAACCAACTTTTATATTACCATTTTTTTAGTTTCAGAGGGTAAGAAACCTATTTTCTTTTTTTTAGTTCAGGAAGTAAGAAAAGTAATTTTTATATTACAATTTTTCTAATTTCAGATGGTACGAACCCAACTTTTATATCACCATTTTTTAGTTTTAGAAGGTAAGAAACCCAACTTTTATATTACCATTATTTTGCTTGAGAGAGTACGAAATCCAACTTTTATATTACCATTTTTTAGTTTAAGTTAGTAAGAAACCGAACTTTTATGTTACCATTTTTTAGTTTGAGAGGGTAAGAAACCTATTTTTTATGTTACCATTTTTTAGTTCGAGAGGGTTTTTATATTACCATTTTTCTAATTTCAGATGGTACGAAACCCGAATTTTATATTACCATTCTTTAGTTTGAGAGGGTAAGAAACCTTTTTTTTATATTACATTTTTTTAGTTTGGGAGGGTAAGAAACCTACTTTTTATATTACTATTTTTTAGTTTGAGATTGTATGAAACCCAAATTTTATATTACCATTTTTGAGTTTAAAAGGGTAAGAAACCCAACTTTTATATTACCATTTTTTAGTTTGAGAGGGTAAGAAACCTATTTTTTATATTACCATATTTTAGTTTGAGAGGTTGAGAAACCTATTTTTTAAATTACACTTTTTTAGTTTGATAGGGTAAGAAACCCTTTTTTTTTATTATCATTTTTTAGTGTGAGAAGATACTAAAACAAACTTTTATGTTACCATTTTTCTGTTTGAGAGAGTAAGAAACCCAACTTTTATATTACCATTATTTAGTTTGATAGGGTAAGAAACCCAACTTTTATATTACCATTTTTCAATTTGATAGGGTAAGAAACCCAACTTTTATATTACTACTTTTTAGTTTGAGAGGATAAGAAACCTAGTTTTTATATTACCATATTTTAGTTTGAGATGGTACAAAACCCAACTTTTATATTACCATTTTTTAGTTTAATAGAGTAAGAAACCCAGCTTTTATATTACAATTTTTTAGTTTGAGATGGTAATAAACTCAACTTTAATATCACCATTTTTTAGTTCGAGTGGGTAAGAAGCCCTACTTCTATATTACAATTTTTTAGTTTGAGAGAGTAAGACACCTAACTTTTATATTACCATTTTTTAGTTTAAGGGTAGGCTCCACTTTGGGGGGTGCCGATCGTAAAAAATATTTGCCAAAAATACACTAATCAAGACAGGCTAATGAAATTTTCAGACATTATTAGCACTATAATAATGCATATTCCCTGTTAGTTTTATCATCCTACAGGGAAAATTAATGATTTTATGAAAAAAAATGTGAAAAAACGGAAATTTCCGGCCCCTCGTACTGAAGGTTATTTGGTGATTGGTGAGAAACTACAGTCTTGAATAGAAATTCGGTCTGACAGAATGTTGGTATATCCACCTGGAACATGCACAAAAAAAATTATCAAAATAGAACAGTAAATAAGCACGTAATAACAAAAAAAAGAGCAACAACTTTGTAAGTTCAGCGAAAGCCCCGCCGAAATATCAGACTATAGCTAGGAAGAAAATATTCAGGAAAATTCAAATCTCGATTTAGGGACAAAACCTTTTGAGAGTTTGTAGTTATTATGTCACTTGATAGCCTAAAACATCTAAAAATATATTATTTAGGACAATCAAAGAAAAACCACCCCACCCTTTTTTTTTTTTTTTTTTTTTTTTTTTGGAGGTGGGTTTTCTTGATTGTCCTAAATAATATAATTTTTTAGATGTTTTAGGCTATCAAGTGACATAATAACTACAAACTCTCAAAAGGTTTTGTCCCTAAATCGAGATTTGAATTTTTCCTGAATATTTCTTCCTAGCTATAGTCTGATTTTTCGGCAGGCTTTCGCTGAACTTACGAAGTTGTTGCTCTTTTTTTTGTTATTACGTGCTTATTTACTGTTCTATTTTGATAATTTTTTTTGTGCATGTTCCAGGTGGATATACCAACATTTTGTCTGACCGAATTTCTATTCAAGACTGTAGTTTCTCACCAATCACCAAATAACCTTCAGTACGAGGGGCCGAAAATTTCCGTTTTTCACATTTTTTTTCATAAAATAATTAATTTTCCCTGTAGGATGATAAAACTCACAGGGAATATGCATTATTATAGTGCTAATAATGCCTGAAAATTTCATTAGCCTGTCTTGATTAGTGTATTTTTGGCAAATATTTTTTACGATCGGCACCCCCCAAAGTGGAGCCTACCCGGTAAGAAACCTATTTTTCATATTATCATTTTTTAGTATGAGAGAGTAAGAAACCCCACTTTTATATTATCATTTTGTAATTCTTAGAGGGTAAGAAACCCAACTTTTATATTACCATTTTTTATTTGAGACGGTAAGAAACCTAGTTTTTATATGACCATTTTTTAGTTTGAGAGGGTGACAAACCCTACTTTTATATTACCATTTCTTACTTAGAGATGCTAAGAAACCTAATTTTCATATTACCATGTTTTAGTTTGAGAGAGTATGAAACCCAACTTTTATATTACCATTTTTTATTCGAGAGAGTAAGAAACCCTACGTTTAAATTCCCATATTTCAGTTTGAGTTGGTACGAAACCCAACTTTTATATTACCATTTTTTCTGTTTGAAAGAGTGAGAAACCTAACTTTTATATCACAATTATTTAGTTTGAGAGAGTAGGACACCCATCTTTTATATTATTATATTTTAGTTTAAGAGGGTAAGAAACCCAACTTTTATATTACAATTATTTAGTTCGAGAGAATAGGACACACAACTTTTAAATTACCACTTTTTTAGGTCAAGAGGGTAAGAAACCCAACTTTTATATTATCACTTTTTAGTTTAAGTGAGTAAGAAACCCAACTTTTATATTACCATTTTTTTTATTTGAAAGGGGAAGAAACCTATTTTTTTATATTACCATTTTTTTAGTTTTAGAAGGTTAGAAACCCAACTTTTATATTACCATTTTTTAGTTTGAGAGGGTAAGAAACCTATTTTTTATATTAGCATTTTTTAGTTCGAGAGGGTAAGAAAACTAGTGTTTATATTACCATTTTTTTAATTTCAGATGATACGAAACCCAACTTTTATATCACCATTTTTTAGTTTCAGAAGGTGTGAAACCCAAATTTTATATTACCATTTTTTAGTTTGAGAGGGTGAGAAACCCAACTTTTATATTACAATATTTTAGTTTGAGAGGCTAAGAAACCTAATTTTTATATTACCACATTTTAGTTTGAGAGAGTATGTAACCCAACTTTTTATTACCATTTTTTAGTTTAAGAGGGTAAGAAACCCAACTTTTATATTACCATTTTTTAGTTTGAAATAGTAAGAAACCCAACTTTTATATTTTTATTTTTCTGTTTAAGAGGGAATGAAACCCAACTTTTATATTACCATTTTTGCTGTTTGAAAGAGTAAGAAACCCAACTTTTACATACCATTTTTTTATCTTACCATTTTTTAGTTTGAGAAGTTGCGAAAAGAAACTTTTATATTTTTCAATTTGAGATAGTAAGAAACCCAACTTTTATATTACCATTTTTCAGTTTGCGAGGGTAAGAAACCCAACTTCTATATTACCATTTTTTAGTTTGAGAGGTTAAGAGGCCTAGATTTTATATTACCGTTTTTTAGTTTGAGATGGTAAGATGCCCAGCTTTTATATTAAAATTTTTTAGTTTGAGAGAGTACGTAACCCAACTTTTATATTACCATTATTTAGTTTGAGAGGGTAAGAAACCCAGCTTTTACATTACCATTTTTCAGTTTACGAGAGTAAGAAACCCAGCTTTTATATTACATTTTTTTTTGTTTGAGATGGTAAGAAACTCAACTTTGATATCACCATTTTTTAGTTCGAGAGGACTAGGACTAGGATAAGGATAGGGAAGTGGGGAATAAGGGAGAAGGAAGAGTACCTCTGGATACAATCCAGTTTAAGCCTAACGGCGGATACTCGGGATGGGAAAGGTGGAAGGAAAAAAGGAAGGGAAAGTGAAGTATAGTAGAAGAGAAAAAAGTGAGGGGTAGACCCTCTTGTTAAGTTAGATTACTGGTTTAGCCACCATGCAAGGACAAGACAGAGAAGAAAGGCTCGGAATATAGTTAATTTGGTTCATCGCCTGATAACTGGAATTGATTTTATATGTTAGTAGGATTGAGATGTACAAGCACCTTATGTTTTTAATTATTTGTTAATTATTGATTTATATCATTATTATTATTATTATTATTATTATTATTATTATTATTATTATTATTATTATTATTATTATTATTATTATTATTATTATTATTATTATTTTCTAGTCAGTATTTATATACCTTGGTCTGGGGGGGTCACAATTGACCTTTGGCTCAAGTCTACTCCACCAGTAGTGATCTCTGACTTGGTTGATGGTGAGATCTCTAGTGGTTGTGAATAAGTTATTGTCTTCTAAACTTAATTTGTCCCAAGTTTTCTGCCCAAGGATATGGAACCTGACATTCAGAGGCTCCAATTTTTGGAGTGATTATTATGCAACTCCCTTATTGTGTTGAAGTATGAGGGGACTTTCCCTATATGCTTGCCTCAGAGCTTTATTCTGAACTGCTTGCATTTTACTAAGTGCTGTTTTACTCAGTGCACCAAATATGATGGCTGGGTATTCTAGCTGTGGCCTGGCTAGTGATTTATATAGTTTAAGTTGAGTTTTTGTTGACAGTCCTTTGAACCTTTTTAGTCTACTGACAGTTTTCCTCACGGTAGCTATTCTCGCCTGATCATGGGGAAGAATACCTGATTTTTGAAATTTGCACCCAAGAATTGTGGCTTGTTGGTTATATGGAATTCACCTGTTGTTGACTATAATATCCATGGGACGTCGAGCAGAAATTGAGAGGAGCTGGAATTTATTCATATTTGTTGTTATCTTCCACTTCTTTTCTTTTCGTAGTTATTGATTTTCTGTATTTCTCTAACAGTCTTTCTTTGTAGCATACATTTGGCTTTGGTAGGATATGTTATGACTTGGGTATGATCATCTGCAAACATAATTTGAAGGCAACCTTGCGATGGAGGAGGGGTAGTTTTTAATATTATAAAAGTTGTAGAGTGATGGGGAGAGAATGCTACCTTGAGGAACCCCTGACTGTAACTGGAACTCTGGTCCTATGAAGTCTTAATTTAATCCTTGCCACACGGTTATCTAGAAAGTTACATAGCAGTCTGGTTGCTAAATCTGGCAATTGCGCCTCCAAAGTTTGTATGTTAAACCTTCATGCCAGACTTTGTCGAAGGCCCAACTGACATCCCTTGAGATAAGGTTGCAGCCGCACCCTAAACTTTTCTTGACTGCTATGAACTCATATAGTCTGGTTAATACAAGCTGAGTTCCTTTACCTTGTGTAAACCCATATTGGTTATTGTTGGTTAGCAGATTGTCTTCGAGGAACTCATTAAACCTTATTTGAACGATTTTTTCAAGGATCTTACCAGGTATCTCTAGAAGGGAAATTGGTCTATAGTTAGAAACAGTAGTTAGATCTTTACCCTTTTTCCCCACAAAGGGGAAGTAGTGCTTTCTTTAAAAAGTCTGGCCAGTAGCCCATGACTTATAGTTTCGTTGAAAATGACCTTCTTAGAAAGTCCAGCATGGAGATGGAAGGTGCTTGATGATAATTTTGTTTACTCTAGAATGGCCAGGTGCTTTGTTTTTAAAATTATTGATTATTTTGATGATATCTTGCAGTTGGATAGGTTTAATAAACTGGTCTTCAACATCTAATCTATCGAGCACTACTGTGTTGTATGGTATTATTTGGTCGTCATGTTCATGAAGTGCTTCAATCACTTGTTGTTCATGTTGCAGGTTAAACCTTAAATTCTCCCATGGGTTTATTCTGAAGATATTAGACCAGAATTCTCTGAAATTGGTTCCTGGTCTTGGGGTGAAAAGATTTTCCTGTTGTTATGGAGTATGAAGGCTGTAGGTTCAGAATCTGAACCCAGAGGCCTTCTGATCATTTTCCAGAACTTTCCTGGGTCTCTATAGATTCCTTAATTTATATTTAGTAGAAGCTCTACGTTTATATTTCAATTTTTTAGTTTGGGAGAGTAAGACACCCAACTTTTATATTACCATTTTTTAGTTTAAGACGGTAAGAAACCTATTTTTCATATTACCATTTTTTGTTTTTAGTTTGAGAGAGAAAAGAAACCCTACTTTTTTATATTACCATTTTTTAATTCTTAGAGGGTAAAAAACCCAACTTTTATATTACCATCTTTTATTTGAGACAGTAAGAAATCTAGTTTTTCTATTGCCATTTTTTACTTTGAGAGGGTGAGAAACCAAACTTTTATATTACCATTTTTCACTTTGAGAGGCTAAGAAACCTAATTTTTATATTACCATGTTTTAGTTTAAGAGAGTACGAAACACTTTAATATTACCATTTTTATTCGAGAGAGCAGAAACCCTACGTTTATATTCTCATTTTTCAGTCTGAGATGGTACGAAAACCCAACTTTATATTACCATTTTTGCTGTTTGAAAGAGTAAAAAAACCCAACTTTTATATTACCATTTTTTTAGTTGAGAGGGTAAAAAACCTAACTTTTATATCACAATTATTCAGTTTGAGAGAGTAGGACACCCAACTTTTATATTATATTTTAGTTTAAGAGGGTAAGAAACCCAACTTTTATATTACAATTATTTAGTTTGAGAGAGTAGGACACCCACGTTTTAAAATTACCACTTTTTTTAGGTCAAGAGGGTAAGAAACCCAGCTTGTATATTATCATTTTTTAGTTTGAGTGAGTAAGAAACCCAACTTTTATATTACCATTTTTTTTATTTGAAAGGGGAAGAAACCTTTTTTTTTTATATTACCATTTTTTTAGTTTAAGAAGGTTAGAAACACAACTTTTATATTACCATTTTTTAGTTTGAGAGGGTAAGAAACCTATTTTTTATATTACCATTTTTTAGTTCGAGAGGGTAAGAAAACTAGTTTTTATATTACCATTTTTCTAATTTCAGATGATACGAAACCCAACTTTTATATCACCATTTTATATTACCATTTTTCTGTTTGAAATAGTAAGAAACACAAATTTTATATTACCACTTTTTAGTTTGAGTGAGTAAGAAACCAAACTTTTATATTACCATTTTTTAGTTTAAAAGAGCAAGAAACCCAACTTTTATATTTCCATTTTTTAGTTTGAGAGGGAACGAAACCCAACTTTTATATTACCATTTTTGCTGTTTGACAGAGTAAGAAACCCAACATCTATATTACCATTTTTTAGTTTGAGATGGTACAAAACCTAATTTTTATTTTACCATTTTTTAGTTTGAGAGGTAGTGAAAAGAAACTTTATATTACCATTTTTCTAATTGAGATAGTAAGAAACCCAACTTTTATATTACCATTTTTTAGTTTAAGAGGATAAGAAACCCAACTTTTATATCACCATTTTTCAGTTTGAGAGGGTAAGAAACCCAACTTCTATATTACTATTTTTTAGTTTGAGAGGTTAAGAAGCCTAGTTTTTATATTACCGTTTTTTAGTTTGAGATGGTACAAAACCTTCATATTTCCACTTTATAGCTTGGGATAGTACGAAACCCAACTTTTATATTACCATTTTTTAGTTTGAGAGAGTAAGAAACCCAACTTTTATATTACCATTTTTATTTCGAGATGGTAAGATGCCCAGCTTTTATATTACAATTTTTTAGTTTGAGAGAGTAGGACACCCAACTTTTATATTAACATTTTTCAGTTTAAGAGGGTAAAAAACCCAACTTTTATATTACCATTTTTTAGTTTGAAAGGGTAAGAAACCTTTTTTTTATATTACCATTTTTTAGTTTGAGAGGGTATGAAAACAAACTTTTATATTACCATTTTTCTGTTTAAGAGAGTAAGAAACCCAACTTTTATGTTACCATTTTTTAGTTTGAGATGGTAAAAAACCCAATTTTTATATTGACAGTTTTCAATTTGAGTGGGTAAGAAACCCAACTTTTATATTACCATTTTTTAGTTCGAGAGTGTAAGAAACTTAGTTTTTATATTATCATTTTTTAGTTTGAGATGGTACGAAACCCAACTTTTATATTCCCAATTTTTAGTTTGAGAGAGTAAGAAACCCAACTTTTATATTACAATTTTTTAGTTTAAGATAGCAAGAAACCCAACTTTTATATTTCCCTTTTTTAATTTGAGAGGGTACGAAACCCAACATTTATATTACCATTTTTTAGTTCAAGAGGGTAAGAAACACAGCTTTTATATTACAATTTTTCTGTTTGAAAGGCTAAGAAACCCAACTTTTATATAACCATTTTTTAGTTTCAGAGAGTAACAAACCCAACTTTTATATTACTATTTTTTAGTATAAGAGCGTAGAAACCTAGTTTTCATATTACCATTTTTTAATTTGAGAGGGAAAGAAACCCAACTTTTATATTACCATTTTTTATTTGAGACGGTAAGAAACCTAGTTTTCATATTGACCTTTTTAAGTTTGAGAGGGTGAGAAACCCAACTTTTATATTACCATTTTTTTAGTTAGAGAGGCTAAGAAGAAACCTAGTTTTTATATTACCATTTTATAGTTTGAGATGGTACGAAACGCAACTTTTATATTAACATTTTTTAGTTTGAGAGAGTGAGAAACCCAACTTTTATATTACCATTTTTTAGTTTAAGACGGTAAGAAACCCAACTTTTATATTACAAAATTTTAGTTTGAGAGAGGAAAGAAACCCAACTTTTATATCACCATTTTTTATTTGAGACGGTAAGAAACCTAGTTTTTATATTGCCAATTTTTAGTTTGAGAGGGTGAGAAACCCTACTTTCATATTACCATTTTTTACTTTGAGAGGCTAAGAAACCTAATTTTTATATTACCATGTTTTAGTTTAAGACAGTACGAAACCCAACTTTAATATTACCCTACGTTTATATTCTTATTTTCCAGTTTGAGATGGTACGAAACCCAAATTTTATATTACCATTTTTCTGTTTGAAAGAGTAAGAAACCCAACTTTTATATTACCATTTTTTAGTTTGAGAGGGTAAGAAACCTAACTTTTATATCACAATTATTTAGTTTAAGAGAGTAGGACACCCAACTTTTATATTATATTTTAGTTTAAGAGGGTAAGAAACCCAACTTTTATATTACAATTATTAGCTTGAGAGAGTAGAAACCTTTTTTTTATATTCCATTTTTTTAGTTTAAGAATGGTTAGAAAACCCAACTTTTATATTACCATCTTTTAGTTTTGAGAGGGTAAGAAACCTATTTTTATATTACCATTTTTTAGTTCGAGAGGGTAAGAAAACTAGTTTTTATATTACCTTTTTTCTAATTTCAGATGATACGAAACCCAACTTTTATATCACCATTTTTTAGTTTCAGAAGGTGTGAAACCCAACTTTTATATTACCATTTTTTTGTTTGAGAGGGTAAGAAACCCAATTTTTATATTACCATTTTTCTGTTTGAAATAGTAAGAAACCCAAATTTTATATTACCATTTTTCAGTTTGAGAGGGTGAGAAACCCAACTTTTATATTACCATTTTTTAGTTTGAGAGGCTAAGAAACCTAATTTTTATATTACCACTTTTTAGTTTGAGAGAGTACGTAACCCAACTTTTATATTACCATTTTTTAGTTTGAGAGAGTAAGAAACCAAACTTTTATATTATAATTTTTTAGTTTGAAAGAGTAAGAAACCCAACTTTTATATTTCCATTTTTTTGTTTGGGAGGGAACGAAACCCAACTTTTATATTACCATTTTTGCTGTTTGAAAGAGTAAGAAACCCAACATCTATATTACCATTTTTTTATTTGAGAAAGTACAAAACCTATTTTTTATATTACCATTTTTTTAGTTTGAGAGGTAGCGAAAAGAAACTTTTATATTACCATTTTTCTCTTTGAGGTAGTAAGAAACCCAACTTTTATATTACCATTTTCTAGTTTAAGAGGATAAGAAACCCAACTTTTATATGACCATTTTTCAGTTTGAGAGGGTAAGAAACCCAACTTCTATATTACCGTTTTTTAGTTTGAGATGGTACAAAACCTTCATATTTCCATTTTATAGCTTGGGATGGTACGAAACCCAACTTTTATATTACCATTTTTTAGTTTGAGAGAGTAAGAAAACCAACTTTCATATTACCATTTTTAATTTCGAGATGTAAGATGCCCAGCTTTTATATTACAATTTTTTAGTTTGAGAGAGTAGGACACCCAACTTTTATATTACCATTTTTCAGTTTAAGAGGGTAAGAAACCCAACTTTTATATTACCATTTTTTAGTTTGAAAGGGTAAGAAACCTTTTTTTTATATTACCATTTTTTAGTTTGAGATGGTACGAAACCCAACTTTTATATTACCAATTTTCAGTTTGAGAGAGTAAGAAACCCAACTTTTATATTACCATTTTAAAGTTTAATAGGGTAAGAAACCTAACTTTTATATTACCATTTTTTATTTGAGAGGGTAAGAAATCTAGTTTTTATATTGCTATTTTTTTAGTTTGAGAGAGAAAGAAACCATAATTTTATATTACCATTTTTTAGTTTTAGAGGGTAAGAAAACTTATTTTTATATTACCATTTTTCAGTTTGAGAGGGTACAAAACCCATATTTTATATTACCAATTTTTAGTTAGAGATAGAAGAAACGCAACTTTTTATAGTACTATTTTTTTAGTTTCAGAGTGTAAAAAATCCAACTTTTATATTTCAATTTTTTATTTTGAGAGTAAGAAACCCAACTTTTATATTACTATTTTTTAGTTTAAGTGTGTAAGAAACCAACTTTTATATAACAATTTTTTAGTTTTAGAGAGAAAGAAATCCAACTTTTATATTAAGATTTTTTAGTTTTAGAGAGTAAGAAACCCAACTTTTATATTACCATTTTTAGTTTGAGAGAGTTGGAAACCCAACTTTTATATTACCATTTTTTAGTTTGAGAGGGTAAGAAACCTAGTTTTTATATTACCACTTTTCTAGTTTGAGATGGTATGAAACCCAACTTTTTTATATTACCATTTTTTATTTTGAGAGAGTAAGAAACCCAACTTTTATATTACAATTTTTTAGTTTGAGTTGGTGAGAAACCTGGTTTTTATATTACCATTTTTTTAGTTTGAGATGGTATGAAGCCCAACTTTTATATTACCACCTTTTAATTCTTAGAGGGTAAGAAACCCAAGTTTTATATTACCATTTTTATATGAGACGGTAAGAAACCTAGTTTTTATATTACCCTTTTTTATTTTGAGAGGGTGAGAAACCCTACTTTTTATTACCATTTTTTACTTTGAGAGGCTAAGAAACCTAATTTTTATATTACCATGTTTTAGTTTGAGAGGTAGCGAAAAGAAACTTTTATATTACCATTGTTCTATTTGAGATAGTAAGAAACCCAACTTTTATATTACCATTTTCTACGTTTAATGAGGTAAGAAACCCAAACTTTTATATCACCATTTTTCAGTTTGTGAGGGTAAGAACCCAACTTCTATATTACCATTTTTTAGCTTGAGAGGTTAAGAAGCCTAGTTTTTATATTACCGTTTTTTAGTTTGAGATGGTACAAGCCTTCATATTTCCATTTTATAGCTTGGGATGGTACGAAACCCAACTTTTATATTATAATTTTTTTTAGTTTTGAGAGAGTAAGAAAACCCAACTTTTATATTACCACTTTTATATTGAGAGAGTAGGACAACCAACTTTTATATTACCACTTTTCAGTTTAAGAGGGTAAGAAACCCAACTTTTATATTACCATTTTTTAGTTTGAAAGGGTTAGAAACCTTTTTTTTATATTACCATTTTTCAGTTTGAAAGGGTAAAAAACAAACTTTTATATTACCATTTTTCTGTTTAAGAGAGTAAGAAACCCAACTTTTATGTTACCATTTTCTAGTTTGAGAGGGTAAAAAACCCAATTTTATATTGACATTTTTCAATTTGAGTGGGTAAGAAACCCAACTTTTATATTACTATTTTTTAGTTCTAGAGTGTAAGAAACTTAGTTTTTATTTTATAATTTTTTTAGTTTGAGATGGTACGAAAAACAACTTTTATATTAACATTTTTTATTTGAGAGGGTAAGAAATCTAGTTTTTATATTGCTATTTTTATAGTTTTTGAGAGCAAGAAATCCTAATTTTATATTACCATTGTTTAGTTTTAGAGGGTAAGAAAACTTTTTTTTATATTACCATTTTTTAGTTTGAGAAGGTACAAAACCCAAATTTTATATTACCATTTTTTAGTTAGAGATAGTAAGAAACGCAACTTTTAGAGTACCATTTTTTTAGTTTGAGAGCGTAAAAAATCCAACTTTTATATTTCCATTTTTTAGTTTGAGAGAGTAAGAAACCCAACTTTTATATTACTATTTTTTAGTTTAAGTGAGTAAGAAACCAACTTTTATATAACCATTTTTTAGTTTTAGAGAGAAAGAAACCCAACTTTTATATCACCATTTTTTAGTTTGAGACAGTAAGAAACCCAACTTTTATATTACTATTTTTAGTTTGAGAGAATTAGAACCCAACTTTTATATTACCTTTTTTTAGTTTGAGAGGGTAAGAAACCTAGTTTTTATATTACCACTTTTTTAGTTTGAGATGGTATGAAACCCAACTTTTATATTACCATTTTTTATTTTGAGAGAGTAAGAAACCCAACTTTTATATTACCATTTTTTATTTTGAGATGGTAAGAAACCCAACTTTTATATTACCATTTTTTTTAGTTTGAAAAACAAACTTTTATATAACCATTTTTTAGTTTTAGAGAGAAAGAAACCCAACTTTTATATCACCATTTTTTAGTTTGAAACAGTAAGACACCCAACTTTTATATTACCATTTTTCAGTTTGAGAGGGTGAGTTACCCAAATTTTATATTACCATTTTTTTAGTTTGAGAGGGTAAGAAACCTAGTTTTTATATTACCATTTTATAGTTTGAGATGGTACGAAACCCAACTTTTATATTACCATTTTTTAGTTTGAGAGAGTGAGAAACCCAACTTTTATATTACAGTTTTTGGTTAGAGAGAATAGGACACCCAACTTTTATATTACCATTTTTTAGTTTAAGAGGGTAAGAAACCTAGGTTTCATATTACCATTTTTTAGTTTGAGTGATTAATTTTAGCGGGTAAGAAACCCAACTTTTTTATTGCCATTTTCTATTTCAGACGGTAAGAAACCTGGTTTTTATATTG
>NC_087204.1:21113236-21198778 GCF_015104395.2 Macrobrachium nipponense | reverse complement strand
CTCACTCAAACTAAAAAATAGTAATATAAAAGCTGGGTTACGTACTCTCTCAAACTAAAAAGTGGTAATATAAAAATAAGGTTTCTTAGCCTCTCAACTAAAAATATTGTATATAAAAGTTGGGTTTCTCACCCTCTCAAACTAAAAATGGTAATATAAAAATTTGGGTTTCTTACTCCCTCTCAAACAAAAAAATGGTAATATAAAAGTTGGGTTTCACAACTTCTGAAACTAAAAAATGGTGATATAAAAGTTGGGTTTCGTATCATCTGAAATTAAGAAAATGGTTAATATAAACACTAGTTTTCTTACCCTCTCGAACTAAAAAATGCTAATATAAAAAAAAAAAATAGGTTTTCTTACCTCTCAAACTAAAAAATGGTAATATAAAAAAAAAGTTGGGTTTCTAAAACCTCTAAAACTAAACAAAAAAAAATGGTAATATAAAATAAAAAAATAGGTTTCTTCCCCATTTCAAATAAAAAAATAAAAAAATGGTAATATAAAAGTTGGGTTTCTTACCTCACTTAAACTAAAAAGTGATAATATGAAAATTGTTGGGTTCTTACCCTTTTGACCTAAAAAAGTGGTAATTTAAAAGTTGGGTGTCCTACTCTCTCAAACTAAATAATTGTAATATAAAAGTTTAGGTTTCTTACCCTCTTAAACTAAAATATGATAATATAAAAGTTGGGTGGCCTACTATCTCAAACTAAATAATTGTGATATAAAAGTTTAGGTTTTCTTACCCTCTCAACTAAAAATTGGTAATATAAAAGTTGGGTTCTTACTCTTTCAAACAGAAAAAATGGTAATATAAAAGTTGGGTTTCTTTGTACCATCTCAAACTGAAAAATGGGGAATATAAACGTAATGTTTTCTTACTCTCTCGAATAAAAAATGGTAATATAAAATTGAGTTTCGTACTCTCCAAACTAAAACATGGTAATATAAATTTAGGTATTTTTGACGGACTCTCAAAGTAAAAATGGTAATATAAAGTAGGTTTCTCACCCCTCTAACTAAAAATGGCAATATAAAAAACTAGGTTTCTTTACGTCTCAAAATAAAAAAGGGTATATAAAAAGTGGGTGTTCTTACCCTCTAAGAATTAAAAAAATGGTAAAATAAAAGTTGGGTAGTCTTACTCTCTCAAACTAAAATGGTAATTGAAAAATAGGTTTCTTACCCTCTTAAACTAAAAAAAATTGGTATATAAAAAGTTGGGTGTCTACTCTTCAAACTAAAATTGTAATATAAAAATTTAGTCTTCTTACCTCTTCGAACAAAAAAATGGTGATATTAAAGTTGAGTTTCTTACCATCTCAAACTACAAAATTGTAAATATAAAAGCTGGGTTCTTACTCTCTAAAACTAAAAATTGGTAATATAAAAGTTGGGTTTCGCCCCCCCCCGACATACCATCTTCAAACTAAAAATATGTGGTAATATAAAAAATAGGTTTCTTACTCTCTCAAACTAAAAAAATGCGTATATAAAAGTGTGTTCTGACCCTATCAAACTGAAAAATAGTCATATAAAAGTGGGTTTATTACCCCTCTAAACTAAATAATGGTAATATAAAAGGTGGTTTCTTACCATCTCAAACATAAATAATGGTATATAAAAGTTAGGTTTCTTACCCTCTCAAACTAAAAAAAAATGGTAATTTAAAATTTGGGTTTCGTACCATTGAAATTAGAAAAATGGTATATAAAAAACAGTTTTCTTACCCTCTCCAAACTAAAAAAGGTAACATCAAAATTTAGGTTTTCTTACTAACTCAACTAAAAAAATGGTCATATAAAAGTTTGGTTCGTAACTCTCTCAAAACAAAAAAAAATGGTAATATAAAAAGTTGGGTTGTTTACCTTCTAAAACTAAAAAAAATGGTCTATATAAAAGTGGGTTCGTACCATCTGAATTAGAAAATTTGTAATATAAAAACTACCTTTTCTTACCCTCCTGCGCAAGCAATGGTAATATAAAAATAGGTTTATTACCTCTGAAACTAAAAAATGGTAAATATAAAAGTTGGGTTTCTATTATCTTGAAATAAAAAATGGTAATATTAAAGTTGGGTATCTTACCCTCTCGAACTAAAAAAATAGTAATATAATATTTTGGTTTCTTACCCCCTTGAACTAAAAAATGGTAATATAAAAGCTGGGTCTCGTACCATCTAAAACAAAAACTTTTAATATAAAAGTTTGGTTTCTTTCCCTCTCAAACTGAAAAATGGTAATATAAAAGTTGGGTTTTTTATCCTCTTAAACTATAAAATGGTAAAATAAAAGTTGGGTTTTTTATCCTCTTAAACTATAAAAT
The DNA here is from genome assembly GCF_015104395.2 of Macrobrachium nipponense. Taxonomy (NCBI): domain Eukaryota; kingdom Metazoa; phylum Arthropoda; class Malacostraca; order Decapoda; family Palaemonidae; genus Macrobrachium; species Macrobrachium nipponense. The sequence goes on along the minus strand of NC_087204.1, from coordinate 21,196,450 downwards.
GGTAAAATAAAAGTTGGGTTTCTAACCCTCTTAAAATAAAAAATTGTAATTTAAAAAAAGTTTTCTTCTCACTCCAAATAAAAAAAAATGGTAATATAAAAGTTGGGTGTCTAACTCTTTCAAACTAAAAAAGGGCAATATAAAAACTAAGTTTTTATATTGCCATCTTTTAGGTAAGAGTTTTACTATTAGTAACTGATTGAAGGTTTAGGTTTAAATGCTAGAGTTTTGTTAGTAACAACTTTAGTGCATGTTAAAGATTTAGAGTAATTTCCAATGGTCCTTGGTTGGGTGTTAAGGAATAATTTTTTTCTCTACCATTTACACTTCAATGATTTTATGTAAGAGTGGATTTGGTAATTAGATTATTGTAAAGCTAGAATGACTTTCATAAACACCTGGCTACTTGGGGTACTTTAGGTTTTGCACAATAACTAAGACAGGCGTGTGTTGAAGTCTACTTAAAGTAAAATAGTTTCAACTTGGAGTAACTATTTAAACTTTACATTGGGCTTAATATGGTTTAGTTATAAGTTGTTTACTTTTGCTAGTTTTTAAATAATTTCAGACTTCTATTGCTTTGATTTCGGGCTTATAATAGAATTTATTTTTGACAAACCTTCCGCACGCATTCTCTTACCATATACAATGGTAGTTTTTATTGTCTTGTGTATAATAATGTCCAAAGTCAGGTCTTAATATAAGATTTAGGTGATTTTGAAAGTTTATTGGTTTAAATACTCTACGTTAAGAAGTTTTATTTCTTAGCACTAAATAAGTTTTAAAATATAAAGATTAAAAACTTTTTAAAGTTAAGTAAATTCATATTTAAACTTCAATGCTTAACTAGTAATTAGTTTTTAATCTGGACTATTTTAGAATTAATGGTATTTTATTCTGTGATTTTAGTTTTTTTTATTCAGTGATTTTAATATTTTTAAATCTGTTTCCATCCAGTGGACTTTTGGAACTTTTTTTAATGTACTCTTTTAAAATTTTATTTGTACTTAATTATAAACTATTCTTTTAATGTTGGTCCTTTATGTAGACTGATTAATTTACTAACTATAGTTTATAGTTTAATAATGTTAATTTAACTTACTTAACCCTGCTGCTGACTAATTGTATAAATGGCATTTTAGTAAGCACATAAAATGCAAGTACTATGATCTGTATACTTGTACTTACAAACTGAAAGGCTTGCTATACTTTTATCAGCTTATTTGTAACTATACTAGGCTGTAGATTTGATAGGGTTAGTATTAATGACTGTTAGTTTATTCCTGGTACATGTCAGTGCTTAGGGTAGTAAACAGTTTGATATTCTATGAACCAGAAACTTTGAACTAGAAATTTTATTCTCAAAAGCAGATTTGCTACAGGTTAAGTATGTTTAAAGCTGATCGGGTAACTTGTGCACTAGACTAATTTCCAAATGTTTCTTGATTACTGTGACTTAAGTTAGCTGTGCACTGCCCCTACTGAGTAAAAATTCATTTTTTTTTTCAGATTATGACTCCATGGTCAGTTCTTCAAAAAATAATCTAGTCCTGACAGTTTTGACCTTTTTTTGTGGGTAAGAGTATTACTATCAGTAACTGATTGATGGATAGGTTTCAATATTTTAGTATTGAAGTAACCATTTTGAGTGCATTTTTAAAGATTTAAACTATTTTCCAAAAGGCTCTTGGTTGGGTGTTAAGGAATCACTTATTTTAAGTTAAACTGAAGGCTAATGAATGTGACATTGCAGTTTCTTCTAAGCTCTTAAGTTTTATAGACTAAGTTTTATAGACTTAATTTTTTTGGGAATTTACCTAAATATGTAAGCTGTTAGTTTACAATGTAGGGGTAGTTTCATTGTAATATTAGCAAATTTACCTAAATCTGTAAAGCTGTTAGTTTACAATGGTTTAGTTCATGAATGCAATATTTCGCTGGTCTTTTTTTCTCTACTTGCTTTTACTGAAAGCTGTTTGAAGTGTATGACTTAAATTAAAATAAATTTATGGTATTAAGTGTTACTGAATGTAGTATTTCGCAGTTTTTTTTTTTTTTTTTTTTTTTTTTTTGCTGAGCGTTAAGTTTTAGAACTACAGACTAATTTATTAACTTTTCACTGAACTTAATGGTTAATTTTCTGCCAAATTTGACAATACCTGATCAGTCTTATTTTAAGTAATTAATATTTATAACTAATAATAATCCACTGATATCTTATATGTACCATATACATGTGTAAGTAATCGAACGAAGCTTTGAGCCAAATTATACTCATTGATTAAAAATTATACTCATTGATTAAATATCTTCATTGGTTCCTGGGCCTAATCATAAGCTCAGTGTAACCTCATATATTACCAAATGCAGAAATAAACATTTATGAAGGGTATAACTTTCCTGTTTCTTATGCAGATTGAATGTAAAGAAAAGTGTGGCTTCACCCAATTACAGACCTTGACATAAATCAACAAACACGTAGAGAAAAGTGTGGCTCTACCAAATTACAGCCCTTCACATAAATCATCAAACACGTAAGTTTTTACTAATATCTACTTACTGATTTGACATGTGAATTTACTTTTCTCTTGTGCAAACCAAATTTAACAGTTAAGAAATAGAAAATTCTTGTCGTGGAAATATGTAATGAATATAGACATTACATAAAATATTTCATAAAGATTATTGCATGTATTTACCTATATATATCGAAGAAGCACTGCTGTGATTTGTTGGTATCAAAGGTCGCCTGAGGCCAAAGCAGGATAGTTGTGACTTCTAAAGGTCTAAACATAGTGTTTCAGTATTTCAAAATTAAATGTCTGGTACAAAATGTATATATTACTTTTCTCTGTTGTATGATTTTGCTCTGTTATAAATACAAAAGTAATTTTAATTTTGATAGTTGCAAGTGGTAAGTAAATTCTGGTATGTTGCACATTTTAACTCAATCTGTCTTTTACTTTGCAGATTTGCAAGAACCCTCAATCTGCAAGAAGAATCCTCAAGTTGTTGGACACCTCAAGAAGATGGTGAGTGTTACATTTTTTTATTCTGTATACACAATATTGTGTTTCTTAAGTTTACCTTATTTTTCACTTAATATTCCATTTAGGATAGGATAGGAAAGAATATACAGTTACTTGAAACTTAGTTGGTTATCAGAAAGCTGGAGCCTAAATTCCTATGTGACAAAGGCTTTAATATTTTCCTAGATTTCTGAACATCCAGTGATATACATAATAATTTTCCTTGCTGAAATGTTACAACAATGTCGAGTAATTGTTCCTTGCGTGCACGTGCTCTTTTTTCTTTCTCTGTATATCCTCCAGTACTATAATTATTTTCCTTCCCATAATGTTATTTTACCTTGTTAGTTTCTTTTTTCTCTTCTCTCTTCATATTTTGTTTAACAAAGTTTATAAATTATTTTCTTGCTAAAATTTTCTAACTGTCTGGCTGGTTATTGTACCAGTTTCTTCTCCTTCTTCTCCATCCGTCTCGCTCTCTCAGTCCTCTCTCTCTCTCTCTCTCTATATATATATATAATATATATATATATATATATATATATTTATATTATATATATATTTATATATATATATATTGATTCTCCAGTATTATTATATATACTTTCCTCTACGGAAGTTATAATTTTGCATTTTTATTGCTCCCTGTTCTGTTTTCTCATTTTGTCTTAAGTCTCCTATTGCATATAATTATGTATGCTGAGATTTTATTACTTTGTCTAGTTATTGTTCCTTGTTCTTTTCTCCTCCCTTAATATTTTGAACATCCAGTACTATACATAATCATTTAACTTGATGAAAATTTAAATAACGCCTTAGTTTCTCTCTCCTCTCTCTCTCTCTTCTCTCTCCTTCTCTCTCTCAACTCCGCCTCTCCTCTCTCTCTATCTCTCTCTCTCTCTCTCTCTCTCTCTCTCCTCTCTCATTTTTTTTGATTCTCCAGTATTATGTATGATTTTTCTCTCTCTTTTTTGATTCTCCAGTATTATGTATAATTTCTCTCTCATTTTTTTATCCTCCAGTATTATGTATAATTTCTCTCTCTCATTTTTTTTATTCTCCAGTATTATGTATAATTTTTATCTGCAAACGTTATAATTTTGCATTTTTATTATCCCCTGCTCTGTTTTCTCCTTTCATATTTTGAATATCCTATATTATATGTAATCTAATATGTATCCTCTATGCATCTTCTATGCTGAGATATTATCATATAATATGTATTTTCTATGCATCTTCTATGCTGAGATGTTATCACTGTTATTGCTCTCTCTCTCTCTCTCTCTCTCTCTCTCTCTCTCTCTCTCTCTCTCTCTCTCTCTCTCTCTCTTTCGAATCTCCTATATTAAATATAATTATCTTCTATGCTCAGATGTCATATGCTGAGATGTTATCACTTTGTCTTGTTATTATTCCTTGTTATCTCTTTCTCCTCCCTTAATATATTGAACATCCAGTACTATACATTATAATTTAACTTGCTGAAATGTTAAGACTCTCTCTCTCTCTCTCTCTCTCTCTCAGCTCTCCGCTCTCCTCTCTCTCGGCTCTCTCCATATATTTTTTTAATCTTACGTATTATATATAATTTCCCTCTATAAATTGTTAAGTTTTTTTATTGTTCCTTTTTGTGTTTTCTCATTTTCATATAGTTTTGGATCTCCTATATTATATATAATCTAATATGTATCTTCTATGCATCTTCTATGCTGCGATGTTATTACTTTGTCTTATTGTTCCTTGTTCTCTCTCTCTCTCTCTCTCTCTCTCTCTCTCTCTCTCTCTCTCTCTCTCTCTCTCTCTTGAATCTCCTATATTATATATAATAATCTTCTATGCTGAGATGTTATCACTTTGTCTTGTTATAATTCCTTGTAATCTTTCTTTATCCTCCCTTTATATTTTGAACATTCAGTACTATACGTTATAATGTAACTTGCCAAAATGTTATTTTGCCTTGTCCTCTCTCCTCTCTCCTCTTTATATTTTTTTGAGTCTCCCGTATATATATAGTTCCCTCTATAAAATGTTAAGTTTGCTTTTTTGTTCCTTGTTCTGTGTTTTTCTCCTTTATATGGAGTTTTTAATCTCCTATATATTTATAATTATCAGATATGCTGAAAGTTATCACTTTGTCTCCCTCTCCTCTATATATATTTTTTTAATCTCTATTATATAAATTATTATTCTTGCCAAAACGTTATAATTGTCCCTTGTCATTGTTCCTTTCTCTCTCTCTCTCTCTCTCTCTCTCTCTCTCTCTCGTCCCTCATCTCTATCTCTCTCAGTCCTCGTCTCTCTCTCTCTCTCTCTCTCTCTCTCTCTCTTCTCTCTCCTCCTATCTCTCCTCTCTCCAGAAATAAATGAAGAATTAAACAAAGATTGGGATAACATTTTCGTAAGTGATGACATAAGGGTAAATACGGAGATATTAAATAAGATATTAGAGAAAATAGTGGATAAATATATACCGAAGAACAAAAGTAAACATCAGTCATGCATACCAAGAGACAGAAGGATCTTGTTCCAGAAAATCAGAAAGTGGAAAAAAGGTCTTGCAAAAGAAAAAAATGCATGGAAAGTTATAGAACTAAAAAGTAAGATAGAAATGCAGATCAAAAGATTATACAATCAAAAGAAAATGAAAAACGGGACCTGGAAGAAAAAACCCTAATAAATATAAAGCATAACCCCAAACTATTATACTCATACGCGAAAAAGATGAATAAAAGAAGAATAAAAGAAAGAGGCCAGGGCCGCTAAGAAAATTGAAGGGAGATTAAACGAATGAAAAAAAGGAAATTTGCAACAAAAATATTGGCAGAACAATAAAAGACAGAATTCACCCTAGAATAGATAATGAAGATAATGATATAGAAGTAAGGGACGAAAATAGTGAATATTTAGCTGACATAGATATTAATGAAGCTGATATTGTGCAGGCTATTAATGAAATTAAAAATGGAGCTGCAGCAGGGCCTGATGGTGTCCCTGCTATTTTGTTAAAGAAAGTAGTTCATTCTATCGCAAAGCCACTTGCAATATTATTAATACAAAGTGTAGATACAGGCAAGATTTATGATGAGCACAAATTAGCATATATTACCCCTACATTCAAAAGTGGATCAAGACTAGAGGCAAGTAATTATAGGCCTGTGAGTCTAACATCACATATTATGAAAGTGTATGAAAGGGTAATGAAGAAAATATTATGAAACATTTAATAAAAAATTCTTTTTAATATAGGACAACATGGTTTCGTACCCGGAAAAAGTACACAAACCCAACTGTTAGTCCACCGTGAAAACATATACAAAAATATGAAAAGCGGAAATGAAACAGATGTGGTATATCTAGACTTTGCAAAAGCTTTTGACAAGGTAGACCATAATATATTAGCGAAGAAAATTAGAAAACATAATATAGTGGATAAAGTAGGAAGATGGTTAAAAGAATTTTTACACAACAGAAAACAGATAGTTATTGCAAACGATGAGAAATCAGATGAAGCTAAGGTAATTTCCGGTGTGCCACAAGGTACGGTGTTAGCTGCATTACAGTTTGTTATTATGATTGCAGACATAGACAGTAATGTTAAGGACAGTAATGTTAAGTGAGTAGTTTCGCCGATGACACAAGAATAAGTAGAGAAATTACTTGTGATGAAGATAGGAACGCGCTACAAAGAGACCTTAACAAAGTATATGATTGGGCAGAGGTAAATAGGATGGTATTTAACTCTGATAAATTTGAATCAATAAACTATGGAGACAGAGAAGGAAAGCTAAATGCATATAGGGGACCTAATAATGAGACAATCACAAATAAGGAAGCAGTTAAAGACCTTGGTGTGATGATGAATAGGAACATGTTATGCAACGATCAAATAGCAATTCTGTTGGCAAAATGTAAAGCAAAAATGGGAATGTTGTTACGGCACTTCAAAACAAGAAAAGCTGAACACATGATTATGCTTTATAAAACATTTGTTCGTAGTCCACTTGAATATTGCAATATGATATGGTACCCACACTATCAAAAGGATATTGCACAAATAGAGAGTGTACATAGGTCCTTTACAGCTAAAATAGAAGAGGTTAAGGACCTTGACTACTGGAAAAGACTACAATCCTTAAAATTATATAGTCTAGAAAGGAGAAGAGAACGCTACATGATAATTCAGGCATGGAAACAGATAGAAGGAATAGGTGAAAACATCATGGAGCTAAAAATATCAGAAAGAGCAAGCAGAGGTAGATTAATAGTGCCCAAAACTATACCAGGAAAAATAAGGAAAGCACACAGGACATTAATCCACTACGCACCAGCATCGATAATGCAGCATCTATTCAATGCGTTGCCAGCTCATCTGAGGAATATAACAGGTGTGAGCTTAGATGTGTTTAAGAATAAGCTCGACAAATATCTAAGCTGCATCCCAGACCATCCAAGATTGGAAGATGCAAAATATACCGGAAGATGTACTAGCAACTCTCTGGTAGACATTAGAGGTGCCTCATACTGAGGGACCTGGGGCAACCCGAACAAGATAAGGTAAGGTAAGGTCTCTCTCTCTGGTATTCCCAAGAGACTGGGAATGATGATCAAATAAAAGGGTTCCAAACTTATAGATCAGATAGAAAAAAATAGGAATCAAGGGGGAACCGCAATATATGGGAAAGACAAAAAACAAGGAAAAATATATGAGAAATATAGTAACTCAGAATGTGAACTAATAGCGGTACAATTTGAATCTGAAAAATTAATGAACATAGTAATATATAGACCCCCTAATACTAAAGAGTCTGACTTAATAATAGAAAAATTGGATGATATATGTAGGAATCACAAGGACTGGACCATTCTCCTATCTGGAAACTTCAACTTTCCTTTCGTAGACTGGAAAGAACGAATAGGAGATTGTGGTTGTACTTATACATATAAAAAAGAGAGTAATAGTAGTACAGAAGACAAGAGGCTATTCGAAAAGCTATTGGATATGCTACTAGAATACAACATTCAACAAATAAATCACCTGCCAACAAGAAAGGAAAATACTTTAGACCTAGTATTTGTGAACGAGGTGAATTATGTTAAAGAAATAATAGTTTATAGTGCGAGGATTTCAGACCATAATGTCATAGAATTAACAGTCCATTCCAAAGCAAGTGAAAACAGAGATAAGCAAGAAATGAAAAAGTGGGAAGGATATGGAAAATACAACTTCTACAGTAAAAATATAAAATGGTCAGAAATAAATGAAGAATTAAACAAAGATTGGGATAACATTTTCGTAAGTGATGGCATAAAGGTAAATACGGAGATATTATATAAAATATTAGAGAAAATAGTGGATAAATATATACCGAAGAACAAAAGTAAACATCAGTCATGCATACCAAGAGACAGAAGGATCTTGTTCCAGAAAATCAGAAAGTGGAAAAAAGGTCTTGCAAAAGAAAAAAATGCATGGAAAGTTATAGAACTAAAAAGTAAGATAGAAAATGTAGAACAAAAGATTATTCAATCAAAAGAAAATGAAAAACGGGACTTGGAAGAAAAAAACCCAATAAATATCAAGCAAAACCCCAAACTATTATACTCATACGCAAAAAAGATGAATAAAAGAAGAATAGAAATAGGCCCTCTAAGAATTGAAGGGAGATTAACGAATGAAAAAAAGGAAATTTGCAACATATTGGCAGAACGATAAAAGACAGAATTCACCCCTAGAAAAGATAATGAAGATAATGATATAGAAGTAAGGGACGAAAATAGTGAATATTTAGCTGACATAGATATTAATGAAGCTGATATTGTGCAGGCTATTAATGAAATTAAAAATGGAGCTGCAGCAGGGCCTGATGGTGTCCCTGCTATTTTGTTAAAGAAAGTAGTTCATTCTATCGCAAAGCCACTTGCAATATTATTAATACAAAGTGTAGATACAGGCAAGATTTATGATGAGCACAAATTAGCATATATTACCCCTACATTCAAAAGTGGATCAAGACTAGAGGCAAGTAATTATAGGCCTGTGAGTCTAACATCACATATTATGAAAGTGTATGAAAGGGTAATGAAGAAAAATATTATGAAACATTTAATAAAAAATAATCTGTTTAATATAGGACAACATGGTTTCGTACCCGGAAAAAGTACACAAACCCAACTGTTAGTCCACCGTGAAAACATATACAAAAATATGAAAAGCGGAAATGAAACAGATGTGGTATATCTAGACTTTGCAAAAGCTTTTGACAAGGTAGACCATAATATATTAGCGAAGAAAATTAGAAAACATAATATAGTGGATAAAGTAGGAAGATGGTTAAAAGAATTTTTACACAACAGAAAACAGATAGTTATTGCAAACGATGAGAAATCAGATGAAGCTAAGGTAATTTCCGGTGTGCCACAAGGTACGGTGTTAGCTGCATTACAGTTTGTTATTATGATTGCAGACATAGACAGTAATGTTAAGGACAGTAATGTTAAGTGAGTAGTTTCGCCGATGACACAAGAATAAGTAGAGAAATTACTTGTGATGAAGATAGGAACGCGCTACAAAGAGACCTTAACAAAGTATATGATTGGGCAGAGGTAAATAGGATGGTATTTAACTCTGATAAATTTGAATCAATAAACTATGGAGACAGAGAAGGAAAGCTAAATGCATATAGGGGACCTAATAATGAGACAATCACAAATAAGGAAGCAGTTAAAGACCTTGGTGTGATGATGAATAGGAACATGTTATGCAACGATCAAATAGCAATTCTGTTGGCAAAATGTAAAGCAAAAATGGGAATGTTGTTACGGCACTTCAAAACAAGAAAAGCTGAACACATGATTATGCTTTATAAAACATTTGTTCGTAGTCCACTTGAATATTGCAATATGATATGGTACCCACACTATCAAAAGGATATTGCACAAATAGAGAGTGTACATAGGTCCTTTACAGCTAAAATAGAAGAGGTTAAGGACCTTGACTACTGGAAAAGACTACAATCCTTAAAATTATATAGTCTAGAAAGGAGAAGAGAACGCTACATGATAATTCAGGCATGGAAACAGATAGAAGGAATAGGTGAAAACATCATGGAGCTAAAAATATCAGAAAGAGCAAGCAGAGGTAGATTAATAGTGCCCAAAACTATACCAGGAAAAATAAGGAAAGCACACAGGACATTAATCCACTACGCACCAGCATCGATAATGCAGCATCTATTCAATGCGTTGCCAGCTCATCTGAGGAATATAACAGGTGTGAGCTTAGATGTGTTTAAGAATAAGCTCGACAAATATCTAAGCTGCATCCCAGACCATCCAAGATTGGAAGATGCAAAATATACCGGAAGATGTACTAGCAACTCTCTGGTAGACATTAGAGGTGCCTCATACTGAGGGACCTGGGGCAACCCGAACAAGATAAGGTAAGGTAAGGTCTCTCTCTCTGGTATTCCCAAGAGACTGGGAATGATGATCAAATAAAAGGGTTCCAAACTTATAGATCAGATAGAAAAAAATAGGAATCAAGGGGGAACCGCAATATATGGGAAAGACAAAAAACAAGGAAAAATATATGAGAAATATAGTAACTCAGAATGTGAACTAATAGCGGTACAATTTGAATCTGAAAAATTAATGAACATAGTAATATATAGACCCCCTAATACTAAAGAGTCTGACTTAATAATAGAAAAATTGGATGATATATGTAGGAATCACAAGGACTGGACCATTCTCCTATCTGGAAACTTCAACTTTCCTTTCGTAGACTGGAAAGAACGAATAGGAGATTGTGGTTGTACTTATACATATAAAAAAGAGAGTAATAGTAGTACAGAAGACAAGAGGCTATTCGAAAAGCTATTGGATATGCTACTAGAATACAACATTCAACAAATAAATCACCTGCCAACAAGAAAGGAAAATACTTTAGACCTAGTATTTGTGAACGAGGTGAATTATGTTAAAGAAATAATAGTTTATAGTGCGAGGATTTCAGACCATAATGTCATAGAATTAACAGTCCATTCCAAAGCAAGTGAAAACAGAGATAAGCAAGAAATGAAAAAGTGGGAAGGATATGGAAAATACAACTTCTACAGTAAAAATATAAAATGGTCAGAAATAAATGAAGAATTAAACAAAGATTGGGATAACATTTTCGTAAGTGATGGCATAAAGGTAAATACGGAGATATTATATAAAATATTAGAGAAAATAGTGGATAAATATATACCGAAGAACAAAAGTAAACATCAGTCATGCATACCAAGAGACAGAAGGATCTTGTTCCAGAAAATCAGAAAGTGGAAAAAAGGTCTTGCAAAAGAAAAAAATGCATGGAAAGTTATAGAACTAAAAAGTAAGATAGAAAATGTAGAACAAAAGATTATTCAATCAAAAGAAAATGAAAAACGGGACTTGGAAGAAAAAAACCCAATAAATATCAAGCAAAACCCCAAACTATTATACTCATACGCAAAAAAGATGAATAAAAGAAGAATAGAAATAGGCCCTCTAAGAATTGAAGGGAGATTAACGAATGAAAAAAAGGAAATTTGCAACATATTGGCAGAACGATAAAAGACAGAATTCACCCCTAGAAAAGATAATGAAGATAATGATATAGAAGTAAGGGACGAAAATAGTGAATATTTAGCTGACATAGATATTAATGAAGCTGATATTGAGCAGGCTATTAATGAAATTAAAAATGGAGCTGCAGCAGGGCCTGATGGAGTTCCTGCTATTTTGTTAAAGAAAGTAGTTCATTCTATCGCAAAGACACTTGCAATATTATTAAGACAAAGTGTAGATACAGGCACAATTTATGATGAGCACAAATTAGCATATATTACCCCTACATTCAAAAGTGGATCAAGACTAGAGGCAAGTAATTATAGGCCTGTGAGTCTAACATCACATATTATTAAAGTGTATGAAAGGGTAATGAAGAAAAATATTATGAAACATTTAATAAAAAATAATCTGTTTAATATAGGACAACATGGTTTCATACCCGGAAAAAGTACACAAACCCAACTGTTAGTCCACCGTGAAAACATATACAAAAATATGAAAAGCGGAAATGAAACAGATGTGGTTTATCTAGACTTTGCAAAAGCTTTTGACAAGGTAGACCATAATATATTAGCGAAGAAAATTAGAAAACATAACATAGTGAATAAAGTAGGAAGATGGTTAAAAGAATTTTTACACAACAGAAAACAGATAGTTATTGCAAACGATGAGAAATTGGATGAAGCTAAGGTAATTTCCGGTGTGCCACAAGGTACGGTGTTAGCTGCATTACTGTTATTATGATTGCAGACATAGACAGTAATGTTAAGGACTCGGTAGTGAGTAGTTTCGCCGATGACACAAGAATAAGTAGAGAAATTACTTGTGATGAAGATAGGAACGCGCTACAAAGAGACCTTAACAAAGTATATGATTGGGCAGAGGTAAATAGGATGGTATTTAACTCTGATAAATTTGAATCAATAAATTATGGAGACAGAGAAGGCAAGCTAAATGCATATAGGGGACCTAATGATGACATCAATCCAAATAAAGGAAAAAGCAGTTAAAGACCTTGGTGTGATAATGAATAGGAACATGTTATGCAACGATCAAATAGCAATTCTGTTGGCAAAATGTAAAGCAAAAATGGGAATGTTGTTACGGCACTTCAAAACAAAAAAAGCTGAACACATGATTATGCTTTATAAAACATTTGTTCGTAGTCCACTTGAATATTGCAATATGATATGGTACCCACACTATCAAAAGGATATTGCACAAATAGAGAGTGTACAAAGGTCTTTTACAGCTAGAATAGAAGAAGTTAAGGACCTTGACTACTGGGAAAGACTACAATCCTTAAAATTATATAGTCTAGAAAGGAGAAGAGAACGCTACATGATAATTCAGGCATGGAAACAGATAGAAGGAATAGGTGAAAACATCATGGAGCTAAAAATATCAGAAAGAGCAAGCAGAGGTAGATTAATAGTGCCCAAAACTATACCAGGAAAAATAAGGAAAGCACACAGGACATTAATCCACTACGCACCAGCATCGATAATGCAGCGTCTATTCAATGCGTTGCCAGCTCATCTGAGGAATATAACAGGAGTGAGCGTAGATGTGTTTAAGAATAAGCTCGACAAATATCTAAACTGCATCCCAGACCATTCAAGATTGGAAGATGCAAAATATACCGGAAGATGTACTAGCAACTCTCTGGTAAACATTAAAGGTGCCTCATACTGAGGGACCTGTGGCAACCCGAACAAGATGTAAGGTCTGTAAGGTAAGGTCTCCTTTTATATTATTTGAACATCCAGTACATATTTTTCTTGCTGAAATTTCTTATTGTATTTGATATTTTTCTTGCTGAAATTTCTTTTCATTGTTTCTCTCTCTCTCTCTCTCTCTCTCTCTCTCTCTCTCTCTCTCTCTCTCTCTCTCTCTCTCTCCATTCTCCAGTATTATATATAATGATTTTCCTCTACAAAAATAATAATTTTGCATTTTTGTGATTTTCCTCTACAAAAATTAATAATTTTGCATTTTTGTCGTTCCTTTAACTGTTTTCTCATTTTATATTTTGAGTCTCCTAGATTATATATAATCTTCTTTCTATGCTGAGATGATATCACTTTGTCTTGTTATTGTTCCTTATTATCTTTCTTCTTTCTCCCTTTATAATTTGGACATCCAGTACTGTACATGATCATTTAACTTGCTGAATTACTTTTTCTCTCTTTCTCTCTTTCTTTCGCTCCTTCTCGCTCTTTCTCTTTCTCTTTCGCTTTCTCTTCCCTTTATATTCTTTTGAACATCCAGTACTATACACTTGATGAAATGTTGAAACTTTGTCTTGTCATTGCTCTCTTCTCTCTCTCTCTCTCTCTCTCTCTCTCCTGTATATCTGTTGTACATCCAATATTATATATAATTATTTACCCTGACTGTTATTTTGCCTTGTCATTGTTCTGTCTCTCTTTTTAACTTTTTTGAATCTCCCGTATTATATATAGTTGTCTTCTATGGAGAAATGTTGTCATTTTGTCTTGATATTGTTCCTTTCTCTCTCTCCCTTTAATATTTTTTGAACCTCCAATATTTTTTTAACCTCCAATACTTTCTTGCTGAAATGTTTACACTTTTCTCGGCATGAAATTTGCTGTGAAAGGAAATTCTCAATAAGTGAGTAGACGTTTTCTCTCTCTCTCTCTCTCTCTCTCTCTCTCTCTCTCTCTCTCTCTCTCTCTCATAGTGGTAAATGCGCAGGGTTTAGTTACGAGTAACTCAGAAAGAAAAATGGAGTACTTAGACGAACTAACCCAAAATGAAAAGAAAAGATATAATGAATATCAGTGAAACCTGGTATTCCCAAGAGACTGGGAATGACGATCAAATAAAAGGGTTCCAAACTTATAGATCAGATAGAAAAAAATAGGAATCAAGGGGGAACCGCGATATATGGGAAAGACAAAAAGCAAGGAAAAATATGAGAAATATAGTAACTCAGAATGTGAACTAACCGCGGTAGAATTTGAGTTTGAAAAATTAATGAACATAGTAATATATAGACCCCCTAATACTAAAGAGTTTGACACAATAACAGAAAAATTGGATTATATATGTAGAAATCACAAGGACTGGACTATTCTCCTATCCGGAGACTTTAACTTTCCTTTTGTAAACTGGAAAGAACGAATAGGAGATTGTGGTTGTACTTATACATATAAAAAAGAGAGTAATAGTAGTGCAGAAGATAAGAGGCAATTCGAAAAGCTATTAGATATGCTACTAGAATACAACATTCAACAAATAAATCACCTGCCAACAAGAAAGGAAAATACTTTAGATCTAGTATTTGTGATCGAGGTGAATTATGTTAAAGAAATAATAGTTTATAATGCGAGGATTTCAGACTATAATGTCATAGATTTAACAGTCCATTCCAAAGCAAGTGAAAACAGAGATAAGCAAGAAATGAAAAAGTGGGAAGGATATGGAAAATACAACTTCTACAGTAAAAACATAAAATGGTCAGAAATAAATGAAGAATTAAACAAATATTGGGATAACATTTTCGTAAGTGATGATATAAAGGTAAATACAGAGATATTATATAAAATATTAGAGAAAATAGTGGATAAATATATACCAAAGAACAAAAGTAAACATCAGACATGCATACCAAGAGACAGAAGGATCTTGTTCCAGAAAATCAGAAAGTGGAAAAAAGGTCTTGCAAAAGAAAAAAATGCATGGTAAGTGATCGAACTAAAAAGTAAGATAGAAAATGCAGAACAAAAGATTATACAATAAAAAAAATGAAAAACGGGACTTGGAAGAAAAAACCCTAGTAAATATCAAGCAAAACCCCAAACTATTGTACTCGTATGCAAAAAAGATGAATAAAAGAATAGAAATAGGCCCTCTAAGAATTGAAGGGAGATTAATGAATGAAAAAAAGGAAATATGCAACATATTGGCAGAACGATACAAGAGAATTCACCCCTAGAATTGATAATGAAGATAATGATATAGAAGGGATGAAAATAGTGAATATTTAGCAGACATAGATGTTAATGAAGCTGATATTGTGCAGGCTATTAATGAAATTAAAAATGGAGCTGCAGCAGGGCCTGATGGTGTCCCTGCTATTTTGTTAAAGAAAGTAGATAATTCTATCGCAAAGCCACTTGCAATATTATTAAGACATAGTGTAGATACAGGCACGATTTATGATGAGCACAAATTAGCATATATTACCCCTACTTTCAAAAGTGGATCAAGACTAGAGGCAAGTAATTATAGGCCTGTGAGTCTAACATCACATATTATTAAAGTGTATGAAAGGGTAATGAAGAAAAATATTATGAAACTTTTAATAAAAAATAATTTGTTTAATGTAGGACAACATGGTTTCGTACCCGGAAAAAGTACACAAACCCAACTGTTAGTCCACCGTGAGAACATATACAAAAATATGAAAAGCCAAAATGAAACAGATGTGGTTTATCTAGACTTTGCAAAAGCTTTTGACAAGGTAGATCATAATATATTAGCGAAAAAAATTAGAAAACAAAATATAGTGGATAAAGTAGGAAGATGGTTAAAAGAATTTTTACACAACAGAAAACAGATAGTTATTGCAAACGATGAGAAATCGGATGAAGCTAAGGTAATATCCGGTGTGCCACAAGGTACGGTGTTAGTAGTGAGTAGTTTCGCCGATGACACAAGAATAAGTAGATAAATTACTTGTGATGAAGATAGGAATGCGCTACAAAGAGACCTTAACAAAGTATATGATTGGGCAGAGGTAAATAGGATGGTATTTAACTCCGATAAATTTGAATCAATAAATTATGGAGACAGAGAAGGAAAGCTATATGCATATAGTGGACCTAATAATGAGACAATCACAAATAAGGAAGCAGTTAAAGACCTTGGTGTGATGATGAATAGGAACATGTTATGCAATGATCAAATAGCAATTCTACTGTCAAAATGTAAAGCAAAAAATGGGAATGTTGTTACGGCACTTCAAAACAAGAAAAGCTGAACACATGATTATGCTTTATAAAACATATGTTCGTAGTCCACTTGAATATTGCAATATGATATGGTACCCACACTATCAAAAGGATATTGCACAAATAGAGAGTGTACAAAGGTCCTTTACCGCTAGAATAGTAGAAGTTAAGGATCTTGACTACTGGGAAAGACTACAATCCTTAAAATTATATAGTCTAGAAAGGAGAAGAGAACGCTACATGATAATTCAGGCATGGAAACATAGAAGGAATTGCCGAAAACATCATGGAGCTAAAAATATCAGAAAGAGCAAGCAGAGGTAGATTAATAGTGCCCAAAACTACCAGGAAAAATAAGGAAAGCACACAGGACATTAATCCACTACCCACCAGCATCGATAATGCAGCGTCTATCAATGCGTTGCCAGCTCATCTGAGGAATATATCAAGAGTGAGCGTAGATGTGTTTAAGAATAAGCTCGACAAATATCTAAGCTGCATCCCAGACCATTCAAGATTGGAAGATGCAAAATATACCGGAAGATGTACTAGCAACTCTTTGGTAGACATAGAGGTGCCTCACACTGAGGGACCTGGGGCAACCCGAACAAGATGTAAGGTCTGTAAGGTAAGGTAGTCTCACTTCGCTTTATATTCTTTTGAACATCCAGTACTATACACTTTATGAAATGTTGAAACTTTGGTTTGTCATTGCTCTCTCTCTCTCTCTCTCTCTCTCTCTCTCTCTCTCTCTCTCTCTCTCTCTCTTTTTATATTTTTTAATCTCCCGTTTTATATATAATTATTCCCTCTATGAAATATTAAGTTTGCTTTTTCATTGTTCCTTGTTCTGTGCTTTCTCCTTTTCATATTGACTTGAATCTCCAAACCTCAATTATATATAATTATCTAATAAGCTGAAATGTTATAACTTGTCTTGTTATTGTTCCTCTCTCTCTTTCCCTTTATATTTTTCGAACCTCCAATATTATATAATTATTTATCTTGCTGAAATGTTATAACTTTATTGTCCCTTGTTTCTCTCTTATTCTTCCCCCTTTATGGAGTTTTGAATCTCCAGTATTATATAACTAATTTCCTTGCCGAAAAGTTATCATTTTTCTTTGTCATTGTTCCTTGTTTCTCTCTCTCTCTCTCTCTCTCTCTCTCTCTCTCATTTTTTTGATTCTCCAGTATTATATATTTTCCTCTACAAAAGTTATGATTTTGCATTTTTATTGTTCCTTGTTCTGTTTTCTCCTTTTATATTTTGAATCTCGTAGATTATATCATATATAATCTTCTTATATTTTGAATCTATGTTGTTGTTATCATTTTGTCTGGTTATTGTTCCTTGTTTCTTTCTTTCTCCCTTTATAATTTGGACATACATGATCATTTAATTTGCTGAAATGTTCTCACTCCCTCCCCCCTTTATATCTATTGTACATCCAGTATTAGTATATATAAATAATTATCTACCCTGACTAAATGTTATTTTGCCTTATCATTGTTCTCTCTCTCTCTCTCTCTCTCTCTCTCTCTCTCTCTCTCTCCTCCCTTTGTATTTTTGGACTTCTAGTATTATATATAATTGTTCCTTGCTAAAATGTCTTAACTGTGTTATTGTTTCTTGTTCTCTCTCCCTCTCTTACGTTTATGTATTTTGCACCTCCATTATATTTTGTTAGTTTCCTTGGTGTAATATACAAATTTGTTAAATTTCTGTGGAACTCCAGTGTATATATATATTGTCCTAGCTGAAATGTTATAACTTTCTCTTGTCATCGTTCCTTTTTCTCTATCTTCGATCAATAAAAACTTGTCCTGACAACGACTATCCTTTTTGTATTGTGGTGTTCATACTTTTTAAATAAATTTGTCAGTCATTTTATTCCTAATGGTCATTCCTTATTCCTGTATAAGGATTTGCACAAATTCAATGGTGGTATTGAATGATAATCAGACTTGCATTTGAGTATTTTATTTAACCAAAGGTCAGACATAAGTCATACATATACAGAGAACTAGCTGCCCAAGACCGCAGCATGTAGATATTACTCTGTAGACAGTGAGCTAAAGACTAATGCGGCCTCAAGAGTTCACCTTCATTCATGCTATGGATAGCCAGCAACTATATATCTGATGAATTTCTTTGGAGATAGGGAGACCTGCCTGGGCCGAGAAGGGATACACTTGGTAGGGAAGGTTTGGGAGGCCTTTATACCGTCTTCCACGACTGGCTGGGGATGACGGGAGATCCCCAGCTTCCATGACTTCTGGAGAGAAGGACATTAATACTTTCTGCTGGGTATGTGTAAGACAGCAGGGCAAGTGAAGCTATTCAGGATGAAACTGGGAAAATTTGCTAGACAAAGAAAATAATTTGAAAGGGACAAAGATTTACAAGAAAGTTCTGAAATGCACAGAACATAGGAGAAAAGATGGTTTGACAGTATATATACAATTTTGAAAGAAACGGAGAATATTGACAATTTTAAAAGGAAAAATCTACATAACGTACAGAATTCTTATTCTGTAAGTTTCAGAGGTAAGCTGGGCCGAGAAGGTAGGTGGTACACTTGGAAGCTGGGCCGAGAAGGTAAGTGGTACACTTGGTAGGTTAGGTTGGAATGAGAGAGACATTAATACTGGGTAATGCTATTCGAGACACAATTAAGTCAAGAACATTCTTAAAGGTAGAGAAATATAGATAAACTTATTCATATTCATAGGTTTATGTAGGGGAAAAGATTGTTTTGAGAGGATGTTGACAATTTTGAAAGGGACAAAGATTTACATAAAATTCTGAAATTCGCAGAAAAATATAGAAAAGATGGTTTTCAGAGAATAATAGACAATTTTGAAAGTGACAAAGATTATAAAAGACAATTTTGAAAGGGACAAAGATTCTGAAAGACAATTTTGAAAGGGACAGATTCTGAAAAGTAAAATTTTTTTTGAGAAACTTAAAAGCTTGAGGTAAATGTGAATAGTGGCTGGGGGGGGGGGGGCCTTTGGCCCCCAATGAGACACAGAGACCTTACCTTACAGACCTTACATCTTGTTCGGGTTGCCCCAGGTCCCTCAGTGTGAGGCACCTCTAATGTCTAACAGAGTTGCTAGCACATCTTCCGGTATATTTTGCATCTTCCAATCTTGGTTGGTCTGGGATGCAGCTTAGATATTTGTTGAGCTTATTCTTAAACACATCTACGCTCACTCCTGATATATTCCTCAAATGAGCTGGCAACGCATTGAATAGACGCTGAATTATCGATGCTGGTGGGTAGTGGATTAATGTTCTGTGTGCTTTCCTTATTTTTCCTGGTATAGTTTTGAGCACTATTAATCTACCTCTGCTTGCTCCTTCTGATATTTTTAGCTCCATGATGTTTTCGGCAATTCTTTCTATCTGTTTCCATGCCTGAATTATCATGTAGCGTTCTCTTCTCCTTTCTGGACTATATAATTTTAAGGATTGTAAGTCTTTCCCAGTAGTCAAGGTTCTTAACTTCTATTCTAGCTGAGAGAGAGAGAGAGAGAGAGAGAGAGAGAGAGAGAGAGAGAGAGAATGGGTTTACAAGAGTTTGTTGTAAGTAGGGACAGAAAAAGTGGTATAATACTGAAGAGTTAGTGTTCGAGAGTTTTAGAAGTAGTACTAGCGAGTGTTCCAGTTTTATATGCACAAACATAGGCTGTTATTTTTTTTTTTTTTACAAAATTATTAGAACAGATGAATAATACATAGTGAAAGTGAGTTTATGGACAGTTTTTTTGTGCACTGAAAAAAGTTTTTTTTTGTCCACTGAAAAAAAGCTGTTTTTCTTATTATAACAGAGGAATAAAGTGTATTGAAAGTGCGTTTAGAGATGTATTTGAATACACTTTTCTAGATAAACTGATATAATGAGAGAGAGAGAACAAGGACACTAAATACTGTAAGAAAATACAAATTGTAGAATGTCAGGAAGACCAGACTTTTTTTTGTGGTAGGAATTGATTTAAAGCAAGGGATGGAGGAACACTGATAAATGTTGAGAAAGGAATTAAAAATGACAAAGAGGAGATGTGTGTGGTAAGAAATAAAGAGAATAGGATTCGGAAATAAGGGGTTTTCTACATTAGAGAGAGAGAGAGAGAGAGAGAGAGAGAGAGAGAGAGAGAGAGAGCCTATGCCTTACATATAAAAAAATAGCTATACCTCATTTGACCTGTGATATTAAAAACTGAATACTTCATGCTGAATGGTCAAACTTATAAAAAACATTTCCTGTTGAGAGAGAGAGAGAGAGAGAGAGAGAGAGAGAGAGAGAGAGAGAGAGACAATGCCTTACATATAAAGAAATAGCTATACCTAATTTGACCTGTGATATTTAAAAACTGAATACTTTAGGTTGAATGATCAACCTTGTAAAAACATTTCCTGTTGAGAGAGAGAGAGAGAGAGAGAGAGAGAGAGAGAGAGAGAGAGAGAGAGAGAGAGAGAGTGAGTTGCGTTTGTAGTTTTGTTTTTAACCTCAATCGTTCTTTCCTATTATATACACAAGTTAGAATAATTTATGATGTATTTAAATAACATGTAAGCCTGTCTAGACATTTTCATTCTTAAATTTGTGGACGAAAATAAGTTTCCAATCTAGAACTTTAAAACCATAGAAGAAATACTCCCATATTCCACTGAAAAAAAAAAACTTACAAATTATTTGGGAAGACACCCGAGCACTGATTGCATAGATGAGAGAAAAGAGAGAGAGAGAGAGAGAGAGAGAGAGAGAGAGAGAGAGAGAGACTGTCTTTCCTTCCCCTTCCTATACTTTGGGAAGACTCCCAACAATATTCGAACAGTGAGCAATGATGAAAAATTACAAGGTAGTATATTATTTATATATTATATATAGATTATATATATTATATATATATATAATAATTATATTATATTATATATATATATATATATTTAACATATATAATTTATTTATTTGTTTACCTTATGGACGGAAAATTTCCAGTTGGAAAACTTCCAGCCAGGAGATTGCCAGGAGGAAAACTGACAGTGAGGAAAGCTGCTGTTTGTTTTCATTTATTATCATTTAAACTCAAAATTACTTGACTGACTTATTCAAAGAAGAAACTGGCTCAAGGCGTGAATTGGTACGGAATAGATATACTTTTTTTTTCTATGCCCACAATAGCTTTCTTTATCACAAAATAGGCATCACGTAAATGGGCTAAACAAGGAGGGAACAAAACTCTATTGGGAACTAAGCCAAAGGATCATGGTTACAAAATTTTGAAATGTGTTAAACACAATCACAGCTCCACCAAGAGCAAAGTGGATGCCAAAGTAGCCACTCAAGATCTAAAGAGGAAGTTTTAACTTAGAGTCGACCTTCTCTCGTTCTTTGGTGGCAAGTTGTTCGTCACCTTGAGATGAATGTGCGCGCTCTGAGCCAAGAAATGCGCAGCCTATAAGTGGAAGGTTGTTCGACAGTGGAAAAAGCAAACATCCAGTGTGCACCATACCTTTTCCCTCTGAAAGGACAGTATTCGTAATTCCACCTGAATTTCAAAACCTTGATTCTGGAGAGAGGTTTCTCCAGTATGATTCTGAAGTCAATGATTAAAATTGAACGATGGCATTCAGGATTTAGGAAGAAAATAGAAAATGGACTATAGATGGAATGTTCAAAGTGTCACTTGAGGTGTTCCATCAACTATTTACAAGTTCCTTGCTGGATAATTCGGTTATGTGCTCGACTACTATCTCGAGGACTGGGATCGATTCCCCGCTCTGCCAACAAGGAATCGAGAGGAATTTATCTCTGGTATAGAAATTGATTTCTCGATGTGATTCGGATCCCACAATAAGCTATAGGTCCCGTTGCTAAGTAACCAATTGGTTCCTAACCACATAAAAATATATAATCTAAAATATATAATCCTTTGGGCCAGCCCTAGGAGAGCTGTTAATCAGCTCAGTGGTCTGATAAAACTAAAATAAACTTTTTAGTTATTTACAACTCATGTGAAGGTGTCACCTGATGTGTTCTATGTGCTATTTACAATTAATGTGCTGGTCTAATGTTCTAGTTTTCCACATGTATTTGTTCGGCTTCAGATAATCAAATAAACACTTATGAAAAAAGAAATGGTAATTCTGGTCCAAATGAGCAATTATATGAAAAGAAGAATCAATGTTGATTTAGACTAAAATCATCTTCATTTAGGAAAGATTTTCTGAGCTCAATCTCTTAGTCAATGGCAATATTCCTTACTGGCAATTTTCTCAATGGCAGTTTTCCCCACTGACTCTTCTCTGCCTAGCAATCTTCTGGCTGTAAATATGTATATGATTTTCTATCTATCTGTCTATATATATATATATATATATATATATATAATATATAATATATAATATATATATATATATCTATATATATATGTATCTATATAGATATATATCTATATATATATATATATATACCATATATATATCTATATATATATCTATATATATATAATATATCTATATATATAGATATATATATATATATATCATATATATATATATATATATATATTATATATATATCTTCTGGCTGTAAATATATATATTTTCTATCTATCTGTCTATATATATTATATATATATATATATATATATATATATATATATATATATATATATATATCTTCTGGCTGTAAATATGATATGATTTTTCTATCTATCTGTATATATATATATATATATATATATATATATATATATGATATATAGATATATATATATATATATATATATATATATATATCTATATATATATATCTATATATCTATATATATATATATATATATATATATATATATATATATATATATATATGTTTCTTATTTCTTTGATTTGGAAAATTTTGACAAAAATGGAAAAGTCCACAAATATTAACCCGAAAATATGTAATGTTATGTGAGACTCTTAGGTTTGAACCTAGGAAGAAATTCCTGAGGTTCGAGAGCCCCCTCACCATGTCAAGGTGGTCCAAAATGGCAAGAAGTATAAAGAGTTGATTCACACTAAAGGTCCACTCTCGCTCCAGTCACAGTCCCTTCAAAAGATATAAGGACAAGGGATACAGCTATTATAAACATAAGCACAAACTGAACAAAATTAATCTACAAGACTTATTTTCATTTTGTGGTTTCAGATGAAATTTTAATAGAGTTTGTGAAAAGCAAACTAGAACTATATGAAAAGAAGAAGTTGGCTGGAAGTAAGCAGGCAACTGGACTGCAAAGGTAAGAAATTCAATGTACATAATAGTATCATATTGTAGAAATGCATTTCCTAGCTCATTAAATAATATTCCTATACAATTATGTTTGCATACTTATGCGTTATCATTTTGCCAAGAAACTGAGTGGAAAGCAATCGTGCATATTATATATATATATATATATATATCATATATATATATATATATATATATATATATATATATATCTTCTGGGCTGTAAATAAAATGTATATGATTTTCTATCTATCTGTCTATAACGATCTATTATATCATATATATAATAATATATATAGATATATATATTATATATATATATCATATTCTTATGGCCTGTAAATATGTATATGATGTTTTCTATCTATCTGTATATAATATAATAATAATAATATATAGATATATATATATATATAGATATATATATTATATATATCCTATATATAGATATATATATAGATATCTATATATATATATATCTATATACATTATAAGCTATATATATATAGAATATATATCTATATAGATATATATATATATATATATATAATATATATAATATATATGCTATAATTAGATTCATATTATATATAGCATATATTATATATATATAGATATATTTATCTATATATATATATATCTATAGATATATATCATATAGATATATATCTATCTATCTTATATATATATATACTATATATATATATATATAATCTATATAGATATATATCTATATAGATATATCTATTATATATATATATATATATAGATATATATATATAGACTATAGATATAATATTATTTTAATATATATATAATATTATATAGATATATATCTTGATAGATATATATATATAAGATATATCTATATAGTAATACCTATATAGTATATATCTATATATATATATATATATATAATATATATATAGATTACGATATATAGGATTATATATCTATATAGAATATATATATATGTATAGATATATATATATCTAGATATAGATATATATATATATATATATATATAGTATAGATACTATATAGATATATATTACTATATCTATATATGATATATATAATATATATATATATATATCGTATATATATATAGATATATATCTATATATATATCAGATATATATATATATATATATCTATATAGATATATAGATATATATATATATAGATATATATATATATAGTATATATATCTATATAGATATATCTATATATATATATCTATATAGATATATATATATAGATATATATATATAGATACATATATATAATATATATATATTATATATATATAGATATATCATATAGATATATATATATAGATATTATCTATATTAGACATATATCTATATAAGATATATATATATATATATATATATATATAAAAATATATATATAAGATATATAGATATATATCTATATAGATATATATATTATATATATATAATATATAGAGATAATATATATATAGATAGATTATATATATATGTATGAGATATATACGAATATATACTATATATAGATATATATTCTAATATATATATATCTATATAGATATATATTATATAGAATATATAATAATATATTATATCTATTATTATAATTATATAATGATATCTATATAATATATCTATATAGATATATATATATATATATTATAGATATATATCCTAATATTAATATATTATATATTCTATATATATATATATATATAATATATATATATATCTATATAGATATATCTATAGATATGATATATATATATACTATATAATATAATATATATAATATATCCTATATAATATATATATTATAACTAATATAGATATATATTATATATAGAATATATATTATATATATATAAATATAGATATCTATTTTATATATATATAGCTATTGTTTATATATATATATCTATATTATAGTATATATCCTAATATATGAAGATTATATATATACTATAATAATATATTATATATATATATATATATATATATATATACAGATAGATAGAAAACTATACATATTTCCAGCCAGAAGATATATATATTATATATATATTATATTATATATATATATATATAGATAGTATATATATTATATAGACAGATAGATAGAAAATCATATACATATTTACAGCCAGAAGATATATATATATATATATATATATATTAATATATATATATATATATATATATATATATATATATATATGCACGATTGCTTTCCACTCAGTTTCTTGGCAAAATGATAACGCATAAGTATGCAAACCTAATTGTATAGGAATATTATTTAATGAGGCTAGGAAATGCATTTCTACAATATGATACTATTATGTACATTGAATTTCTTACCTTTGCAGTCCAGTTGCCTGCTTACTTCCAGCCAACTTCTTCTTTTCATATAGTTCTAGTTTGCTTTTCACAAACTCTATTAAAATTTCATCTGAAACCACAAAATGAAAATAAGTCTTGTAGATTAATTTTGTTCAGTTTGTGCTTATGTTTATAATAGCTGTATCCCTTGTCCTTATATCTTTTGAAGGGACTGTGACTGGAGCGAGAGTGGACCTTTAGTGTGAATCAACTCTTATACTTCTTGCCATTTTGGGACCACCTTGACATGGTGAGGGGGCTCTCGAACCTCAGGAATTTCTTCCTAGGTTCAAACCTAAGAGTCTCACATAACATTACATATTTTCGGGTTAATATTTGTGGACTTTTCCATTTTTGTCAAAATTTTCCAAATCAAAGAAATAAGAAAACATAACATGGCTTAACGTGGAGTTAATTCTGAAACTAAATAGTGAGAACTGTGGTAGATCCATCATCTACCCGACAATGTTTGGACCTGTTTTTCAGGCGGAACTATTCTGGGGAGCTGGACCACGGATTCCAGGGGGGCCATGGTTATAGGAATAGAACTCTCGGCATTCTGTCCGGTTTGCCCATAATGTGATTAGGATGGTGATAAGTGTATTATCATAATACTCTTAGTCCTAGCAAGTGGGTTCTGCTTACACTTGGGCCATACTAATCGTGTTATGCCATCTCCTTTTTGGAGTAGGGTAGGGATGCTGACATTTGGGAGTCATTTCTCACTTGTGGCATTGGCGGAAGATTTAACTTCGCGAAGGGCCTACTATATCTTTTCAAGATATTTTTTTTCCTCCAATATTTTATGAATACTGAACTTGATGATTTGAGTACCCCTGGGCCCTATGATGGAAAAACTCTGGCACAATTGATGAATACTGGCACATCACTCCCGAATCTCCTTGGCACAGCCTAAAGCGATGAAAATGCTACAAAAGAACACCCCATTCCAAGTAGAATAAAAAAGCCAGAACACCAATTAGGGTGCATAAAAAGTAAAAAAGAAACAAGCAAAAATCAATTGGTAAACTCCTATATCATAACCATATTATATAATAAAAAATAATTCTGAATTAGAGACAAGTAATCCTGCCATCAATACAGAAAAATAAAAAACATCATAATAGACAAGTAACAAACGCAAAACAAGGACCAAAAAGAAACAAAAACTACCGACTTTATCCCACATCGGTACATTTTGATGAACTCTTTGGACCAGATAACTGGTCAAAATTTCTAGTCCTCAAAACTGACAACAAAATCTCAGCAGCAATACTAGAAAACAAATTACTCAACAATTATCCGACACAGGACATGGAATGTAGACACATCAAAGTCAATGAATGGCTAATCCAAGTAACCAACAAAAAGCAGTCCATCGCCTTTTTAAGTATATTGGATATTATTATTATTATTATTAATAGGACTTAGTTTTTCCAGACCTCCGAGTCTTAAGTAGACTCTTCTCTGGCTGGTTCTCAGGGATTAATCCTGAGAAGAAGGAAAAGAAGGAAAAAAAATAAAAATAAAAAATAAATTAATAAATAAATGAAATAAATAAATAAATAAAAAAATTTAAACTTTATTTAAGAAACCTGTCTTATTAAAAAAATTTATGATGTTAATTGAAAAATCTTTGCTTTCAGCAAGAATACTTTTCAGTTTTGAATTCCGTAGATAAATTGATATTTGTTGGGTCCAATTTGGGCATTCAACAAGTAAATGCTGCACTGTCATGGGTGTTTGACATCTATTACACTTTACTGGGTCGGCATGTGGTGTTGACATCAAGTGACCATGCAAGAATCGTGTATGTCCTATACGGAGCCTTGTTAGGATTACCTCTTTTGATCTTTCTTTTTGAGAAGATGTCCTCCATGCATACACTTCAGTTTTTATATCTTCAAGCCTATTTGTGGTTGGCACCAAGGCCCACTCTCCTTTCCAACCCTGGCACATCAATGGTTTGACAGATGCTATCCAGTCCGACACCACGGCACGTGTAACTGTTTTTTGTTTGTATGGTGTTTTTACGTTGCATGGAACCAGTGGTTATTCAGCAACGGGACCAACGGCTTTACATGACTTCCGAACCATGTCGAGTGAACTTATACATCTCTCACTCCTCAATGGAATGGCCGAGAATCGAACCCGCGACCACTAAGGTGGAACACAAACACCATACCAACCACGCCACTGAGGCGCTACGTGTATCTGTTGGAGGGATAGTGCAGGCCAACCTGGCAGCCGAGTCCACATTTTCATTTCCTCCCACTCCCACGTGCACTGGAATCTAACACACTTCCATTGATAATCCCGATTGGAGGAGTTGATGAATTTTCACTTGTATCTCCTGCACCACCCAGTTTACTGATTTATACTGCCTTACAGCATCCACAGCACTACGTGAGCCGCCAAAAATAACACACACCCCTGCTCCTTCCTCAGACTCCATATCAAGAGCCACCTGCATGGCCGCGACTTCGGCAGCAAATACTGATGATACTAAAGGTAGGCTTCCTTTGACAAACACATCCCTTGAATATGCAGATGCTCGCACTCCAACACTATTCTTGGAGCCGCCTGCACACCATGAATTTGCCTCCCCCTCCCCCAACGTACTCCAAAGCACGCTGGCGGTACATTTCTGTACCTGTCAGTATAATGGAAATAAATAATATAAAAATGATATTTTAATGATAAAATAAAGTTTCACATATACTTACCAAACAATTACATTAGCTGTACGCTTTCTTACCTGGCAGTCGAAATTTCAAATTCCTGGCGGGGGTAGCAGCACTGCCATCGTTTGTGTAGGTGATACAGATGCCGCCCACTTTCGGGAATACCTGGTACTGCTGAGCTTTAGACTTCAATTCGTTGAGCCGCAACGTCCATCTGTGGGGAGGAGGGAGGGCTCTGATTATGTAATTGTTTGGTAAGTATATGTGAAACCTTATTTTATCATTAAAATATCATTTTCACATAAGTGACTTACCAAACAATTACCTTAGCTGACTCCACATTACCCGGAAGGTGGGTATATGGACAGCTTTATGAACAAAAACAACAGTCATGTGCTCACATTATATATAATGTCTGCAGTACCTTACCTTGTGAGAGAGCAGCTACAGGTAGATACTGCCTCTGGTCGGCGCATCACATGTAGGAGACGTAGCAGTAAAGGCCAGGGTCGTCCCTACTAATAGTGGGATTTTTGCAATCGTGGAAGTTCACCGATGATTGACAAAAACAATAATAGTTTGCCCTTGGCCTGGGCGAAAAAACCAGATAACACTACACAACACCATCACCTACACTAAAAACCATATGATACCCTTAACCAGATATAAGAACTGGTGGGTACTTCAGGTACATGTACCCCCATAAACACAAAATGCCTCAAACTCAAGGCGAGGAGACAGTAGAGGGTAAACACCGGGTCCCCCTATGCTTCCTCTCCCAACACCATTTCCGCTACTGACACCTGGTGAAGAACTTATACAGGGTGATAGAAGTCTTCAGTTTTCTGGATTGGACAATTACAGCGTTAGCCAGAAAATTGAAGATGGCCAGTCTCTGGATGAGGATTTTTCTGTGGACTGGCTCAATCTGTTGTCCTGTGCGGACAGGGCAGTGAGACACGGTTCAGTGGAATTGGCTGCCTTATTCACTATGGGAGTACTCAAGAAGAGAGAACGGTAGTGCTCCTTCACATCTCTAGGAGTAACCACGATCCAAACATCGGCTTTGTTGTTCTTCCCCCTGAGTAAACCTCACCTGTTTCCAGAAGAAACCATCAAGCATGTACTGTCGGACCTCGAGAACAAGTCCACCAATGATCTTCTGTCTCAATCAGTGAGAAGACCTAAGAAACCTAGGGCGACAGGAGCCAGAGCTTCACCTTTCCAAAAGCACATCTTTCGAGGAGGTAAGTCGAGGTGGCAGCAGAGACCAAAGACTAACCTATGAACCACCTCCAAGTCTACCAAGAGACCTCTCTTTAAGACAGATAAATGATCGAAAGGTCCTTCACCCACCCGTGGGGGCAAAACTCCACAGCTACTGGGAGGAATTGGGGTCGAAGAGGAGCAGAACAGCGGGTCATACAGGTGCTTCGAGAGGGATATGTGATCCCTTTCACCGGATCCACCACTGTCCAATACACCTGTCTGTTTGACAGCATACTCTACGGGATCAATAAGAGCTTTGGCTTTAGCCAAAGGCGTAGAAGAGCTCATCAGCCAAGAGGTCATAGAGGAGGTAACAGACACGAACTCCCCAGAGTTTTACAACCGGCTCTTTGTAGTCCCCAAGGTATCAGGGGGATGGAGACCTGTTTTGAACGTAAGCGCTTAGAACATCCTCGTCCGGATGATGAAATTCCGAATGGAAACCAGTTGATCAGTAATGTCAGCCATCCAACCGGGCGACTGGATGGCATCTCTCGACCTGAAGGATGCATACTTCCATGCCCCAATTCATCAGAACTCCAGAAAGTTCCTGAGATTCGTCTTCAAGAGGAGTCTTCCAGTCCAGAGCCCTCTGCTTCGGTCTGCCACACACCTCAAGTATTTACTTGGATTCTCGCTCCTCTGGGAAAATGGCTGCACTTGATGAGGATCAACACAGCCTTTTACTTAGACGACTGGCTCCTGAGAGCCGGATCCAGTCGTCCATGTGTGAAGGACTTGCAGAAGACGTTTACTTTGACACAACATTTGGGTATCTTAATAACCACTGAGAAGTCCCAATTGATTCCTACTCAGAGGATTCTCAATATTAAGGATGATTCTCTATAGCCTTTCGGGTTTTTCTCTCCCTGAAGAAGATAGAATCCTGCCTGTTGCCAGTCCAACAGTTTTTGGTTCGCCCATCCTGCTCAGCTCTCGAATGGATGAGCCTAGTCAGGACCCTGGCTTCACTGGAGAGTTTTGTTAAGTCAGGACGCCTACACATGAGGCTGCTTCAGTTCTTGAAAACAAATTTGTCCCAGAAGACACAGTCGGACTCACTAGTTTTCCCCCTGATGGAAGCGATAACGGTGGATCTTCGTTGGTGGCTTTCGAGGGAAAGATTACAAGAAGGAATTTCCCTAGTCGTGTCGAGCCCCCGACCTGCAGTTCTTCTCAGATGCCTCAGCCAGCGGATGGGGAGCCCTCCTAGGAGCCAAGAGAGTATCAGGTCTGTGGACAGAATGAGAAAGACCTTGCACATCAATGGGAAGGAACTGAAGGCCCTCCTTTTAGGAGTACAAGCGTTCAACCTTTAGTCACCAGAGGAAACATAGCAGACTACTCGGCCAACACCACAGCATTGTTATATGTGCGGAAGCAGGGAGGGACCCACTGTTCTCTCTCAGCAAGATAGCCAAAGATCTTCTCACCTGGACGAACGAGAAGAGGATCACCCTTCTTCCAAGATTGCATAAGGGAGAATGAACGTGATTGCAGACGAACTGAGTCAGGTAAATCAGGTGTTACCAACAGAAAAGACTCTGAACAAGTGTGTGTCAGGGCCTCTGGAAGCTTTGGAGAAGACCATCAGTAGACCTGTTCGCCACATCGAGGGACAATCGCCTTCCCCTTCCTGTTCTCCTATTCCAGAACCACTAGCTTGGAGAACAGATGCGATGCTGCTAGATTGGGCAGGACTGGACGATTGCGCTTTTCCTCCCTTCGGAATGATAAGAGAGATCTTAAACAAGCTTCAATCGCACCAGAATGTGACAATGACCCTAGTAGCGCCATTCTGGCCCAGGAAAGAGCAGTTCCCAGACCTTCTCAATCTGCTGGTGGATTTACCAGACTACTTCCACAAAATCCATCGCTTCTCAGATAACCCCATTACAACCAATACCACAAAGGTTGTCCGCTCTGGCCCTGACAGGATTCAGACTGTCAGGAACCTGGTCCGAGCAAAAGGGTTTCTGCGAAGGGCATCAGAAGCTATTGCTAGCTGCAGAAGAAGCTCTTCTGCCGAGCTCTACCAGTTTCAGTGGAGAGTTTTAGGTCATGGTGTAGACGACCTAGCATCTCTTCTTCTGAAACATCTATAACAGAAATTGCAGAATTTTGTTATTTCTGAGGGACACCAAGAAGTTACACCAGTTTCCAAGCATAGAGGCCTCGACATTCGTCTTTAGTTCCTCCAAGATTTCCAAGCATGGAGAAGTGGAATGGAATTGTATGTACTTTAAGGTGGCTCAACGGTCCCTAATTTGAACCATTGAATTCGTCAACCATGAGAGACTTAACTAGGAAGACACTATTCCTAGTCGCCTTAGCCACAGCGGGCAGAGTAGTGAAAGTCCACAAGGCCGGAGAAGTCTCCTTGGGAGGAGGCAGAAACTCCTAAAGAAGGAACTTCTCCTGTCGCATAAAACCTGTAGTTTTTATTTGCAACTTCGACTGAGGGAAGGTGAACGAAGCCTTGCCTGACTCCCTCTTCTTAGCAAGCCACTCTTCTCTTCTTTCAGTGCTTTCTTCGAGGACTGGTTTCGGTAATCCCGAAGGCGTTGATCTCCTATCCTTCACCAACATCGACGGAGGGGAAGAAGGCGAAGCTGATTCAAAAAACAAAGTCTGGATACGTCTGCAACAGGAACCTTAACAGACTAGAATAAGCAGAAGAGGTCTTTGAATCCTGGTCTTGGGTTTCCTCTTCCGACATGTCTTCCTCTTCCGTCTGGCTCGTTGTCTTCTACAAAAAGACCATCAATTCTTGAAGCTGATATTTAAATGGGTCCAAAGAGGAATCCTCTAGCAAGGGTTTGGCCTTCGAATCATCCTTGGGCGAAGCCGAAGTCGTGGCTATCGTACGGCTCTTCTTCGAAAACGAACGACTGGGAGTTGAAAACCACACGAGACGTATGAGGCGAAAGAGTCGAAACAGCTCGAGACGAATGAGGCAAACGAGTCGAAATTCCTATCGACACACAACCAGTATAAGTGTGGCTTTCTGGTGATATCTGGCAATTCCTCGTGGCTTTTCCGACTACAGGCTACGGCACTGAAAAAATGAAATTCTTCATTTGCCTTTATGTAGAAAAAACGGTACCACTGCACACAATGAATCCAACGATGCGAGTCAGTCTCACAAGTGTGCGAATGTAACGCACCTGAATGTCTGACTCCGTCCGAATTTACGCTATCCGAAGAGGACTGACGATCCTCCCCGAAAATCTGTTCCGGAGTCGTGGCTGTCGTACGGTTCTTCTTCGAAAACGAACAACTTGGAGTCGAAACAACACGAGACGTATGTGAACGAGTTGAAACTCCTATCGATACACAACAAGGCGAGTCAGTCTCGCAAGCGCGCGAGCGCTGGTCCGGCGCGAAACTGCAGGAAGGTTGTGGACTCCAGTACTCCTTGGATTTCTTAACAGGCGGTGACATCCCTCTCGCACGCTGGGCATGTCTCTTCGAAGGACGCGACACTAAATCACTCCACACTTTTCGCCTCGATACAGGCAACTGCACTTCCGAGTCAGACGACAACTGCGCGTCACTGATATCTACGCCTTTCCAGCGGCGTTTCCTGGGCACTCGTGAGTCGACTACATCGAAGGAGTCGGCGACTGACCGTGGGCAAACTCCCCCAGTCTCCCTTCAACCTCCGGTATGTCTTCTCCCAGGAGCTGGGGAGTATGACAGTGACCTTCATCTAGGAGAACAGGGGGAACGGACAGCCGCCTCCTCGGACATGACACTGACACTGACACTGACACTTGGTCTAACACTGGCCTTATCGCTTGACTCTTTACGAACGCACCTCTAACATGGAAAAGGTGTTGGGATGGGAAACATGGGATACCTGGTCTGGAGTAATTGGTACTGAAGTTGGAGGACTATCAAAAAGTGAAATTTTAGATAAAAGTGGAGAAGATAGTGACGGTTTGCTCGCCTCTAAAAGGCACGGAAGTTGTCTCTACTCTAGTTTTACTGCACGCTCTATGCGCTGCTTCCTTCTCCTATCTTTGTCCATTTTATCCAAATGGGCTTGAAAAGTCTTCCAACCTTGTTCCTCTAAACTACGGCACTCATCACAAGTTAATTCCTTGCTACAGCACTGACCCTTACATTAACACATTTGGAGTGCGGATCGTAACATAGTTTAGTTAATCTAGTTTTGCAGCAACTGCTGCAAAACCTAACTGAAGAAGAACTAGCATCAGACATCTTTTTAATAACTTGTTAATAAAGAGGCAGCTAACTGATGAAGCAAAAAAGCCAACCAAGAAATTGTACATCACCAAAAAGAAAAAATCCACAATGGCGACGAAAGTCGACTGCAACAACAAACCACCAGTGTTACCCCGTGGCAGGCAGAAAACAAATTGGAGTCTAAAGCTCAGCAGTACCAGGTATTCCCGAAAGTGGGTGGGATCTGTATCACCTACACAAACGATGGCAGCACTGCTACCGCCGCCAGGAATTTGAATTTTCAACTGCCAGGTAAGAAAGCGTACAGCTAATGTAATTGTTTGGTAAGCCACTTATGTGAAAGTAACAATTACAAGCCACGAAACATTGAATTATGTACAGGATACAATCATCCCACCCAACAACGAACAAGAACTTACACCAAAACAACTACTGCTAGACTCCTAAAAATTGAGATATAACAATATTCACGATCTAGAAACATACTCAATTTCAAGTAGGAAAGACAAGAATAAAGATATCAACATTGCCAAAATAAAATTTACAGGCGAAGACCTCCCATTTAAAATAAAAATTCTCGGGCAAAATAGAGAAATTCGTCCTTTCGTTCCAAAACCACTACAATGTACATAGTGCTCAAGGTATGGACACACAAAAAATGCCGTAATAAGGCAATATGCGCAGTCTGCACATCAGATAATCATACCACTAATTGGAACTGTAACCACCCAAAATGTATCAATTGTGGGCTAGCCCATCACACAAAGTCTAAAGAATGCTCATTTTCCCAATACAAGACAGAACTTCAGTTGTTAATAACTAGGACAGGAATGTCAGTCATGGAAACCAGACTCAAGCTAAAATTAAGAGGAGTTAATAATCCATCCATAGTTTCAAATGTAACCAAAAAAGGGATTTTGACGTAGGAAAAATCTATTTCTGGGCGAGGAAGCCGTGTCACCCAGTGAAATATGTCTGCTTTAGCACTATTTCTAGTAAAATATTGCTATAATACCAGAGAACTGCTAAATTGGACATGTCAGAAGCTTCTGACTCGCTCACCTATATAAAAGGTGTCGGTATAAAACTGGGGCGAGTGTTAAACACTACCACAGCAACCCCTCCAATTAGCCTTTTCCTCATCAAAAGACCCTAAATACGGGGAGCCGACCCATAGGTCACACCTAGCTACCCTGTTGAAGGCGTCTGTGACGTCATACTTATCGATAGCCATATCGTGTTCGTACGTTCGAATATAGCTATTTGTTCTTTTATTTTTATTCTTGATTACGGATCGTCAATCTACCTCTTCACCCAAGTTAAGTACTGGTTCCGCCCTTTTTCAATATTTAGAGAGTGATTTTCCCTTTCGTTTTGCCTTTATTTAGGATTTTATTAGGCGTCACTTATAAGTAGCGGGCGGGCGGCAAGTCGCTTTTACGGCTTATCCTTGAATTGTACCGATTTCGAATGGTCTTCCTCTCTGCTTGTAAAATGTGATAATTCAGTACATATATTTATTTATTTATTTCTTGGGTGGCAGTTTTTAGTCGATCCTATTTTCGTTTATGTTTTGTTATTTTCATTATTTTCATGTTTTTCATTTTTCGGGGGTCTTCATTCGAGCACGTTTCTTTATTTCGTGCTTGTTTCCGTTTATACACCCCCCCCCCCCCCCTGTTATTTTTAAGTTTGGTTTATTTCATTCAAGAATTTTCCCTTTTTTCTTTTCGTCAGCTTGCCGTTTTTTATCGTTTTGTCAGTAGGCAAGTAGTTTTTCCCTTTTGCGCCCACCGTTATCGAGTGGCCTTCATTGCGGTTTTATATTTTACGTAAGTTTATTTTCATTTCCCCCGTGTTAAAGCATGATTTTCTTTTAGCTTTAAGTAATTGATTTTATTTTCTCTATGTATATGTTGGATGTTAGGTCGGTTAGCCTACATAGGCTATGCCTACGTTTTCCTCGTGATCTTTTATTTGCGAGGGTACGCTGCTCACGTGATCGTCACCCCATCAGCCCTCCCTCCCTCCCCCTCACGTGGGGCCCCCAGTAGTTGGGTGCTCCTCTCGCCTCGGTTGTCGCTGACAGCCGTTCCCATCAGCGGAGGGGGGGATGTAGAGGGTCCTCCAGGACCTTAGGTTAGTGGGTGTCGCTTCTCAGCCGACCGCCTCCGGAGTTGATGATTGCTTTGCGTATGCAGCCTCGGCTTCCGTGGATTTGTTGCGCTCTGCTTCTTTCAGCTCCCGGAGCTTACATCCATCCGCCTAAAACATTCCTCTCCGCATAAGGCGGATTTAGATTCCGGCTTCTCGGTAGTCGTTGAGGGCTATGTTTACGGAAGTTACTCTTCCGTAGGCGGAGATATGATATTTGTTATTTTAGTTCTCTCTTTTTATTTTTATTTTCTTTTCTTTTTGCCACGGAACTTGCGGGTTCATGTGGCCGTCCCGGGTTACTCCGTGTACCCCCCACCCCGGGTCATAAAGCTCCGGGTGGTTTTATTTCTTACACAGTCCCCGGGACGTAAATATATGAATATATATATGTGTGTGTATATATATATATATATATATATATATATATATATATATATATATATATTTTCCTTTCTTTTGCCACGGAACTTGCGAGTTCATGTGGCCGTCCCGGGTTACTTCGTGTACCCCCCACTCCGGGTCATACAGCTCCGGGTTGTTTTAATTATTACACAGTCCCCGGGACGTAAATACGTATATGAATATATATACATATATATTTTTTATATATATATTATTTCAGTCCTGAGTGCTCCGGCATATGACATTATTATCATAATAATCCTAATAAGTCTGTGCAATTGTTCTTATATATTATTGCACTTACAGGCCACTCAGTGTCTGGTTGCCGGTCTACAGGATCCGTGCAACCATGATGTTTGCCGGAACCATGCCCCGTGCGCAGTATTGCTTTCCGGTTCCGTAGTCTGGCATCACAAAAACTGCTTTGCCTGCTACGCCTTGTACAACAGGTTACCGCACGGCTTGTTCTATGCATATTGTGATGGAATTATATTACACTACTTTTGTTAGTGTAAAAAAATAAATAAATAAATAAATAAAATAAAAAATAAATAAATAAATAAATAAAAAAATAAATAAATAAATAATAAATAAATAAATAATACTTTAAATTAAATTACATTAATTAATCAACATATGTAAGGATAATGTTCAAAGATTTTACTCGAAATTGACACATTCCTTGCATTACAGACGGAGCAGTCTGTTAAGCATGCTGCACTCTCCACCCTCAAGATCTGGGTTGGAGGTTTTGGACAGAACGTAGGGAAAGCTAAGCCTTATATTCTACCTCAAGATATGGCAGCCTTCCCAGCCGGGAAAGCTGCAAGATACGTTGACCCAAAAGTCGCAATACCAATTATCAAATCAATTCAAGATTCAGTTATGGAACAGCAAGAGGCAGAGTTGCTGGACCTTGGTTTGGAAGTAGTCTCACTTGAAGTAGTAAGGATTTGCCCGTTACACTAGATATGGTTACAGGTAACAGTGTTAATGAGGCTAGCCTAGTTGGTCACCGGGGTCTTTCCTCGAGTGACTCTGATTCTTCCTCTCCCTTTACTCCCAATTCCTTCATGGGTTTCACAGGAGGTTTGCCCCCTCCCAGGTTGGATTCCTTCTCTGTGATTCCTAGATTAAAGAGAAAACCTTCGGGTAAAACCTTGCTTAAAAGCCAATCAGACACAAAGCCAAGGCCTGGGCAGGTGCCAGAGGTTCATACACATATTAAACCTAGGCTGAGGTTTTTTTTCTAAGTCTGCAAATCCAAGGCCTTAAGGAGAGAACTCTTCCCATTGCCCCTCAAGTCCCATCCCTTCAACGTCTTGAGATCGGATACCTCATAAGGTACCATAGGGAGGGCTGGAAGGTTCCCCCTTCCCCTTAGTCGGCAAAGACCTGTTCAACACGAATATTTTAAATCAGGTCAGTGGTCTTGCTAGCTTAGTCAGTTCAGTCGCAGCAAGGTTTGAAAGGGTGTTTTTAAAAGTTTAGGTGCACAGAACTCCCTGATTGCAGGTCTCAGACAGGAGTCGGCAGTTCTGGCACCTCCTAGTAACTTGGTGCAAGGTCAGAGCATGCCTGACGGGTCCACGCTCCCTCCGTTCCACCCTGGTGATCCTTGGAGGGTAGCGAACTTCGCTCCGTTTGTTAGCGGGATGCTGACTGCAGAAGGTTGTGGTACACGTAGACTCAAGGATTTCGAGTTCTTCCCCGAAAGGTTATGACCACCATTTAGAGGTTATGTTAGGCTTATAGAGGCAGCTTCGATTAGGAAGGACAAGGTCTCCAAGGGGACTGTTATCCTTTCTAGCAATCAGGCTCATCAAGTATGGATATGGAGCCTAGAAGTGGATCTGTTCAAATACTAAGGTAACAGCATTTAAAAGCCCTTTCACGATGTTTACGTCTGATGACGGGAACTCCTTACCTTTTACATAAAAGGTAGCAGGACTTACCCTTCAGGCAGTGACTCGGGAAGAGCCCCAGCCTAGCAAGACAGATCCCACATCATTGCTACTCCCAGGTAGGGAGAATTTGTGGGAAGTTTGCCGGTTACATTCTCGGTAGGCAAGCTTAAGCCAAACTGTGCAATCAACTTGTTTAGTAAGTGCCTCTGTCAGACGCACTGATCCAAGCCGAATTTGATGCTAGGACACGTCTTGCAAGGTCTCTTAACTCTCTAGTGATGACGGAGACGGCGGCTCTGGAGTACGCTCATGAACCGCTGTTTAAGGTCATTGCGGAGTAGTTACTTTTAAGCATGCAATGTGACTCGTACGGCTTTCCGGTTACTAAGAGAAATGGCAGGAAGCATGTTTTATCCGAGGCTACGATCAGGCACGAACCCAACGAGCTTCTGGCTTCCTCAATCTGGGGTGCAGATCTCTTCCCAGCTTCGGCAGTAAACAAGGTTCAGAACGAGGCATTATGTTTTAATCAAAGCATCAGATTGCGTTGGGGCATTCCTTTCAAAAGGAAATTAGAGTCTTCTTCCTCCAGTTTTAGGGCTAGGAAGGGTCAAAGAAGGTACCAACCTTTCCAAGTTCCGCAACAGCATCCTGTGCTACAAGCTGTTCTAATTCAGCAAGTTCCCCAACCTTCATCTTCTAAGGCTCAGCCTCGGCAACAGCATCAATTTGTCTTCCTTTTGCCGTCGGCTAGCCAACAGGTTCCACCACTGTATTCAGTGTCGCCTGCTTTTAACCCGGTCTATGAGAATCGGGTATTTCAACCTTTTACCAAGATTGCTAGGGGTTGCAGGGCTAGAGGCCCCTTTCGTCAGCGTGGAGGAACAGGAGCCCAAGGGCGAGCTAGAGGTGCATGGTCAGAAAAGGAACCTGACCCTCATCATCTCAATGAAGTTCCTCAAATAGGAGGCAGGCTATATCTCTTTTAACATCGTTGGGGGTTCAGCAGCTGAGCCGAAAGCATAGTATCCATCTATCAGCATCCAACCCAAGGGTTGATGGATTACTCCAGGGATCTTCTCCAGAAGGGAGCAGTCTCCGGGACAAGAACTTGAAATTTCAGAGTCGTCTATTCAGTGTCCCAAAGAAAGGGACCGACCAAAGAAGGGTGATCTTAGACTTGTCCCGTTTAAACTTGTACATTCCTTGCGACAAGTTCTAAATGCTGACCATCTCTCAGGTACGGGCCTTACTTCCTCGTGGGGGCCTCACCACCTCTATAGATCTTACAGACGCCTATTATCATGTCCCGATGGCTCGGCCCTTCCATCCATTCCTGGGCTTCAAACTAGGGAAAGAAGCCTATTCCTTCAAGGTGATGCCCTTCGGGATGAATATAGCCCCAAGGGTTTTCACGAAACTGGCGGAGGTAGTGGTGCAGGAGCTAAGGTCTCAGGTTTTATTGGTGGTGGCGTACCTAAACAACTGGCTAATCTCGGAGATGGCCAAAGACAAGTATATGAAAGCCATGGACGAGGTCATATCTTTCCTGGAATATATAGGTTTCAAGATCAACAGGACCAAGTCCCGATTGGCCCCAGAATCCAAGTTCCAGTGGCTAGGTATCCATTGGGGCTTGGATTCACACAATCTTTCCATTCCATCAGGGAAGGGGATGCCAAGGTAACAAGCCAAT
This sequence comes from Macrobrachium nipponense, assembly GCF_015104395.2. NCBI lineage: Eukaryota > Metazoa > Arthropoda > Malacostraca > Decapoda > Palaemonidae > Macrobrachium > Macrobrachium nipponense. The sequence goes on along the minus strand of NC_087204.1, from coordinate 21,155,838 downwards.
TCTTAAAATGCAAAAAGGCTCGAGAAGGAATCAGGAGACGATCCTAGGCTCGCTCCAATTTGCCTCAGTCACAGACGTTCTGTTGAAAGCCAAGCTCAAGGACATCAATCGAGTTTGACGTTCAAAGGCCAATGCCAAGTGTCGCGACAAGTTCGGCCGGGTACCTCTGATTCCCAAGGAACGTCTACGTCCATGGGCAATGGCCGAAAACCTAGCCAAAGAGTTACAGTTGCAGTTCCCTCCCCCGTCCCTACTGGTGCATACAGTCGCATCACTGTCAGGTTGGGGAGGTTATTCACAGCACGACAAGGTTCAGGGTACTTGGTCACCTCAGTTCCAAAAGCTTCACATCAACATCCTGGAAGCTATGGCAGTGTTTCTGACCTTAATGAAGCTCCGTCCTCCGGAGGAGACTCATATCAGATTGGCTCTCGACAGTGCGGTAGTGATACACGGTATAAACAGAGGTGGTTCAAAGTCAAGTCATGTGAACCACGTGCTGATAGCAACTTTTTCTCTAGCTGACAAGAACACCTGGCATCTATCGGCTACCCATCTGGCAGGAGTCCACAATGTAGTAGCAGACGCACTGTCCCGGTCAGTCCCCCTGGAATCAGAATGGTCACTGGACCAGGAATCCTTCAAGAGGGTTTGTAGGAGAGTACCGGGTATGGAAGTAGATATGTTCGCTACAGGGGCAAACCACAAGCTGCCTTGTTACGTAGCCCCAAATATGGACCCTCTAGCATACGCTACGGACGCCCTGAGTATAGGTTGGAACCAGTGGAGGGAGGTTTATTTATTCCCTCCAGTGAACCTTCTCCTGAAGGTGCTGCACAAGTTGAAATCCTTCAAAGGTCAGGTGGCTCTCATAGCTCCTTACTGGCCAAAGAACAATTGGTTTCCCCTTCTCCTGGAACTAGGTCTTCGTCCTCACCCTCTCCCTGACTTGAGGCTGTCGCAACAAGTTCAAACGGTGACTGTGTTCGATTCCTCAGGTCTTCACAAAACCCTATCTTTATGGATTTCATGAAGTTTGCAGGTAGGAGGATAGGGGACATTGATCCACAGAACATTTTGTTCTTGGAGTCAGACAAAAGAGAATCTACACTTTGCCAGTATGGTTCAGCAGTTAAACAATTGCCTACATTTCTCAGGGAATCAAATGTTAAAGTAATGACAATGAACGTGGCTATAACATTCTTCAGGACTTTATTCGAACAAGGCTTGGCAGTTGCCACAATAACAACCACTAAATCAGCTCTGAAAAAGATTTTTCTTCTCGGGTTTGGTATAAATCTGTCTGAGTCTTATTTCACCCCAATCCCAAGGGCTTATGCACGCCTGCGGCTTATTCACAGGCCGTCGTCAGTGTCATGGTTTCTTAACGATGTTCTCAGGTTAGACTCTAAAACAGACAACTTCAAATGTGATTGCCAAACCCTTTTGCGTAAGGCACTGTTTTTATTAAGTCTGGCTTCAGGTGCCAGAACATCGCAGATGTCATCTTTATCTAGTGGCCAAGGGCATATAGAATTCCTTTCCTCGGGTGACGTGTTGCTTTCACCAAATAAATATTTTATGGCTAAGAATAAGAACCCTTTGGTAAGGTGATCACCATGGAAGGTTGTTCCGATTCCGCAACATCCTTCTTTATGTCCTGTTAAAACTCCCAAGGACTATTTATCTGGAACATCTACCTTTTCCTAGAAGACAGTACGAAACTGTACAGACATGTTTATTAAATTAAGGAAATGTCCTTTAACACACCAACATGAGAATGAATTATGTTCTGAATCCTTAAAATACAAAATTGAAATTATAAAGTAAAAAATAGACTTATTAATAATTATGAAAAACAAACACCTGCTGAATCTAATAACCAACATGCAAATGCAACAAATTAAAAAAACCACAGATCAATTTAAACGCACATAAACTTCGAAGCAAAATAAAATCGGCAATCAATTAACAGAATTTAATACCAATTCCTCCAAATAATGGAAAATAAAATTATTCAGTGGCACATAAATGACCTCTTAACCCAACTACGTCTGGGTGAATTGCAAAGAATCCTACAAGACCACAACCCAATATGTATATGCCTACAACACAGGATCTAACCCCACAAACATTCGACAGTACAAAACTGCTTGTTATTCACCAACTGATGGTGGAAAACTAGGCACAGCAATATATGTTCATAATAGTATCACCTATGAACTTGTAAACATACCATTACAATCATATCAGATAACAGCTATCAAATTATATATGCCGGATAAAAATAGATCACAATTAGTAACTTATACAACCAACCAAATTTTAATTCGAATTTCAGTGATCTACCAGCATTAATTGATAATCTACATGAACCCATACTTATAGTAGAAGATTTTAATGCTCATAGTCCCCTTAGGGATAACAATCACCCCTGCTGATGTGCCAGGAACAAACTTAGAGGAATACGTATTGGAGCATGACCTATGCTGCCTAAATGAAAGTGACATGCCAATTTACTTCTCCAATACTCACTTAATCTTTTCTTCGGTGGATATCTCGCTGTACTCAGTAGACTTAGCTGAAAGATTTAAGAGTAAAATGTCCTGGATGACTCATTTACCAGTGACAACTTCCTCATAGTCCTTAATTATTTATATAATAATTTAATATTACCACCTATAAAATATAATATCCAAAAAGCAGATTGGGACATTTACAATCTACATACCAGAAATATACCACCATTTCCGCATAACCAAAACACACAATACATGTGAATTCTTCACGGATTTCATAATAAATGCTGCTGATAAAAGCATACCTAAAACAAGGCCACACCCAAATAAATCCGCTGTCCCATGGTGGACTCCAACCTTATTAACTTTAAGTAAAACCAAACACACGTTAAGTCGAAATCTTAGCAGACTTAAGACACTGCTCAAAGCCTTAACAAATTGTTCAACCATACAAGCATTCTAAACAAGATACGTAGTTGTAATCAACATAACAATCAATTATATTAAACCATTATATAATAAATATAATGCCAAATTCCAAAAACTTGTAATATCTGAGAAAATATCATCATGGAAATAGATCATGTATCAAGCTTGTCAACAAATACATCTAAGAAAGATATATGGCAAAAAATAAGGAAAATTAATGGAAAACATAAAAGACTCCCAAGAAATGCAATAAACCAAAATGGGAAACTAGTATATCATGACCCATGTGAAATCTCAAATATGTATACTAATAGGGAAACACTTTGAAAACATAAGTGCCTACTCAAATCTAAATGAACATTTTCAAAATATGAGAATACAAGGAAAAAATACTATACTCAATTTTGAAGCTATTGAAGATCTAGAATATAATTATTCATTTAATATGGATGAATTAAACAATGCTCTATATTCATGTCATCCATCGGCCCCTGGCCATGATAAAATATCATTTGAAATTATACAAAGACTAACCCCCATTGCCAAATCATATCTATTAATATTCTGTAATATCATCTGGATGAAACGTGTTTTTCCAGATAAATGGAAACATGCTAGCTGTCTATATAAAATACTAGAAAAAATAGTTAATTCACGACTAACATATGTCATAACAACGCAATCAGGATCAATAGCTGGTCTATCAACCCTTAATCCACTAACCTGTCTAGAGGATCATATCAAAAAAGGATTTGATCAGAAAAATTTAAGTGGCAAAATTTTTTTACATAGAAAAAGCATATGGTACAACATAGAGTCACAATATCATGCAAAAACTTCACTCTGAAGGTATAAGAGGCCATCTACCAATTTTTATTAACAATTTTCTTTCATATAGAACTTTCCAAATTCGAATAGAAAATTCTTATTCAAATGTTTTAGAATTGGAAGAAGGAATCCCTCAAGGCAGTGTCTTAAGCTGTAATCTATTTGCTTTAGCAATCAATGATATTACAATAAATTTACCAAAAGGAGTTAAAAACAGCATGTGTGTTGATGACTTTGCTGTATATTATACAAGTAGCACTTTAAGACATGCCCAAAGAATCCTCAGTACAGCCATCACAAATATTAACAACTGGGCAAATTCAGTAGGATTCCAATTTTCAATAGATAAAACAAATGCAATAATTTTCTATAAAGATGAAAGATGGTTAAAACACCAAACAATTAAGTTTTATCTTTAAAATACCAAAATTAAGTTCTACACAAGTGTTAAAATACCTAGGAATGGTGTTTGATCAGCACCTGAACTGGAAAGCACACATCAAATATTAAAGCAAAAGGCATAAAAGCCCTTGACGTATTTAAAAAACAATCACATACCAAATAGGGAACTGGATGTAACACCATGCTTATGTTATACAAAGCAACATTACTAAGTATAATAGATTATTGTTGCCCAATATATTCATCTGCCTCAGAAGCTACTTTAAAAACACTGGATGCATTACATCATGAAGGAATATGTTTGTGCTCGGGAGCATTTTGATCATCCCCTATATACTCCGTTAGTAGAAGCAGGTACATTACCCCTAAAACATCACCACAACTCGACAACTACGCGTAAGGGCCTTTCCCTTCAAGCAGGAACATCTGCTGCTACCTGCTTTCTGAATTATAATCAAAGATTAGAAAACAATAGTGCTAGCTCTTTCCCATAAAGATCCGAATATTTAATGAATTCACATAATATTACACCAATTTTCCACCCAACAATAGAGCTTCTACCTCCCTGGACTTTGAAAAGAGTAAAAATATGCACTGCTCTATCATACCTTCTAAAAAGAAATATGACAAGCACAGAGATATACTACCAACATGCATTAGAACACATCAGAAGAAAAGGAGGTCAATTATGATCTATACAGATGGATCAAAAAACAACCCTGAAGTAGGAGCTTCAGCATTCACAAAAGATAAATTAGTTTAGATAAGTCTTCCCTCAGTATCATCAGTATGCACTGCTGAACTCGCAGCCATACAAATAGCACTAGTCATATCTGAGAAGAGAGCAATTTCCACCATAAGTTTCAGTGACTCACAAAGTGCTATTGATACTATAAACAAGTGCAAGTCTCCAAATCACCTTGTACAAGAAATCCAAATAAAAATACATCAACTTATTCAATCAGGACTATTATTAAAGATTGTTGGATTCCAGCATGTGGGAACTGAAAGAAACAAAAAAGCAGATACAACTGCCAAATTAGCTTTCACTATTCTATCAACAATGACACATGCCCCAGTATCAGACTGGATAACCTCTATTAAGCCTTTAATATATCAAAACTGGTAAACAGATTGGAAATCAGTGCCAACTAGAAACAAACTGAGAAATATTAAATGTGAAGCTCATTCCTGGATGTCATCACCTCAAAAAGAAAGAGCTAAAGAAGTTGTATTAACAAGTATGTATAGGCCATACTACATAGATTTTCACACTGTCATTTAATGTCAAATCCACATCCAGACCCAATGTTCATGCCAGACACCAATGACTGTCCAACACTTAGTTGATTTTCCAATTTGGAACCATCAAAGAAACTTTATTTTTGAAACTCAACATTAAAAGGCATTCTTGCTGAAGGCAAAGATTTCTTATTTAATAGGATCATCATGTTCCTAAGTAAAACCTGTTTCCTAAACAGTCTAATTTTTTTTTCCAGGATTAATTCCTGAAAACCAGCCCGGGAATAGCTGTTGTTAGGCTCAGAAGTCTGGATAAACTAATCCATTATAATAATAATCTTCCATTGTGAAGGGGACCATCTAAAAAATTCATCAGGGCTGTAAGGTTTGCCCCTTGCAAGAAGGAAGGAAGAAAAAAAAACAAAGCAATATGACAACTACATTCATCCAGTACACCTTCAATGTTTCTTGTGTTCATCAAAACAAAAGCTTTAACAGTCAGGGAGGATGGTACCCAAAGATTAAAGTACTTGATGACAGTAGGGGACTGGTGGGTTCTCCATTCTTTCACCTACCACAATGAACTGGTTGAACTACCTAAATAATATAAGGTATGGGGAGTGGTTGGAGGAGTGAGCTTAGTGGTTTTGCAGGAGTGGTCAGATGAGTTAACGTAGTGGATTAGTAGGTTTTGGCTTTTTATGGGCCTTGGAAACCAACCAAATGCAAATAGGGAACTATGAATCTTCTGGTAGAGTTTGGTTTTGGTTGGTGTTGTTGGGCCCTGATAAAGTTATAAACTGTAAAAAATTATAAGAAGAAATTATTAAAAATTATAGGAAGAAAGTAAAGTCGCTGTAATGTTTAAACCTTTTTAATATATCTGGTGTTTCGAAAGATGGATATTTTGAGTCGATAGTGAATTACATTTAACAAGAACATAAGAACTAGTAGGGATGAATGCTAGAATGCAGTTCCATTCTAGATGAAAATGAATGAAATGTCAATGAATTATTAGTGATGATAAATATCAAATGGAGACTGAACAATGAAAACTTGAATAAATGGGGAAATAATGCAATTACAAAAGGCTTTATGAATACAGTATCTCTCCTTGCTGACTTAGCGCATAACACATTCCATCTTTAGTGGTAATCTTAGGAGAGAGTCGTATAGTAATAGGTTGCAATTGTTTATATATATATATATATATTTATATATTTATATATTTACAGGATTTACAATTGTGGTAAACACATATATTGTACAGTAAACTGGGGTACCATGCTGATATTACTGAAGGTAAATTTTTGAATGCCTAACTTCATTGGTCCAGCAAAACTTGCAAGCTGTTGAGCACTTTTCCTCATTTAAGTTTACTGCACATATTGGAATGTGTATCTTTACACCTAAGAAGGTGAGTAGTAATGATTACAGCAAAACTGCAATTTTATTTTGGTTCATATTATCAGGGAAGATTCAAGTTAAGGTTTTTTCTTCTTCATATTTGGGGAACTTATTCTATTTTATATAGAGCATTTCAGTTTAAACAGAAGTGACTTACTTTACTGTACAAATGAAATTAATCCTTGGATTTAACAAAAGCCCTATATAGATGACATCTGCAATGTACACTTTACAAGAAGACACACATCAGTTGCTAGTACAGTACATGCAGAGCTAAAAGCACCATTCAAAACATTTTCTACAATGTACGAATGTACAAAAGAATTTATAAGTCACTTTGGAGATTGTAGAGCCAGGCCTGCAGTCTGTGCACCTCTCCTTTCAACTATAAATTTCCAGCTTCCTGTCTTATCATGGGTTAAATCACTCATTTTGAAAAATCTTTCTGCTGCTAAAAGACAAAGTCATCAGCAGCTGAGTACTGTACTAAGTTTCTTCCACACCTATATCACAAAACTATACACTTGCATACAGAATAAATCTCATTTCAGATTTTGTACTACCAACACAGTGTAGTAGGACCCTTGAAATGCATCTACAAATTAGTAATGTATCCCTCTGGACAAAAACTTGTGTTCAATGCCACTTGATGACACTTTAAATATTTCATTGAAATTTTGCAAATTCTAGAATATTTTCCTATCATACAAAAGTGCCCTCATATTTCCAGTTAGTATGCACTTTTCCTGAAAAATAAGAAAAAGAAAAAGTACTGTTTAATTCATATCCACTTAGCAGCAATTCACAATTCAAAGTGGCAGGAAACACTTTTGACATTTAGTAAACTTACAAAAAGAACCAAAGTAAACTTAACAGCACTGTAGTATAATAAAAATTCTGGTAGTAGTCAAATCTTTGGAAAATTATAACACTTAATTAATACCCTAGCTTTACCTGAGCAATTATCCTGGCATTTTTGAGCACAATTAGGTTTACATAATATTTTATAATTTATTAATAAAAATTCAAATTTGTAATTTTTTTTTACATATTCACAGCTGATAAATATATCTTCATACTTGCACACCAAAATTCTGTTTTGATACATTTTTTCCATCCCATTGCACATTGTACATCATGTGCAAGAACACAAGATGATACATCAAATCTTGTTCTTGCAACTGTAAGAGTATGCAGGTTTATGTGAAAATATGAGATTTAATGGAATTTATGAATAAATTTTAAGTTGAAATTAAAACTTGAATTACAAAAACAAGATCTGAAGTCTTTTGTATCTCACAAAATAACATTCCTGGGTGGTAATGGACACATGTCCAGATTACCTATTTCTCCAATTAAACATTGCTCTGAGGTTTACTTTAACCCAGTTACATTACTATGAATTTGTACAGGATTATACTGAAAGCTACCATTAATTTTAAATAATTCCATGTGATAGCAATTATTATAAACAAGTTTCAGCCTCATTTCATCATTACATCATTCATCTTGCTCTTGTTTGGAGAATACAAGTACAGTATAAGCAGCAAAATATATACACACAACTTTAGAACTTGTTAAGGCAAACTATAGTACTGAATAAAAAATATTAAATCACATCACTAGCTAATTTAATTTATCAATCATACAGGAAATAGTCTAATGTAAGGGTAACAGACTGATAACTTAATGATTAAAATGTTTTTGACTTTACTGGTAATGAAAATCGTTTCTATACCACAGTTTCCAGTGCTGAGAAGTTCATTGTCAACATGATGCACATGTGTTTTGCGGCTATTTTGCGAGGTCTGTTAAACCAGAATTGACGCATTTGTCTAACCATAATCAAGAATGGAAACATTTTCGACAAACATCCGAGGCTACTTGTATATTTGGTTACAATTTATCAGATCTGATGAATAAAAGTTTTTCAGTAGTTTAATAAATAAAAATGTACCATGTTATATTACAAATACATAACTACATTACTGAATTTAAATGAAAGTTGCTAACTTGTAAACGCTGATACAGTATTCTTAGCATTGCATTTTTGTACTCCATTTCATTGGTAAACTAATCCTTCTAATGGCAATTTCAAAAACCTTCTAAGCCTAAATTTCCATTATAAACTTGAAAAATTCATGGTAAAAAAGAGTGAGTGTATACATGGCACGTTCAATTTAGTGAAATGTGCAAGGTGATCATCCCAATTCATAATGGGCCCTTTACCTAAGTACAGTATACGCAACACAATATCTTTTCTTAGTTTCTCTGCCTAGCAATTGCCCGCACAAAATAAAGCTCAGCACTCCCGGAGACACACAAACACTCAAATATCACTTTATTCATATAAACAGGAAGAAATTTATCAGTTTGTTCATTCCAACAAGAACAGTGGTTCACTTTAATACAGCCATTTCTCTGTGTGCAGAGCTGCTTCAAAGTCTGAAGTGCTCTGCTTATTTTACCATACCTACCACCCCTAGAAGGCAATGTTGGGGTTAGTACTGTATTAACTATCTCTAGTTCTACAACTACTTGTGTACTGAGGCACATGATCACAAGTGGGCAGAGCAGTGTTAGACCACTGCCTTTAGGTAGGGGTGTATAAGGAAAGTTTTAGATCTGACAGGATGATAGTAGTTGTGTCTGGAAAAGGGGAAAGTCCTATATCTTGGTGATTCCACACACAGCAGTACTTTATGGATAGGAAAGATGAAGGCAAGATATATTTAAATAGGTATGAGTAACATTTACAAAGTGGCAGTTTCACACAGTGATGTTAGTAAGGAGGACTAAAGTTAAAAATGGACAACTGGGGACACGGTAATGAGAAAGAAAATTACTATTTGAACAAAACATCATCATAAAACATCAATTTCTTTCAAATGAATTTCATAAAATGGATGGAAAAACATTATAAAATTCATGAAACACAAAATGAAATTTTTTCTGTTAGTCATCTGCATTAATGACTTGCTTAAGAGTTTTCTTTAAAACATATTTAACGATGTGAGTCACAAAGCTCATTTCAGGATGCATATGACATTAACATTGCCAGGTAAATAGCTTCTTTCTATTACTGAGAGTATATACATCTTTAATGTAATAGGGATTACATATCCTCATACAAGATTATAAAATGAACCTTTATCTGTATTATGTTTAGGGGTATACAGTACATATTAAAAATACAGGAGAAGAGCAAGATGGAAGATTTTATCACTAATATACTGTATATAAAGACATTTGTTAAATATGACAATGTATAAGAATGGAAGTCCCATGAATTGTTATTTTTCTCTTCTGTAACAAACCTTAACCTTTTTTTACATGTACTAGGTATAGGTCTTCAATACGTGCACCAGCCTACAGCATACACCACTTGATCATGTTTTCATTCATGCTGTGGTGTAGGCACTCAACGGTTTCATGTAGTGAACTAAAACAAAAGCACAACAACTGTACCTGGATACAAGATCTCATTACCTGAACCTTGAAAAATCTCATATTTGCTCAAAGGAACAATGCGCAAGTTTTTGTATATCCAAACCACTATACAGATTTTAACATCATTGATTTACCAATAACTTTAGACCTACAGTATATTTACTTCTTCAGATTTTGCTGACAAGGATGCCACAGATGACCTGGAAAATAACAATCACGCATTAGTAATTGTACAAATCAAATTATCCTACTGTTGATGTAATGTTGTATAATTGTTGCTTCATAAATACGACTAGAACATTTTTGTACTGCAGAATATAATTTTATACATACATGATTCAGCCAACAATGATATCTGCATAATTACAAGTGCATCTCATGATACAACTGATTTTCACCAGGCACTACCAAAGTTCACTTGGTGATAATGCACCATTTTTGATGAAAGCCAAAAGATACTTACATCTTTCTATTTTTCTACCACCTTCATATGTATTATGGAAACTGGCCATCATCATGGACAACTTTTATGGAAGTATAATTAGAATTTTCAATCATTATACTTTGAAGTGGTTATTCTGAAGTCTTTGATGTAAATTACCTCTAAATTCCAATATTGTGTATTGTATACATTAACAAGTATTTTATTTTGCATAATAGGAAACAAAACATCTAAATTTTTTGTATGTACTACTTAGGACTTTTTTTTTACCACTTTTGGCATTTTTAACTCATTATGTTTTCGTATCAGTTTTTCACTTAATTCTGAGGTAATTAGCTGTCAAGCACTCTGTTTTAGACCTCATTTACTGGTCAAGACTTGGTCTAAACCTTCCAGAGAATTAACATTTTCAATTGTACCTTTAATGTAATTTAATCACCCATAATAATGGGTAAAACAATTGTTCTAAGAATGTCAACACCCACACTCCTAATTCCTTTCATGCTGTATTGCTCTTACAGGGCACCTTAAGATATTAATTTTCAGGTAGATGTCACCATGTCTGAGGGGCAGCTTCGGTTGCCCTCGCTTGATTGAGACCATTCCCTTTGTCTGAGGAATGATGGGACCATTTCCATCACAGCAGTTATTTTCACAGTTGTGTATGTAAATATGACCGTTTTCCAGTGCCTGTTCGGTTGTCGTCTCCTGTATCCACAGATTGTTTGAGGCCTCCTTCTACCATAGTCTTCAGGCTTTGGATGGGCTTGAAGTATTCTATGCCTCCCTCTCTGGTTCCCTCAATCTCTCTCGATGACTCCTTTTTTATGTCATCTGGAGTCAGAAGTTTTTTGTGTCAAGCGTTCAAGAATTGTCAGAGCCAGGGGCAATCCTCTTCTGTTTAAAGTCACCCTCAAAATGATACATGCATGCATGTGTTCTAGATGATTGTAGTATCCTGTCTATAATCTAGCCTCAATTTGGATTAATAGATGCAGGTCATACACTTTCTCTAGGAAGGGGAGAGGGAGTGACAATGAAAAAACCCACTGGTTATCTTCAGCTTTATTGTCCCCAAAAATATTGGTTCATCCAAGCCTTTCTTTGAATCAATGATGCTTTCAACAGATCAGAGGCTGGGGTCTCCTTCTATTGCTCTTACATGACCAGAAAGAGAGGGCCCAGGTGAGGCAAACTACCAGTCAGTTCCAAGATTTGCCCAGGATCCTCCCACTAAGAAGTAAGTCTCCCATATGAGAAGAACCAAGGTTTGTATACATGTAGGAACAAATGACAAATGTGTATTTTTCCTAACAAGCAAACTCTAGCCATCCCTCATTCTGCTACCTGGACCAAAAGGTAAAGTGAATGAGTAACAACTGGATGGTGGGGCTTCCTCCCCTACCACCACAGACAACTACCAATAACCACCTTGTTTTTTATTTGTAGTTAGACAGCTCCAGCTTGTGTTGAAAGACCTCAGGTTTGTTATACTCAAGGCCAATAATAGTAGAGGTCAGACGGAGATGAGATTATCGGTGACTCACCTTCCAGAGTGGGCCACAATTCACCCCATGCCGACACAACATTCCCACCGGTTATAATCCACACCTTTGTTATACTGTATTGGCCTTGGGTCACTCTGAACCCAGACAGCCACACCTAGGGTCTTTCTGGAGATGTGGCCCACGAAATTTTTCTTAGCCATTTCTCTCCGACTGACCTATACTGTATTGGCCTTGGTTATACTAAGAAAAATACAAATTAATTAAAAATTTTGTCATATCACAAATGAATTAAATCTTTAATATTTAAAACTTTCTCCATTTCCTAACATAACATTTTTGGTCATTTGATACCAAAATGTTGACAAGGTGCTTTTGAAAACCAAAGACGCAAATACTGGTGTAAACATCAAACAAGAATATGTATAACAAAAGATGCTTGTATTTTCAAGTGAATGGATTAAAATTTTGCAATGGCATCAGACAACTGAAACAAGCCTTCATTCACATACTATCTGAGTTCATTGCATGCTGTAAAATGATGCAGCCTTTGAATGAGAGGCAGGTATATAATGTAAATTATGAAGCAAATGGAAACCCCACCCAGTGGGAAATGGTAGTCCCAGATTTCATTTACTGTTTTGTGCAGCTTCAGATAATCACAAAGAGAAATTGAGAGAGCACTTTAGCAATGGTAAACATAGCTCTCAAAAGCATGCATTTACCCCAATGACATCCCATGTAGAGGTTGCAATCTGGAAGAAGAGTTAAACTGAGCTGAGTAAATTCTTAAGAATGTGTAACATGAAAGCACAGCCCAAACAAAATAAATGTTAAATGGTAATTATGGAAATGAAATTATCATTTTCTCAAAAGCATTTTCTACTAACCCCAGAACAGTATAAACAGATGTGTGCTCTGTAAAATATGCTTCAATATAAACAATTCAGTATAATGTCAAACTAAACTGAACTGCATTGTGGGAGAAATATTTCATTCGACACAAAAACTAACTGGCCATACACAACCAGTGATGCAGATGAAAATCTAACTGGCCATACACAGTGAGGCAGATAACATATACCCTTACTTTCTTAGTTGTACATACTCATGAGGTTTAGTAAGGAAGCCTATGAAATAGTTTTCAGATAAATACTCTCATAATAGACCATACAAGCAGTGAGTCTTACGATGCAACCAACTGAAAGCTGCAAGTACATATTTTCTAGTGCATGTTACACAAATGATACATTTACTCAGCAATATATTACAGCAAAAAATACATAATAGGTGCCTCAGAGAATCTTAAATGAATGCTGTACTCAGGAAAAAGTGAGAGCCAGAATTAGTTTCCAAACCAAAATGTTCCAAGTGTGTATTTTATAGTTATTTATAGTTTGGAAACATAACCGCAATACTGCACTGTGCTTTCAGACTATTCTAGCCTAAAATGAACATCGTCCTCTACGTTGAAGTTTAGTGTGAGTACTGTGAACTTTAAAAAAACTTTTGCTATTGAACAGCACACATGTAACTGAATTTACCTGGGTTTAGAAAAAATTGTGTATTCCATTACAATTTGCATAAAACAATATTTAAGTACATTACAAAGCAGGTATGCAACTCTACTCCAATTTCTTACCTCTCCCTATTCAGGTTTTTCCATTCACCAATTTTCTTTTCGAGGGCTCAAAATTTGCATGATATTGTTAGACCCTTTGAGTTCCACTTATTCATTGAGTCCTTTGATGCTCTATAGTGTGGTAGTAGAAGGTTTGAGAAAAGTCTCTTATCTTTATATATATTTACGAACTGATAAACAATTTACTGAAAAATAAATATCAAAAAAATTTTTGGTTCAATCACAGTGATGTGTAGGAACTTTGTCATAACAAAATGGTTATAACATTGCAACTGAAAAGGGGGTATTTTTAAATTATAAAGGAAAATGTGTCTGAGAGGTTAAAAAATCAAAGCGAGCACTAACCTTGAAGTAGCATGCTTTAGACCGGAGGAAGACTCCTGGCTACTAACAGAAGGAGAAGACCTGCTACCTTTCTTGAGAACCCGCTCTAGGTATGCTGCAGGAGCCCAGCCTTCATACGGTGTCCCGGATACTCTAACATACCACCAGCCAGCGCATCCTACTTTGATGAGATCTACATAGTCACCCTCACGCAGACTGACCTCTGATCCCCCCATTGCATTGTAGTCTGCTAACACTAGGAACCTTGATGATGTATACTGAAAGTAGAGATTCATAAGCTATAAATCATGAGAGTACATTCAAGAACCATTCAACAGTTCCTCTGTTTTACCTAAGTAGTGATTCATGAATCTGAAAGATATGTAACTTACACTTTGCCTCTTGTTATATGACACTTGAGGGCTTACATAATAATAGTTTAATCTCAAAATTCTTAATACAAAAACACACAGGTCATCTGTACAATGACACTTTAATAATACAGTAAAAATGAATATGAAATATTTTAAGTTTATATTGATATTTGAAGTATACTTTTATTTTAAAAAATGAACAAAATATTTTAACTTTTTACCCTTTTATTTAGGAGATTCTACAAAACTGCCTTTGCAAAAATGCTGTTACAGTATTTAGAATTTGGCATGTGAGTGACCAGTGTCTGTTGTATGCCCACACTTTTTCCTTTGGCATCAGGGATAATGCAGGATAGTTAGGGTGATACATTATGATATTTAAGATAAAACGCTTTGGTTTGCACACCTAAAATAATACAAATTATATTAAAAATTTGGCCTTTGCCTCTTGCAGAATACAAACCATTGGCACTCATGTAGGCAACATACTCCTTATGAGGGAAGATAAGTTTCTTAATTTACTTGTAAGCTGATAACCTTTACAATATGACATAAAGCTGCAAGATTGATAGGCCCCTGAGCCAAAGTGAAATGTCGGAAATCTCACCCTTAGAAAAATATGACATTTTTATTTTAAAATAAATTTTTAAATATACTTACCTGGCAGTTATATACATAGCTTTATGTATATAACTATATGTATATGTATATAAAATATAGCTATGTATATAACTGCCAGGTCAGTTACATATTTAAAATTTAGAGAATCAATGTGTTGCCCTAAAACTAAGGTTGCTCAAGCTGTAAGGAAATTTGTATACCAGGGTTAATTATTGTATGAATAATGAGTTCAGATGATAGCTATAACCCACCCACCATTAACCCCTTCCCACCCAGATGACGCAACCGCTTGCGAGTAGGCTATACCAGATAAACCCAAAATCAAATATCACAATCAGAGTATGCTTCTCCTCATTATTTATGTTTCTTTATTGATTATAATGTATATATGAAAGTGTATGTATGTGTGTATATATCTATGTATGAATTTCTATATATATGTATGTGTGCATGTAGGTACTCAGAAACTGTCTTTATGTATATAGCTATATCCGTGATTTATAAATTTTATTTTTTATTACTTACTTTATTTATGTATATGTGTTCCTGGGTTTATATATATGTTCCTATACACACACACATATATATATATATCATCCTGAGACAAATAAATATCCACCCCGTGACTGGGATCGCTGAGGGAAGGAACAGGATCTGGCCAAGAATCATCAAAGATGTCGGACAACAACTGCCAACCTTCTTCTGTGACTGGCTCAATATCGTCAAATAATTCGCAATCACTTACTGATTGCACACTATCTGATGTCTCATTTTCATCATCAGATTCCCCTGGTACATATACTATTTCATCTGAGGAATCTCCAGAGTCACCCATGACTAAAAAATACGAGCAGAAATTGATAAAGAAGCAACCAGAACGATAATCAAAAGAATTCTACAGTTGCACTATTGTCTATATGCGAGTCGACATGTCTGCCTGAGTGATAAATAACGGGAAAAGACAGGAAAGATTGAAATACCGAGCTCCCATTGGTGAAATATGGTGGCGTCTCAATTCCGTCACTGAAACGTCACGAGATGCCTTACTCCTTCGCTCTGATTGGCTAGTGGGCGGAGCTTATGTTTGACAAGGGATGAGAGAGCATATCCCAGCAACGAGAAGTCTTCAAATACACAATCCCAACACACCAGCTCTCGGTACAAAAGAGAGAGTAGAAGGACGTATTACGCTACGTCCTGGGATCACTTGCTGGCTGTCAAGTGACGTAGTATGGTACGTCCTGGGTGGGAAGGGGTTAAGAGACAGAATGGAGAGATTCACACCTAAACAGGATATTCAATTTAACAACTTACCTGCTTTGAGGCTTGGCTGCCTGGCTGTTGTTTTAAAGACAGATGGAAGGAAGGTAGAAGGAAGCCAGTCACTCATTCAGACCCCAGTCTTTGGCAAAATCCTTTTTGCGGGGCCAAAAGGGATGGGAAAAAAATCATGATATTTTGCCAGGAAGAAAAAACTAAGCATACTGTCATGGTTTTGATACTGGACACAGGTGTGGCTGCAGTACCTTTCGATGTGCCAGAGGATTGAAGGAGACCTGGTCAGTGGATCAAGGTAAAACTACTACAGTATTAGAACAACTCTCCTCCACCTCCAGAGTCTCAGCTTTACTCTACAGAAAGCAGTATGTAGTTGTTTACCTAGCAATCATTATATACTCCCGAATGAACCCAAAAATCTAAAAATATTGATCCTACTCTCCCTGAAGGAGTTCTGAAAAAGGACCCTCAGGGCCTTACAGGTTCCCCATAAAGAGAGGCTAAAGCACCAGTCTGCCTTGGTGAGTCCTCTTTGGACTGGTGAGTCCTCTTTGGACTGTGGACATGAACAATCAGATCTAGCAGTACTGATCACTGAACTGTGAGCTGAGGTTGACTCGTAACTGCTAAAATCCACGGTAGACATGGAGTATATGTACTTGATACTGCATGGGGGAGAACTTGGTCCACACTCTCTGACTGGTGCTGTCAGTGTGTGTATGCAGGTCACCTAACCTTGTGAATGAGCGGCCATCACGTGCCTTGCAGGGTCTCAGGGCTGCAAGATTACCTACCCCCTATTACGCACATAAAGCAGACACACCCCTGCTCAAGTCTTTCACACCTTTGTTGTTAAAAATTTTTCTCCAATGCAAAACCAGATGAAACACATACACATAACAAAAATAGCTTTAAATATAAATGTCAAGCAGACCACACACACGCACACACATCCACAATTGAAGAAGTTGAGAGAAAAGATGAGAATGCTGAAGTGGATTATGGGAATATTGCTGCTTAAGAGATTGGAAAATGGTGAAATAAGAAGAGGCTTAGTAAAGATAACAAAGGTGGTAAGAGTTGCGATTGGGATGGTATGGGCATGTGCTAAGGATGGATGATGAGGAGGGAAGAACCTGTTAGAGGAAAAAGATGGAGAGTGAGACAGAGAATTAGATGGCGAGATAAAGTGAACGAAGATGAGGTTTGGTGGAGGATGATGCCTGTGACAGAAGGCAGTGGAGAAGGCAAATCAGGCAATCAACCCCTTAATGTAGGGATAGCGGGGGGAAAGACGACGACGTACTGAACATCACAGCATATTGCCAAGGCTGCAGTTATAAAACCATACACAATTTTCACTGGGTATTTTTGATATACTTTTGGTTATTGCTAAGGTAACATTCTTGATTTTATTAAACATGCAAAATAAAAGCACAATTACCTCTTATTCTACATTTAAATGGCCAGTGATATTCACCTCGGTACTTTCGGAAAATGTTTCCTGATCCTCTTCTTCATCAGAAGCAGAATAATCAGATGACCAACTTTCTTCCTCCTCTTCAGGAGCATCCAAAGCTCCCTCAGCTGACTTCATCCCTCGCATAGATCGTCTACCATTCTCTCTACCACTTTCTCCAGTACGGCCCTCAGAACTACTGGAACTGATTGAGCCACCACTACCACTCATTCCATTACCCGCCATATCCCAAGAAGCAGTTTGACGTAGGGCCCTACAAAATAAAGTTAAATATTACAATATGTCTCTCAAACTTACAACTACCAAGGAATTTTTATATCTCATGGTTTTGACTTTGCTGAGGCAGATTGTCTGAGATCAATCTGTAGTAACTTCTTTTACTATGTGAAGTTTGAAAATTTTTTTTCTCCGAAACAAAATACATGAGAAAATTTGTTCCAAAACAAAATACATGATACATCTTCAAAATATTTATTGAGAAATTTGTAAAAAGTCAGACAAAAAATATTGCATGGTTGAAGATTTGAAAACAAATACTAACCTGTGCTGTGTAGTAGGTGACAGGGGTGGAATTCTTATACCATTTAAACTTGCTCCTTTCTGTATTCTTGAAGAATATTGCTTAATGTTCTCTCCTTTCAGGTACTCAAATTGATCAAGTAACACACGCTTAATTTCCTTAACCCATGCTTCTTTAACTTCTACCGAAGGGGCAAGTATAATATGAACTTCTTGTCGCCCTTGCAGCCAAACTTCAAACTTACGTATGTCACCCTTGTGTCCTCTGATACTTTCCGTTAATCCTACTTGAGACATCTATCAAAAGGTAAAAGTGTGGAATCATCAATCATAATCCAGACAACATATCTTAACTTGTATAAATAATGTATAAAATTTAATGATATTATAAGTTACTTATATAATCATTAAGAATAAAAAGTTGCCAAATACCTTAAGAGCGTTTTTAAAGTGATATGTGGCACGATCAGTGTCTTTGCCAGCACGCTTAGTAAAAAGTAACACTTTTTCATATAAGAAAATGTGTCGTTGAGCAGGTTTAAGGCGTAACTCACGAAGGCCCTTCTTACTTTCATTCCATACACTGAAGGGACCTTGCATGAGCAATTTGCCAAGGTCTGCTAAATTTCCCTGCAACAGAGAAAGTTTCAAGTTAATTTTGTACAACTGATAATTTCTTATTCCAAATTAGGCACTAGAGAGCTATTCCTTGAAAAAATAATTGTTTTCACTAGAGTTATTCCATGAAAAAATACAAATATATGTGATATCTCCCTTTCACAAAGGATTCCAGTAACCTGAATTTAAGATATTTGACAGGCCTCTAACTCACCCCAGTTAAATTACAGTGTGACAGTAAGAAAGAAATGACAGTTGAGTAACACTAATAATAATAATATGTAATAATAATAAACTGTTAATTATAGAACACAATTAACTAAGGTGTCAAGAGGTCATAAAATCATCCTGACCAGATAAACAATTTCCCAATGCATTTTGTATTGCAACCTCTAGACATTAATCATTAATGAGTTTAAATTTGATCATTCATATAAAGTTATATAGGTTGATGGTACAAGATAGTCAAGAAAAAGGAAAGAAAAGAAGTACAAATAAATGGAGAAGTGAATGTGAACAAGTACTCCTGCACTTTGGGGAGAATAAGAAGCAAATAATCCTAGGTTCATGGGATGTGTTTTTGAAGATTTGCTGAATGTGGAGGATAGAATAGAAGGGCTGTAAGCCAGATAATGCTGATGGACAAGGGCTGTTGAGGATATACGTAGGGAATCTAATAGGTTGAGAAATGTTAATACCTAAGGAGTTGATGGGATTACTGCAACCAAAACATAGCAGTATGGTCATAGAAGTTTGACTGAGTGGCTGACCAGGTTGCAAAAGGTACATCAGGATGAGAGTAAGGTTCCAAAGGAATGGGTGAGAGGAAAATTTCTTCCTTGTATAAAGGCAAAAGTGATAGGGAACAAAGTATGAATCATACCTATACTAGGGAAGTATTCTGAAAGGGTAAAACAAGACAGCAAGAATGATGGTTTAAATTTGGATAAGGAAGACTGTTTGAGAGTCAATTGTTGTGACAGATATTCAATGCAGATGTTGAGGATGAATTGTATAGAAAAAAAAAAGTTGAGAACAATGAAAAGTTTTTATGAAGAAGGCAGTGTGTGAGAATACATAGATGGACCAATAACTGGTTTGATGTAAAAATTATCTGAGAGAATGGTTTTGTCTCCATGGCTGTTCACTGTTTGTGGATGAAATGATGAGAAATTCTGAGATAGAACAACAAAATATAGATGCAAATTTGTGAGACTGGAAAAGGGTCGTTAGTGCAGTACTGACTTATTTTGCAAAAAGCATACAAATATGTACTAAAGCAAAGTTTTTAGAGCCAATTATTTCTTAAGATATGAATCCTTTCATTTTTCATCTGATAACTTTCTCTGCCATTTCACTTAGTGTGTTTCTATATTCAGTACTGTATGTACTTGAACTTGTAATTTGTTAGCGCAGAAAACTTCAGGTACATATACCTTAATACAATGTTGAACCAGCTTACCTAATTCCCTTTTCTATTCTTGTACAACAAATTATTTTGAATTTTCATGTATTACTGCCATTAAAAATTACATTACCTCAGCAGTACAAAATATATAATTCAAAGACTGGTTAACTCTTGCTCTTTGTATCACTAATTGTAAAAACACATTCAAAAGTACATTAAACTATATCACCTAGTGACCATACAACAAGATAAAAAAAATTTTATCTACTCTGGAGCTCAAAATCCCAATAATTTTTAGGTAAAATTTGAAACAGCATCACTTTCTTGAAATGAAGCATAGAATACTGTACAAGTAATAAGTACAATGTGATAAAAAGGAAATAACCTGATACTCACAGGGAAACCTGTAATGGCAACCTGATGCATGGAATCATTGAGGCACTTGAGGACTGTGAGCATTGTGTCAACTGCCTCCTGCAGTTCCCTGCGGCCCTGGCTTCCTTCTACACATTTCAGCAAGTCCTGTGTGCATATAAAGTATTGATAAAATGTTCTGCAAATGTTTTTGCTGGATATTATCTACTTAAAACACAAAACTCATAAATATGTATATATATATATATATATATATATATATATATATATATATATATAGATATATATATATATATATATATATATATATATATATATATATATATATATATATATATATATATATATATATATATATAAATATAAATATATATATATATATATATATATATATATATATATATATATATATATATATATATATATATATATATATATATATATATATATATATATATATATATATGTGTGTGTATATACTATATATGTATATATATATATATATAAAAAAAAAAATGAATGCCAGGTACATATTAAGGTGGTGATTATTATGAGAGTTGAGTCAGTGATTGACCTAATTTTTCAAACCCAAACATAATTCAGTTGAGTGGAGTGTCTCTGCCACTGACAACCTTAAGTCACATATACAAATCAAATCAGATGACAATGATCACAACAGTTCCCTGGAATCCTCAATTTCTAGTTCCATGATGTGACTTCTTGCTTCTCAGCTTTACCCTGGTCCAATCTTCACATCTATGAAAAAATCCTTATAGCAAATACCTTGAGTTTAAGATATGTGAGTGATTTTTGCTTAACTAATTAATAATTATAATGCATATGTACTCAATAATTACCATTGCCAATCATTGTCCAATACTTCAGGTAGGAATCAAAGGAACAATACCTAATACCAGCTACAACTAGCTAACCAATTATAAATTATGGAGAAACAGAGGCCTTGGGGTGATATGACTCAATAAGGATGCTATCTCAGGAAAATTAGCAGTATAACTGCAATGTCTCCACAGAGTAACTTACACTGGGTTACAACTAGAGAAGCCTTTTGGAGTCTCTTGAGCAAAAATTCTAGTCAAAGCGAGTATGTAGACTAAAACTACATACTCCTAAAAGTATTACCCAAGGACTTCCTTTTTTGGTAAGCGATAGACCTTGGTAACTGGCTCTGAATCTCTCAGCATAGGGCATCAGCACACTGTACAACATTCTTCTGGCTAAGCTACATGAATCTAGGTTATTCAAACTCAGTATGACCTAGACATACTCTGGCAGACCTTGACTTCTGTATATGGCAGGACAATGAAGAATACTCATAATGTTTTACTTACTTTAAGAAGCAGTTGGTATTTAGTGATGCGTTGGACAGGTTTAAGGAGGTAGGCACCTAGAGGTAACTTGTGATGCAGACGACGCTGACATTCTTTAAAAAATGGATTGTGATCTCCAACCTGGCGACGTAACTCTTCACTTTGGGGTTTATTCTGGCAGTACAGCGAATACAATCGATGGAAGGAGTCTTTCTGTAATTGTAGATAATCAAATAATCAGCAACTGAATACCTTAACACTGTAAGCATAATCAGCATATATTTTAGAGGTATTCCTGAAATACAGCCAATGAACTAAAGAAAATTTTGTGCTTACCCTTTGAACAAAGCAAAGACCAATTAGTTCAGGAGTGTTAATACAGTTCTCCAAGTCACGCAGGAAGACATCATTATGGAAGCGAAATATCTCCTCCATGTTGCCAAAGAGAAGGTCACTCTTGCCATACAAATTCACTGGGATAAGAGGCTGCATCTCTGGATTCAACATTTCATCTTTATAACCCTACATGGGAATGAAAAATACAGTATTGGTAAAAGATACAGGATTAATGACAATTAGAATATTTCAACTATAACTTTTGGTATAGTATACCTATTGATTACTAAAATATGGATCCTCTTTTTTCACAGTTCAAGATGTAAATAAAATAAAATTAATACCATACCTTTAATATTGAACACAACTCTGACACATAAACTCTTTCTGTGTCCAGTAATTCCTTGAGAACATGGCCACGTTTGGCTCTCGCAGCTTCTGCATCTCCAACCCAATCTGGAGAGTCACTGCTATCTCCAAGCTACAAAAAGAGAAAGAATACAATAAATGAAAATGCAAAGTTCATAAGTAAGCTTGTGGTATCAGACATGTTTCATGAAAGGTTAAAACTTCATTGTATTTTCTTCATGGGGACTAAAAGAATACAAAAAATATATATATACTTCTGAAAGCTATTAATCAGTTGGCTCAGTTTCATCACAACCGCTCTAAAATTTAAATGTTTTAAATAATAGCAGCCACAGCACACCACAGTAACATCACCAAAATCTTAAACGATGGACCATTAAATTAGTTCATAATTTCAATATTGGAAAGTGCTGTACACTTCTTTTTGCTAACCACAATTAAGCATTAGTAAACTTGAGACCTCTGTTTTAAATATTTCTCCTAAAGTTGGTGAAAATACTACAATGAATTTCATAATTAAAAGACTCCTCTCAATCTATTATTTATGCTGGGTAAAGGATCTACAACCACAGAAAACTAAGTCTTAAAATTTTTTTCTTGAAGCACCCTTCTTATAATTTTCTAGCATGTACTGCAGATTGAAAAAATATATTAATATTGTACCTAAAATGGCAAGCATATGAGTCAATAATGAATCAAAGAAAAATAGAATAACTGTTATAATATTTTAAGAGTGAGACAGAAAACCCCAAGGTTCAAAAATGACATTTTTATAATAATATAAAGTTTCACTTATACTTACCCGGTGGTTACATCTAGCTGTCGTCTCCTGACGTCACGGCAGAATTTGAAATTCGCGGTAGCGCTAATGGTTTGACAGGTGATCCCTCTACTCCCGCCCTCTACCGGGTACCAGGAACCATTCCAACAATAAATCAGAAGTTTCATGCCTACCTGTCCATATGAGGGGAGGAGGGCGGGCTTCGTTATGTAACCACCGGGTAAGTATAAGTGAAACTTTATATTATTATAAAAATGTCATTTTCACTTATATAACTTACCCGGTGGTTACATCTAGCTGATTGACACATTTAGGTGGTGGGACAATGGCAGCTAAAATAACAACTGTTGGAATTATCCGAAGATATAGGTTCCTTACCTTTAAAGACCGCTGACTCAGTGGTTACTGCCTCTGTAGTCTGCTGGCCTTTATTGTACCGACAGGATATATGGATCCGTGTGCCAGACACAATAAGAAGTACTTGCCGTTGAGGACGTGACCGTAACGGACAAGACTATAATGCCCCTGCTCAGGGCGCAGTACAATTCACCACAAAACACAATGAAAAACGAGGGATCACCACACCCGGTTAAGAAATACACCAAGACATTAAAAGACTGAAAGATACTCAAAAAACTCCCTGTATCTTCAGACAACCTTAAAAATACAAAACCATAATCAAGGAGAAAAGTTAGTGAGGATGGGATACATCCTTCTCTCCCTCACCCAAAACCGTGTCAGTCACAATGAATGGCCCCAATGTACTGCAATTTTCATATGTGGTTTGCAAATCTGTCAAATAATGAGATGCGAAGACAGAATTGCTTCTCCAATATGTAGATTTAATGTCTTTCAAAGACAGATTACGTCTAAACGCCATAGACGTAGACACTGCTCTAATTTCATGAGCTTTGACTCTAAACACTTTGATATCTGAGTCCTGACATTGTCCGTGTGCCTCAGAAATCAAATTCCTTAAAAAGAAGGAGAGCACATTTTTAGAAAAAGGACGAGAAGGATCTTTCACTGAACACCCCAGGTTATCACTCTTACCTCTTATACCTTTGGTCCTTTGCACATAATGTCTAAGTGCTCTCACTGGACAGAGAAGACATTCAGGCTCATTAGGCCCCACTAACTCCGAAATGTTCTTTATAGAGAAAGAACGAGGCCAAGGACGTGAGGGATTTTCATTCTTAGCCAAAAAACCCAGCATTGATGAGCAAATGGCATTGCCCTTAGCAAATCCAACTCTCTTATCAATAGCATGAAGCTCACTGACTCTTCTAGCTGATGCTAAAGCACAAAGAAAAAGTGTTTTTCTAGTCAGATCTCTAAAAGAACTAGAGGAGATCGGTTCGAATCTATCGGACATCAGCCATTTGAGAACTACGTCCAGGTTCCAAACTACTGTTCTTGACTCTTTTGTCTTGGTCGTATCACAGGTCTTGATTATTAGAAATGTCTAATCCTCGATGTCTGAACACAGAAGACAACATAGCTCTATAACCCCTAATCGTCTGGGTAGAAAGCTTCTTATTCTCACGAAGAAAAAGAAGGAAGTTAGCTAACTGAGCTATAGAGGTCTTAGAAGACGAAATTCCTTCTTCTTTGCACCAAGCTCTGAATTGGACCCACTTAGCTTGGTACACTCGATCAGAGGATTCTCTTCTGGGTCTAGCAATAGCCCTTGAAGCTCTTTTTAAAAATCCTCTCTTTCTGAGGAGATGCTCGACAGTCTGAAGGCGACTAGTCGAAGAGCGGACAAGTTGTGATGGAACCTCAGAAAGTGGGGCTGTCTGAGTAGATCCTTCCTTAACGGTAACTCTCTCGGAAAGTCCGTTAACAGCTGTAGTAGGTCCAGAAACCATTCCCTGGCCGGCCAAAAGGGGGCTATCAGAGTCATCCTGACGTTCTGATGACTTCTGAACTTTGTCAGAACTAGTCTTAGCATTTTGAAAGGTGGAAAGGCATAAAGATCCAGATTTGACCAGTCCAGAAGCATGGCATCCACTGTAAACGCCTCCTCGTCTGGAACTGGGGAGCAATACAGTGGTAGACGAGCTGTTTTGTTCGTGGCGAAGAGATCCAACTGAGGACATCCCCAAATCCCCCAAAGCTTCATGCATATTTGAGGATGTAGAGTCCACTCTGTGGAGAGGACTTGTCCTCTTCTGCTGAGAATGTCCGCCTTTACATTCTTCGAGCCTTGAATAAATCTTGTGCTCAAGACAACCTTGTTCTCTTTCGCCCAAATGAGTAGGTCTCTCGCTGCCTCGCACAGAGAGAACGAGTGTGTCCCCCCCTGTTTTTTGATGTAAGAGAGAGCCGTGGTGTTGTCTGCTTGAACCAGCACTACTTTCCCTCTTACCTCTGTCTGGAAGTGCATTAGAGCCAAATGAACCGCCTTCAACTCTTTCAGATTTATGTGCCAGCTTCTCTGATGAATCTGCCAAAGTCCCGACACTTCCTTTCTCCCCAGAATAGCTCCCCACCCTTTGTCCGATGCGTCTGACAAGAGCGTAAGGTTGGGGCTCAACTGGCTTAGAGACAAGCCTTCCTCTAGCCTTCCTTCTGATTTCCACCAAAGGAGGTCCTGCTTGATCCCTTCCGAGATGGGGAACACGAAGGAGTCTGGGAACTTCTTCCTTTGCCACTTCTGTTTCAAGTAAAATTGAAGTGGTCTCATGTTGAGCCTGCCCAGACTTACAAATTGTTCTATCGAGGCCAAGGTTCCTAAAAGGCTCATCCACCGATTCCCCGAGCAAGTTTGTCTGCCGAGAAATTCGTCTATCTTGTTCAGGCAAGAGTCGATCCTTTGACGAGATGGAAAAGCCTGAAAAAGAACTGAATTCAGTCTCACTCCTAAATAAACTATCTCCTGAGATGGAGTGAGACACGACTTGTCCTTGTTGACTAACAAACCTAGGCTGTCCGTCAGCCTTAAAGTCTTTTGTAAGTCCTCCACACACTTCTGTCTGGAACTTACCCTGAGAAGCCAATCATCCAGATACATGGAGATTCGTATCCCGTCCAGATGAAGCCACTTTGCTACTGACGACAGAACTCTGGTGAACACTTGTGGAGCTGTCGACAGGCCGAAACAGAGGGCCCTGAACTGATAAATGCGGCCCTGGAACACGAATCTCAGGAATCTTCTCGATTCCGAATGAATCGGAATATGAAAATAGGCGTCCTGAAGGTCTATGGAAACCATCCAATCTCCTGGATGAAGCGCTGCTAATACCGACTGGGTCGTTTCCATAGAAAACTTTGTCTTCAGGACAAAGACGTTCAGGGCACTGACGTCCAACACCGGTCTCCAACCCCCCGTGGCCTTCTTTACCAGGAAAAGGCGATTGTAAAATCCTGGTTCCTGAGGAGAGTCCACTAACTCTATGGCCCTCTTTGCCAGTAAAGCGAGAACTTCTTGATGGAGGGCAGCAAATTTTTTGGAGTTCTCCGAGTAAGCTGATAAATCCACAGGAAATTCTGTGAGAGGGGGGTGCTTGATGAATGGAATGGTGTATCCTTCCTTCAGGACCTGAACCATCCAAGGATCCGCTCCGAGATGAAACCAGGTCTGCCAGAAAAGGTGTAATCTGGCTCCTACTGCTGTGTGGAGGACTACAGGCCTACTTCTTGATGGAAGAGGGAGTGGTTTTAGACGAGGCTCTACCTCTCCCACGAAACCTGGAGAAAGATCGAACGGGAGCTCTCCCTCGAAATGGTTTAGGAGCTTCCATTGAGGGAGCACTCTGAGAAGCAGAAAGAACCGGAGCTATCTTCCTGGGCTTCTTCACTAACTGCGATAAAAGATCCTGGGTCGCTTTCTGTGTTAAAGATTGAGCGATCTCGCTCACAATCTCTTGGGGGAAAAGGTGCTTCTTGTCCAAAGGAGAGAAGAGCAAGGCAGACTTCTGGTTCGATGAGACCCCTTTCGACAAGAAGGAGCACCAAATCTGTCTCTTCTTCAACACTCCAGAGGCGAAAATGGCAGCGAGTTCCGAAGCTCCATCACAGATGTCTTTATCGATACAATCCCGTACAGAGGCAAAATCCTTCAACTGCTCCTCCGAAAGTCCAAATGACTTGACTTTCCTGGCCAGCGAAGCAATGGCCCAATCCAGGAAGCTAACAACTTCAAACACACGGAAAACACTCTTGCAAAGATGATCCAGCTCACTTGCCGAAAAGAAAATCTTAGCAGTATTAAGGGCTGATCTACTAGAAGAATCCACGAGACTAGAAAAGTCTCCCTGAGCGGAGGCAGTCACACCCAGGGAAAAAACTTCTCCTGTGTCATACCAGACACGGCTCCTTGACGAAAGTCTCGAAGGGGGAAGACAGAAAACATTTTTCCCCTGTTCCCTCTTCTCTAAAAGCCAAGCGTTAACTTTCTTGATAGCCTTCTTAGCCGAAATCGAGAGGACGAGACGCGTGAACGAGGACGAGGCGTCAGGCTTACTGTCCTTTTTCCACTGCGAACTAGGAGAAACTGGAACGGAAGGCGCAAAAGAATCTCCAAAGTTGTCAACGAAGAATTGTAAAAGAAGCTTATACCCCGGCAAATGCTTGTCTTTTTCTGTAAGTACTTCTTCTTGTTCTTCCAGATCCGAAGCTTCCTTCGACGAAACTGGAGAACATTCCATCTGAAGAGGAATCCTGTTCGGCGAAGTCACACCAATATGCGCCCGAGGCGGGTGCGAGAAAGCAGGAGAAGACGTCTGAGCCTGTACTGAGACGAATCTGAGCGGCTGAGCTGGCGGCTGCGTTGGCGGCTGAGCTGGCGGCTGCGCTGGCGGCTGAGGTGGCGCTCGAGCGAGAGCCTGACGTGGCGCCATAGACGGAATCAGGAAAGGAGTCTGACCAGGCGCCTGAAGCGGCGTCTGAAGACGAGTCACATGGAGAGTCTGAGCCTGAAGAGGCGACTGAAGAGGAGCCTACGAAGAGGACTGCACAGTAGTCTGCGGAAGATGTAAGGTGGTCGGGAGCGCATTCGGGGACGAAAGAGACTTGCCAAAAAGCTCCAAAATACTGCCTAACTTGGCATTCATCTGTTCAAACACCGAAGGTTGAGGATCCACCGACGTAGAAGGCGCGGGAGGAGTAGAAGGATGAGCCACAAACACGTCTGGAGCCGCAGGAGTTATCGCTTGAGGAGGCTCTGGGGAAGGCTCCGAAGGAGTGTGCATGTTCGGCTTCTCCAATTCTATGAGAGAAGGGCGATAAATTGAAACCGCCGGAGAAAAGGCTTCAGGCTCCTCCCAAAAACTACAAGAAGGTTCGGCAGCCGCCACCTTCTTGGGAACCGCAGCAGGCGAAACATCGCGAGACCTTTTCAGCGGTCTAGAAGTCTTATGACGCCAACCTCTATAAGAGGAAACATCTGAGCTTGAGTCGCTTGACGAAAAACACTCCCTCGCAACACCTTTCCAATGGTGAGTGACAGCATCCTGGGATATGGCTACAGGATTGCTTGAGGGGGCGACTGCTCGGGAGCAGATCCCGCTCGCCTCCCTTCGGTTTTCGGCATGCCTCCTCCCAGGATCTGGGGAGTTTGACAGGGGCCTAGACCTAGGAGAACGAACGGGCCGAACAGCCACCTCCTCCACTACACTTGCACTAAGTAACTTATCACACTTAAGTACCACTTCTTGCACTGTCTCACCCACTTTCTGCATAGTGGTGAGGAAAGAGACAAATTTCGAGTCCATATCGGCTCGTAATACTGACACGGGATCGGGATCGGGTGATACAGAGTCGAGGGCAGGAGAAACCACTACGGGGTTAATAGGATCAGGATTAACAGAATTCAGAGGAATATCCTGGCTACTCACTGACTTAGAAGAAGATCTCTGTGAAGCCTTTCTGATTCTATCTTTTTCTAACTTTCTCATATACTTTACAGTGCCTTCCACTCCTGAGATGTTAGAGACTTACATTCTTCACACGTATTCTCAAAAGAACATTCACGTCCCCTACAGCTAACACAAGTAGAATGAGGATCAAGTGAAGCTTTAAGAAGTCTAGTCTTACACCCACTACTACACACCCTATACTGAATAGAGCCGGTGTCAGACATCGTGAAAAAATCAAATTAATCCCTAAAAAGGACAACAATATCAAAACCAAAATAACTATAGCGCTAGCAAAAAGATCAGTAAACTCAAGGTACATCACCAAAAGGAGAAAACCAAGATGATCAAATCCAAATTCCAACCAGCAGAGGAACCGTGTTATCGGTTCCAACGGCAGGAAACTTCTGATTTATTGTTGGAATGGTTCCTGGTACCCGGTAGAGGGTGGGAGTAGAGGGATCACCTGTCAAACCATTAGCGCTACCGCGAATTTCAAATTCTGCTGTGACGTCAGGAGACGACCGCTAGATGTAACCACCGGGTAAGTTATATAAGTGAAAATCATGTTTATTTTAATGGCCACATGTAAAATGCACTGGTGATATGACCACCGCCAAGAGAAAGTATTATAACTAGGCTAGAAGCATATCTTTCATAATATAACGTCTCTTGTTTTAAACTAGTTATGCATTATAACTTTAAAACTAAAACATTACAGAGTTCATATGATAAGATACAATATGCCAGTGATTAGACAAAAGACATGTCTCCTACCAATATATTTCACAAACAATTATAAAAATGACAGGTCTGATCACTGAATTATCCTAAAATTTAGCCTTAAGGTTTTATCATTATGAGCTAAGGTACAAGGTTTAAGCTTGACAATGGGCATTGCTACAGCCATAGGCACTATCACCACCATCTAATTTTAAAATTATCTATGTGTGAAATGTTACAAAATACTTCAGAAGTTTCAGTGAAAGCTACTTAACCTGCAGCATGTCAATAAACAACAATCTTAGTTCATTTTTACAATTTATGATTACGCAGCTAACAAACATTTGACAGATAAAATAAAAATGGAACTAAAAATAGCTTTTCTTGTGGTTGGTGATAGCAAAACATCAAAAGTGACATACAATAATTATACACACTGTATGTGGTAATCAGCATTTTTACAGCAAAATTGACCATGCAAACATTTTCAAGATTAAAAAGCATATCCCTACCTTGTAGGGACTGGGAAACAAGCTTACACTGAAGAATATCAATTAATGACTTTACTAAAGAAAATGTGCTGTCTCTATCACATCACTAACAACAATACTATTCTAAATAATCATCACCTTATCAACAGGAACCCTAATACAGTGACAACTCCAGCCATTCTCCATATGTGAATTGAGTACAGTACACAACATATCAGATTTCTGTATACTTATAAACTATTATCATTATATTTACTTGGCTAACACTGTAGATGTTATGCATCCTTGAATAATCTCTTTAAAATGTTAAGTGTAAGGTTAAATTCAATTCAGGCTAGAAACCATGAGGAATTACTGTTACCAGTTGTGTGATACCGGATCTTGAAAATGCTCAAGTGTAGGCTATACTATCAGACTCTGTTACTATCAGAAGGCGAGACCACTGAGGCATCACACTTTCAAACTGTATTGTATATAGCAGAAAATTCAATTCAAAGACTGTTTACACTGCCTGACCTACTTTCTCTACTTTAAACCGATATATTTTCAGCATCAGCATATACTCCCCTATCACTACAATCCACACTGGAAATATAAAAAAAGAACCTGCATTATCTGTGAAACATGAACCATTAATCAAAAGGTAGAATTATGTTCAGTAACCAGTGTTACCAGTTTAGCTATTTTCTTGCAAAACCTGGAGGATTTCGTGGGCAAATCTCTCCAGCAGGAATAATGACAATTTTGAGCATGTTATTTGACAGTTTCCTGGGAAATTTCACTCCGTAATTCATATATGTAATGACCCCAGGACAATGAATACAGATATTGAACAAGCACCTAGACTGACTAATACATGTACAACAATTATTTAATTTACCTGCTCTTGTTGTTATTGCTCACAATATATTAGAACTGAATTACCTGTCCACTATTCACATAAATAATGAGACTTAAAACCTGACATATGATCAGATATGATTACTATAATAGCACAATACTTGTATAATAAACAATAGTATGTATTTTAAGTATCAACTATGAAAGATAAATAAAGAAAAATTAATAAAAGAAAGTATGATATGTATTAATAAAAATAAAACAAAAACTCAAACTGTGAAGTGAGACTTATGTCCACCTGTTTAACAGAAATGCTTTGGTATCAAGTTTGAACTTCTGTAAGTATTAATGGATCTTTCCATGACAGTGACACCCAAGGATTTTAACCTTGTATGATGCATCCATCTTTGTGGCATGTTTAATTCAAGACCGTTGGAGATTACCGTAAAAACAAACAAAAGACTGTAAATATCATAAAGATAATGACCCTCGAGAAATATTAGTTCTAGAAAACAACCCCCCAAAACCCTAACTAGGAAAGATCCATATCAATGGTTCAACTACAAGATCAGGAAGAGCATTCCACAATTTGGTGATAACAGGAATAAAATTTCAAGAAAACTGTGTGAAAACAACTCTCGCTGAATAAAAGACAAGATTGTTAGAATCAACTGCTATTGATGGTGGATGATATAAGTCTTAGAAAATCTAAAAACAAAGGATGATCAAAATTATTTCTTATCTTATAAAGCATGAGCAAAAGTCCTTCATATGTTGTATGGCAACCTTTTCCTTATATATGAATTTAGGAAAGATCCTGAGAACTGGCTTTAATCTATATTGGTTATTATGCTTTATATTTCTGCAGTATTTTGTAACTCCAGCTTTTTAAACCACTGTACTATTGAGTTACTGTGGCACTGTTCCATTATTTCAGGAAACACATTCACAGAGAAATACCATATAATCATATATCATCGTGTATATATAGTGCATACACAAAGAGATATACAGGCAGTCCCTGGGTTACGACGGTGTCGGCTTACGACGTTCCGAGGTTACGACACTTGTCAATAGACGTTATTTCCAGGGTTACGACACATGTTCCAGGGTTACGACGCCTACAACGCTCATCTGGGAGATGAAATATGACACCAAAAATGCAAAATAATCAATATTTGAAGATTTTTTTTATGAAAAATGCCATAAGAATGCAGTTTACATAGTTTTCAATGCACCCAAAGCATTAAAAGTAAGGTTTTCTTAAGATTTTTGATGATGTTCCGGCTTACGACGATTTTCGGCTTACGACGCGTCTCAAGAACGGAACACCCGTCGTAACCCAGGGACCGCCTGTAGTGTCAGTTATACAGGACATTTGCTTTACCTGATGCTTGTCATTCTTGTAACAATTCCTTCCTAGTAATAAATTGAATTATGTGACAAATTTGCATATGTACATGCACCTTATACGTAAATATGTCTCATGGGCAGCTGGACAATTGTTTACTCTTAAACAATAAATTAATAGAAACTTAGTCTGCTATTATTTGTTGTAGTGTTCTGAGCTCTCCTTGGCGAGAGGTACAGACAAATGCACCATTTTACTACTTAATATGAAAGATAGGCCATCTGAGAAGTTTAAGTGGTTTGTACTTCCTTTTATGAAGAAGACTGACACTGTCAAATAACCTGGAATGGGGGCAGGGGGAGGGAACCATTCCAAAATCATGTTCATTTTGAAAAGTAATAACATCTGGGTTAAACCTGTTAAATCTACGTATTGTAACCCTTTTACAATACGTACACATTTCTATGAATTTTTAAATATCAATCAAAAGATAGTCACACACTTGCACATACTGTTACCTTCAACTAAGCTATGTTTTACTTTCATGTGTATAAAACAACACACTGTTTTATTTCCAATCATCTTGAAATAACACGATTGGGGTGTACCAATTACAGTGGGTCTTGTGAGCTTCACTGTACAGTAGACTGTATTTAATCATTTTAGCAATAACCTTTTGCCCACCAGGTAAATTACTTCCTGCCTTAAACTTTTAAGATGTTCTCTTTGCTCTTTCTACCTAGTTGTTCAATGTTAAATAAGCTTTGTTCCATGTTTTGGAGAGGTGGATATCAAAGCAAGGTAAAGGAAGTTGAGTATCTATCTAGGTTGAAAATACAAAAGGGAACATGAAAAGTAAAGTGCAGAAAGTAATGCAGCTAGCAGTCAAAAGGACGATGTCATGAACCTTTACTATTCAGGGTCAATCTTTAGAGAATGATTAGCTAAAAGTAGACAGATATATCCACCAGATTACAAATACTGAGAAGTATAAGTGAATGGGGATGGTTTTAAATTCATTCAATCCTGACAGTGTCCTTCAATTTTTAAAAAATTATTATTACAATAATAATAGGGTGATAGTAAATTTTCTACACTCTGAACTTTAAAAAAATTCCAATTAAAATGTTCAGGTGTCTGATATGTCATCATAAATCTTGGCAAAAGTTTACCTCTGTCTGACACAATTCTCTGTCCTGACCTCCCAGCAAAGCATCTACTAACATTACTAATTACAAATACGTACGACAAACTTGTACAGTTGATGAAAAAAACTTGCAGAAAAAATATGCAATAACTAATACAAACACTGCATTGTATTCCTGAACTGAGAGTGGGTTAACAAATTCACACTTAAAATGGAATAGCAATCAGCATCAGAACATAATTCGGAAACACCCACCAGCTAATAATCTAAAATAACTGTAATTTTTGTATGACTTGTCATTTGCTTGACATAGATCATTAAGCATTACAAGTTCCATTTTTCAATAATTCCAGCATCTTAAAGTGGCATATTTATCAGATGTCTATTGTTACTAGACGGACAGAATACACAACAATTTCTCCTTGACTATTTGAGCACAGCCTTCTCATCAAAACACCAATATACTATACTATTAACTTTTATATAATATGCTCGAAAAATTCATCACATTCATTACTGACACTGGTGTACAGAACCGTTTCAATCCTTTGCACTTTTCCTAGCAACACTATGCCCTCTATTGCACTTTTCTCGGTGCAACCACGTACACATACATAAGCATGTAATTAAATTAAACGGCAAAATTGGGAACAAAATTGCACTAGATGTCAAAAGTTGGAATACAATTGCACAAATGCAAATGAATGCTGATAACTATCAGGATGAACTTCAAAAAAATACCTCTGCTCAGCCAGGTGAACAACCTGAGCACAACACCAATTTGGTAAGTGTTAAAATTACTTTCCTATGGCACAATATTGAAAGGTGTATGAGAGAGAGAGAGAGAGAGAGAGAGAGAGAGAGAGAGAGAGAGAGAGAGAGAGAGAGAGAGAGAGAGAGAGAGAGAGAGAAATGTTGTACAGCACGACAATTTCAATTTATTAAATATACTGTCTTATTGCATGACTTTTGTTTTTCAGTCATTGGATAAAACAGTAGAGTGCAGCACAGTAGTCAGTAGTATGTACATACAACTGGCTAGCAAAATAAATGTATAACTCATGAATTGTATGTATTGTACTGTACACAGAAAAAGGGATCAACTGAAAATGTAAAAAATATAGGAGTCTTCTACATATGAAATATACTATACTAGCACTGCATTTACATGTACTCTATCATTCAACATACTGATAACCTGGTAATTGTGTTCTCATCTTCATACAAATACATTGCATACCATGTGGATACAGTTCATGAAAACAATATCTTTAAATGGCGTATGTTTGAAAAGTCTTTATTTGATCATGAATATGTAGTTCTGGTAGTTTAGGGTAATGTGACAACATTTTTGAATGATACATTCTGGTCGCTTATTTCTTTGGTTCTTCACAATCGTTTAAGTTAGTGGATATTTTCATTAGGCTAGTCAGGGTTAAGGCAGGATTTTTTTATTGTTTAGGGGTAGCATACCACAAGCTAGCATGGTCAATATTCCTTTTCCTTCAATGTGTATAAACTTACAACTTCCCTTAGATGTATTGATATAAATGATTGACAAGTTGCCTTGTATGCCAACAGTTTAAACTAAAAGTAATCTTTTGTATATATGAAAAGCATCTGAAAGGTTTATTGGAAAGCAAAAATGATGCAAGTTTTAAGCTAAATCGAGTGAAAGTAGGCATTAAAAATTAAAGCATACATTATATATATGTATATATGTATATATATACACACACATATATATATAAAAGAATAAATGTCTTTTCAACTATCAATACCTTTAGAAATGTGAATTTTAACGTTCACTAAAATGGCATGCGAAAAGATGGCAAAATAAAATGGATTTACAACAGCTGCTCATTAGAAGGAGATTTACCAGTGCTATTGAAGAAATTGAACTCTTAAAATGCTACTGACAGCGCCAACTATAAGTAATTTGTAATTAGTGAATATTATTGCCTGCACTAGTAAGTTCAGTGGTGTTTCCTAAACTGAAACTGCTTTTATTTTTCAGTGTAACTACTGAAGATAGAAAGCTAAACATGTATAGGATAAAATTGTCAGTTTCATGTATGGGAATACTGATGAATGTACGTAAAACTACTGTAAATATACAATGCAGAATAAGTCAACGTGAATACCTAAGATTTTATTTCAGCAATTTCTTTTAACTACACAAACTTGGATAAAGACATAAAAAAACGACAGGGGATTTTGCCACATTAAACGGTGCTATGGTGCTGACGGTGCAGCAGTGCCTCTGAACTTCTATATTCACTGGATAACAGTGTAGTATCCTGTTCCACTTACTTTTGCTCCTTGATTCACTTTTATTTGCAAGAACTGAAGAGATTCAATATGTGGATGGATCCCATATAATTCTGGGGGTAATCTGATAAAATTGGTCGAATTCATAGGATCACCTGTAAAACTTTCTCTTCGACGCACTAGTTTTACTTGATGCAAACGACTAGGATCCTCTACGATTGGTCTCAGAAAGTCCACCTCTTGCCCAAAGCATACAGTTACTGGACGAGGTCGACGTATGATAACTTGGGCCCCTGGCTTCAGACGTAATATCTATTCCAAGAATATATTCTTTGAAAAATTTATAAGCAAGTTAATTTTGTAATTTCCTCCAACAAAGATCTATTGCTGTAACAACGCTGGACGTTAACAAGATTTCCTCTATATACATAAAACATACTTATGGTAGAAGTGACTGTAAATTCATGTTAATTTTCAACATACAAAGTCTGAAATATTACTTTAGTCATGAAGTCGCAAACTTTCTGGATGTTATTAAGCATTTAAATCATATTAAAAAAATTGCATTCACTTTCTCCATTAGAGAACTGCCAAATGTTAAAAGCCTTCAGAATGCACATGATATATTGTTTACCAAAACCACATTACAATTTTACCCATCTAAGAAAGATGCACATTATCATACACACAATTTCCTTAATGCAGCATTACATACAAATACATAGTTTTTCTTTAGTTGTAGCATCTGAAAAAAAAGCCTATCTTCTGAAAAAAAAAAAAAAATTCAAGCCTGGCCTACCCTAGTTTCAGGACCCATTACAGTAATATTAAATCAAAAGGTAACTTTGAAATAAGAAGTGATTCTTCGGGTAGACAACTTTATAAGGCTTCTAGAATTTAAGGAAGTTACTGGAGTACGCAAGAAGCACTAAAGTTCTTCAAGTGTCATCAAAAGACAGTAAATTGTGAGATAAACCAAGCCAATGCAACAACAGAGAGCAAAGCCTCATTGGTGCTTGTTTTGTGTATGTTAGCATTTGACCCCTGGGAACCTTTCACTGTTGTAAACAACAGGATAAAAGTTATATAAATTTTGATATAGTATCATCTTTAGCTGCATTGCCAACCTGAATTGCTCGTAAGGATATTTTTCTATCATGCATAATTTACCAAATATGTGGGTGAGTAAGTTACTCCATTATAATTCAAAGAAATGATTATTAAATGGAAAATCAAGTCAACAGATACCCTTCATTAAGTTCTTTGTGCATATTTACATTAGCGATTTCAAAATAAAATGATAAGATATATAATTTTATGTATATGACACATAAGCATCAATTACTGGTAAGAATTACTTATCAAGCACAAGAAATAATGCTGTACAATACATCCAAAGTTACAATGGTGTATTACTTGTTTAATGGAGGAAAAATGGAAGAAAGTTTAAATGAGATAAATTTCTCGCCTCATCTTCACTTTCTATTTGCCGACGATGACAAAATCCGCACCAAAACCAAGCCAGATAATCAACCTCTAGACCTCCAGGACGAGTGTCTCCCACCGCTCGTGCCAAGGAACGGTCAAGAAAGATAAATATTAGCAACACTTAAATTTT
Source organism: Macrobrachium nipponense (assembly GCF_015104395.2). Classification (NCBI taxonomy): domain Eukaryota; kingdom Metazoa; phylum Arthropoda; class Malacostraca; order Decapoda; family Palaemonidae; genus Macrobrachium; species Macrobrachium nipponense. The sequence continues at coordinate 21,117,862 of NC_087204.1, read as the reverse complement.
CAGAGATCAACAAGAGTATCTACTTTTTTACCTTGAACAGCCACACAAGATTTAAAACTGAACAATCTACGTACACAGAGTACCATATGGATACTCATAAACTACTGTAAAAGACTCACCTTAGGTAAGGTGGAAGCTTTTCTAATGCTCTTTGGAGATTTTGGTTGATCGGCATGAAGTGGAGATGCTGGATGTGAGTGAGGATGAACGTTACTATGGCCTTGAGGATAATGCAATGGCACTGCAGGCTCTGGTGTTACAGCATGTACTGGCCGTGGTAGTCGCGTTGCAAGCTTTTTGAGAGAGCTTTTTCTTTTCTCACACATCATCTGCACATCTTCAATACGCTTTAATACCTGTAATGAATAAAATATGTTTCTAGTAATAGAGAAATCAAGATACCTTAAAAGATTATCATAATTTGACTACAAATTATTCTTTGGGGATTTAACAGTGAGCTGTATAAATTGGAATATCACTACATGTACCATTTCATTGAGAAAAATATAAAATTATATTTTACTGACAAAAATCTCAATAAGCCAGTCCGAAAGCAGCCATAAATTAGACAGATCTAGTACTAATAAGTCATGCAACAACAACACTTAAAACAACATATCTGACTACAACATAGAACAACCTAAAACAAGATTTTCTCAGTAGCCTACTACAGGAATTTGTTGTAGGTTTATGTTGCAGCGCCACTCTTTTTACAATATTTTTATTCCATTATTTGCTGTTCCTGATCAAAGGGTAAGTCCCATGAAGAATTTTGAAAAGTTTTAATTACCTGCTGTACAAGACCTTTGGTTTCTGGAGTTATAAATTCCTCAAAAATGCTCCTAAGTTCATGTGATGACCCTAATCTGCTGTGGTCTGATGAGGCCATAAACTCTTCAAGTTCCCTTAGTGCTTCCTCAGCAAACTCTGGGGCTTGACACCGTTCAATTTGTTGTGAAGCCAAAAGTTCCACCCCTTCAGTACACCATTTATTGGCCTGCAATGTGTATCAGAAAGAAATAAACATTAAGGGAAGAATCAGATTCTATTAAAAGATTCTAGCATACAAAATATATCAGTATTTTTCTTCTCTCCCATTACTGTACCTACCATGTATGGATTTTATCCTGAACTTCATTCCAACCTTACAAGGCAACACTTACAGCATACCTTGTAATTTTCATCTGTTCCCTTCACCTCATCCAACTTAACCGCCCAACTTCTTTAACATTACTTTCTACCTCTTATCTACATACTAATTAATTTTTTGCATCTGCCCTAAAAGTTTAGAAGTGTAAATTAGTGGATACATTAACCTTATGATAATAATGAGTACTGTTCACCTTTTGAACCATGATTCTAATTACCAATAGTATAACTTAATGAAAATGAGATCTTTAAGAATGTAGTACTGGATGATAGGCACATGGTTTTACATTCACATGCAATTCCTTCACAGAATGCACTTCAAAGATATTTCACGTGTAGAGCAACACTTGCCTCACCACATCTAAAGAATTTTACAATAAGCAACAATCTAAAAAGGGGATGAAATAATTGCTTACCCCTTAAAAAATAAAAAGTAATTTATTACATATTTTGAAGAGAAATGGAGTGAGGTCACAAAGACTAAAGGTCATAGGTTATATTTGTAAGAATGTCTATATGTCTGCATTGATATTTGTGATATACCCACAATATTGTGACCATGAATACGAATAAATTAACTTTTAATCTTAAAACAGTGCTGCCCTCCATACAATAACATAAATAATGTATGCATCTTTATCTTCTAATGTCACACTTTCATCACCAGGATAGTAATCTTTATGTGTGATTGGATCTTCATTAGAACAGACAATGAAGTGCAAAGCTGCATCCAAAACCAATGTGACAGAGAGGTACAAACATCATGATAAAAACTTGACATCATCTTTTCAACAAAATTAAAATTGCCTTCACTTAGGTTCTTTGAAAGGCAACATATACTTCTCTTCTACATTATTAATGCTATCCTGCAACCCCAACAAAACTGGAAATTAGATTCAACAGTCTTGTTAAATTATTTAACGAGAAAAAATGTAGTACCTGTGATAATTCTCATGAAAAGTATATAGTATAAAAAATGGAATATGCTGTAAGTAGCTCAGTCCTTAAAAGAACACTCGAACACTACTTGACATAGATGTGCTCTATTCAGGGAGCCCTACCTGAATACTACTGTATTATGATGATTACTTTATCATGAAACATGAACCTGTTCAACTGTTAAAAATTTTGCTGATGATTAAAAAAAGTTACATTTTTTTTATACAGTGACGCTCTTACCCTTTCAATGCGCTCTTGAAGGTCTCTACACTTGTGTAGGGTTTCAAGGCGAGTGGTGATGCGATCATGGAAAGCATCTCGCATCCTCACCAATTCAACGCACTTAGGCTGAATAGAATCAACAGCATAATGCTGGCTCTCTATTAATTGCATACCAATAATACGTAGTTCCTCTGCCTTTTCTAGTTGGTCCTGCAAATAAATGAAAAATGCTATCAATATGAATTTCATCTTAAAGAACTTTTCCTTTGGCTGAATCTCTTCCCTAAAATTACCATTTTCATATATAATGCAGTATTGTATAATTGCAGACCATCTCTCAATTAAAGAGGAGTATTTTGTATGATGTACTGCAGTGCTAATCACGTCTAAAGCTAGAAAACATTTTGCTAAATGGATTACTGCAATATATACTTAAAGCTTCCACTGTAGGATATTTTCTGATAAAACTTTTCCATAAATTACTGTATAAAGTTTGTTAATGTTTGAAGGGAATAATGTAAAATACCGAACAGCTTCAATATATTCCATATGCTTAACGTACATGAACAAAAGATCATATCATTGATCATGCCATTGTTAGTATTGTACTTGTTTGCTAATGTATGAAATGACTTTTGGAAAAGACCAATACATGTACAAAGTTACATGATCCCTAGCCCCATGTGGTCTACAAAAGTACATTTGAAAGACTACTTTGGAGATTCAATGAAAAAGATTACAATGCTTCTTCAACACAGGAAGTTTGATGACAGTTACACAGCTGTTTCCAAGACAGACTTGTATCAAATTAAGCTTTGGCATCTTTCCTATTTCAAGTTGTTTCTGCAGTTTACAAAAGATCTTAAAGTCAATGATAAAACCTAATACACACAACCCATATTGTGCATATTTCTATATTCATCACTTCATGACATTACAAAAAGTCTTGGTTTAGAGTTCATACAGTATACTTTTACACAAACTAATGAGTGAATATGTGGAAGCAACTTACTGCACACATCATGTGGAAGTCTTGAGCCTCTGCCAAGAGCTGGTCCACATGGGCTACAGAATCTCCAACCTCTGACATTCCTGATAGCTGTTTTAGTGATTCCTCCAGGCATGTCTAGAAAGAAAAACAAATTCTTAAGATAAGCATAAGAAGAAAAATTTGCTACATTTGAAAAAACAATGACAATAAATGAATCTATTAAGACGGTATGCACTTACGTGGACATAATTACACATTATATCCTTTTTTCACTTCACAAACTCCCCACAGTTACTTTATTCATACCAGCTGACAAATTTTCCCACAGCCACACTTTCCCCTTTACAGTACTTTTTACACGCAGGACAATTGGCTTACCGAAATACAGAACACACAAAACACAAACACATGTACTACTCACCTCAGACTCAAAAAACAATGCCCCAACTACCAAGCAAACAAACACCAACAGCTTGAAAACAACACCACAAATCATACGCCAACTCCAACACTCCCCGACCCCAACTGCCAACTCACAGACTACAAAAACTACAACCAACCTCTTCAACTTCACCACAACCAGACAGACACACGCACAACAACTTGACAACACCAAAATCACTTGTAACATACCCTCGCCACTGCTATACTTCGCGATCGCCACTAACAGACACACTCTTATGCCTGCCATTAAACCACTACCATTCATCCCTCCACCAATTTTGCTCTCTCTTTCACGCAACCCTCGAAGACGTGGTCAAATCTAAGTTACCATTACCACTCTTCCATAGCGTTACCTAAGCATGCATACACAAAGTGTCAAGTTTCACAAAGTCCTCCCCCATACTGCTTATGCAATTCAGATATAGAAAATTAAAAATCTCTTAAGAGATAAAATTTTTTAGCTGTCTTACCTTAAAAAATGAAATATTTCTATCAATCATTACCTACGATAGAGAAGGAATTAATTTTAAACAATCAGGAGGAAGTTTAAAAGGCATTTCAAAGCTGGAGTGACTAGCACATCTGCTGCTTGGAGAGTGTAAAAAGACAACTTCTCTACAGTGCCTCTCTTTCATTTACCTGTAACGAAATCTACAGGCAAAACACCAATATAAATATGCTGCACAATTCGGCCAGGAAATCTGGAACTTACCTGCAGTTCTCTGAAATCGGTTTCAAATCTCCTAAGCTGGAGACACTGAGTAAGACGGCCCTCATGCCTCGTCCAGAACTCATCGAACGTTCTCTCCGTCTCCTCGAGTTGTACCAAAAGGCGCTCCACTGCCGTCACATTGATGAGCTTGTCAGGGCAAAGGCGCGCT